>NC_063183.1:5609365-5933706 GCF_023159225.1 Perognathus longimembris pacificus | reverse complement strand
GAAACCTTCTTTGATTGTACCGCAGCGATTGGAATCTTTGGCGCCTTTGTTTCAGTGGGGGCGTGAGTGATGGGCAAGTAGGCTGTCCAATGACAGGCCGGAGAGGCGTTTTCCAGAGCGTGTGGGCGGGCAGGGGCGCTCACAAGCAGGCTGTCTGTCCAATGAGAGGCTGGCGGGGGGGCTGGGCGAGGGGAGATCGGGGATGTAGCGGCTGAGGTAGTACGATGGCGGAACCGCTGAGGAGGCGAGGTCGGAGGCTCCGAGGCGGCCGGGTCGGCCGAGGGGCTCGGGGGACGCGGGGTGGTCGAGGTCGGCCTCCCGACGTCCAGCGGCCTCCGGTCCGGCATACTCTGGACCCAGTGTTTGTGGACTTGGTCAGCGACAGCGATGAGGAGCCGGCGGGGGTCTCGGCGGAGCCGGTGGCGGTCCCGCCCCGCGGAGCCCGCAGAGCCCCCGGGGCCGGCCGCACGCCGACCCGACAGCGACAGTGACAGCGAGGGCTCCGGCCCTCGGACAGTGGTCCGGCGGCGGCGGCGGCTGCTGCTGGACCCCGGGGAGGCGCCCGTGGTTCCCGTGTACTCCGGGAAGGTGAGCGTGGGGAGGCCAGGCCGGGGCTGCCCCAGAAGGTCCGGGGCGCGGATTTCGGGAGCCCTGAGCCCCGAGATTCCGGGTTCGGCCCTGGGTGGGAGGGCGTGGGCTGACACAGCCGGGCCGGGGCGTGTGGGGAGGCCCTGGGGATAAAGTGTGAGGTAAAGCCGATCTGTAGCCTGGGGGGCATCGGCAGGCAGGCCGAGCTCTTCGGGGTGCTTTAGGATTCCGGGGCCCCAGGAGAACCTGTGGCTGGGATTTGGGAGCATTCTGACAAGGAAGATAAGGAATGGGGTGTTGACGGGGGAGCTGGGATCCATGGAGATCCGGAATGGTGGTGTTGGGGCGGGTCTAAGGGAGCTAAAGGGTCCCTTCGGTGCTGGGGTTTGGGGGCGGGGGTGGGTGGGTGGGGGGTGGGAAATAGCTCTCACTCAGGAGCAAAGAATTAAGCCGGTGTCTTCAGAGATCCTCAGGGAAAGGGGATGGAGGGAAGGGTCGACAGCGTGGGGTTCCGAACTCCTGAGCACCACCGAGAAGGTTGAGGTGACCTCATCCTTAGGCAGGATTTAGAGCTGATGTTAGGGAAGAACCACCTCCAGTTTTTCTGATCAGTCCCGGGAAGACTTCGGGTTGACACCTCTCCCCCTCTTTAAAAAAAAAAATGCTTTTTCATATAAAAATATTGTTGATTGATGTTTTGTTGATCAGAAAAATCAGCGAGGTTACCGAAAAATATTGCAACCTAATAAGAAATATATAACGTTCTTAATAAAATTTTATTGTTATTACTAAGGTGTTATACAGAGGGGTTACTATTTCATGAGTCAAGTCATGAGTACATTTCTTTTTTGGACCATGTCACTCCTTTGCTTTCTCCAGTTTCCCCCTCCTGTATCTTGCCCAAAAGTTACATATAAATTGTATAATTTTGAGATAGAAAGCATACTAGAAATAAACTGTTTTTCTCATTTTGATGTATGCTTAGATTTATTTCAGTTGTCACTTTGATGTTGTTATTATTAAGATATAATCATACCCCCTCTGAAGCTGGGAATGGGGTTTAGTGGTAGAGTGCGTGCTTTAGCATGCATGAAGCCCTGGGTTCAGTTCTTCAGTACCACATAAACAGAAAAAGCCAAAAGTGGCGCTGAGCTCAAGTGGTAGAGGCCAGCCTTTGAGCAAAAGAAGCTCAGGGACAACACCCAGGCCCTGAGTTCAAGCCCCAGGACTGACAAAAACAAATCATACTCCCTCTGTGCATCGTGTGTGTGTGTGTGTGTGTGTGTGTGTGTCAGTGTGTCAGTTCTGGGGCTTGAACTGGGTTTGGGTGCTGTCCCTGAACTCTTCAGCTCAAAGCTAGTGCTCTATTGCTTTGAGCCACAGCGCCATTTCTGGTTTTCTGGTAGTTAATTGGAGTTAAGTGTCTCATGGACTTTCCAGCCCGGGCTAGCTTTGAACCATGATCCTTAGATCTTAGCCTCCTGAGTAGCTAGGATTACAGGTGTGAGCACCTTTTTTTTCTTTTTTTTTTTTTCTGGCCAGTCCTGGGCCTTGGACTCAGGGCCTGAGCACTGTCCCTGGCTTCTTTTTGCTCAAGGCTAGCACTCTGCCACTTGAGCCACAATACCACTTCTGGCCGTTTTCTATATATGTGGTGCTGGGGAATCGAACCCAGGGCTTCATGTATAGGAGGCAAGCACTCTTGCCACTAAGCCATATTCCCAGCCCACTGGCACCCATTTTATACACCACTTTAATAATAACTACAAAAATTAAAATTAAAAAATGTAATCATACTGTGGAGTTTGGCAACAAGTCCATCACTTAAGTTACTTAATATTCATTGAACATTCTCTCCATGTCAAGATTCATTAATTGCCGACACTAAGTGCTGGCAGTTAATCACCAGAAAACTGGAAGTGGTGCTGTGGCACTAGAGTGCTAGTATTGAGCTGAAGAGCTCAGGGACAGTGCCCAGGCCCAGAGTTCAAGCCCCAGGACCCCCCCCCCAAAAAAAAATAGACTCATTCTTTTATTATGGGCACAAATGGATACTTATATATTAAAATTGAAAAAGGCATTATTATATATAAAAGACTATAAAATGCCTTTTGTAAGTACTAGAATTGCTATAGTAATACTCCCTGCTTTGTCTTTGCAGGTACAAAGTAGCTTCAACCTCATCCCAGATGATGCCTCCCTCCTGAAACTCTACCCTGCAGGGGCGGAAGAAGGTAAGCAGATTTCTAAGGAGACTTCTGGGATCTACATCCCTGCAGGCAGTTCTATACTACAAGCCACACTCCCCAGCTCATTGTGTCTTCTGGCAGGCCCATGCTTATAATCCTAGCTACTTGAGAGGCTGAGGTCTGAGGATTACTGTTTGAAACCAGCTCTAGGAGACAAAGAGATGGCATGCAGCTTAAGAGGTAAAGGGCCTGCTTTGAGTAGAAAAAAGGCAAGCAAGAAAGCCTGTTGCTAATGGTGCATGCCTGTAATCTTAGCTACTCAGGAACTTGAGATCTGAGGTTTATGGTTCAAAGCCAGCCTAGGCAAGAAAGTACATGAGACTCTTATCTCCAATTACCTACCAGAAAACCAGAAGTAGCAGCAAATTCCTGTGAACACTCTAGAGCCAGCAGGGGGTTCTTTGTGTTTTATATGGACTGCCCAGCCTTGGTCCTCCCCCAGTGATGTGATTCTTGCCACCCTTTTGTAAAAGGTAATGAATAGGAATCACGCTGGGAATATGGCCTAATGGCAAGAGTGCTTGCCTCGTACACATGGAGCCCTGGGTTCCATTTCTCAGCACCACATATTTAGAAAATTGCCAGAAGTGGTGTTGTGGCTCAAGTGGCAGAGTGCTAGCCTTGAGCAAAAAGAAACCAGGAACAGTGCTCAGGCCCTGAGTTCAAGGCCCAGGACTGGCAAAAAAAAGAAAGAAAGGTAAATGAATAGGAATCAAATCTAATACAGAAGTCGTCTAATCTGAAAATACAGATCTTGGGTTAAGTCTTTTGGACAGTGAAGGAGGATGGTGGACTGGTTAAAAATCACATACCTGGCCAGGATTTGAATTTCACCTCTATCCCTGAATAGTGTAACCTTGGACAAGTTATCTAGCCTTTCATTGCTTCAGTTTCCAGATCAGGAAGATGCTTGTGTTAGGTTTTTAAAGTAGGTAGCCGGTAAAGGAGAACGCCACCGCGGTATTCAGGCAGGAGAGAACGTTTATTACCGAACTGCTGGCCTGTGGCCAAGATGATCCACGGCCAGAGAGAAGGGAGAGAAGGGAGAGAAGGGAGAGAAGGGAGAGGGAGAGGGAGAGGAGAGAGAGAGAGAGAGAGAGAGAGAGAGAGAGAGAGAGAGAGAGAGAGAGAGAGAGAGAGGGAGAGAGAGAGAGAGAGAGAGAGAGAGAGAGAGAGAGAGAGAGAGAGAGAGAGAGAGAGAGAGAGAGAGAGAGAGAGAGAGAGAGAGAGAGAGAGAGAGAGAGAGAGAGAGAGAGAGAGAGGAGAGACCCCCACCCAGCCCTGCTTTATCTAGGGCAGGGGCAAGGGGTGTGGCCAGGTGGATTAGGAGGTGACCTCAGGGAAAGGGGTGGTAACTGCCTCCAGGTCTGCAGGTTACCCAGGTAACTGGGTGGAGACTTAATGAGGTGGGGGCATCTGCATGTAGCCCTCAGGGAGAGGACCTAACAGCTTGTAGTAGTGGACTTATGTCAGAAGATTTTGGTGAGAATTGTTTAAAGGGAACATGTGGACAAGTGCTGGTATTCAGGAGGCTGAGTTCTGAGGATTGGGGTTCTAATAGCCAACCTGGGCAGGAAAGTCCTTGAGACCTTTATCTTGAATTAACCACTCAAAAGCTGCACGTGGAGCTATGGTTCAAGTGATAGAGTGTCAGTCTTGAGCAAAAAAGTAAGGGACAGAGCCCAGGCGCTGAATTCAAGATCAGGACAGGCACAATAAATAAAGAAGTAACTGGAACATGTAGAGCTCTCTCTCCCTCTTGCTTTGCGCCCCACCCCCACCCCCAGGCCATGTACATGGTTTAGGACAGCACCTGGAACCTCAAAGCACTATGTAAAAGGTACTCAGTTGTAGCCCCAGTCTTGATATTTTGGCCTGGAGAATTTTTGTGTGTGAGGGGAGTTGTTTGCACATTGTAGAAGTTTATAGCACCCCTAGCACACTCCCTTGCAAATATTTTGACATTATCTCCAGACATTGCCATATATCTTCTGGGAGGCAAAAATGCTCCTGGTTGATAACTACTAGCCTACGAGTTATTGTTTCATTCACATAATATTTATTTCCTTATTTAGTAGTGTTGGAAATGGAACAATGAGACATGGGCATATTAGGCAGGTGCTTTAGCACTGAGATACACCTCCATCTGGACAGGATTTTATTTTATGGTTTACACTGTTTTGTGTTTAGTTTTTTGTGTGTGTGTGAGACGGTCCTGGGGCTTGAAATCAGGGCTTGGATGCTGTCCCTTAGCTTCTTTGCTTCAAGGCTAGTGCTCTACGACTTGAGCCACAGCACTACTCCCAGCTTTTTCTGAGTAGTTTATTTGAGATAAGAGTATCATGGACTTTCCTGCCTGGGCTGGCTTCAAATGGTGATCCTTTTTTTTTGGCCAGTTCTGGGCCTTGGACTCAGGGCCTGAGCTACATCCCTGGCTTCTTCCCGCTCAAGGCTAGCACTCTGCCACCTGAGCCACAGCGCCCCTTCTGGCCGTTTTCCATATATGTGGTGCTGGGGAATCGAACCAAGAGCTTCATGTTTAGGAGGCAAGCACTCTTGCCACTAGACCATATTCCCAGCCCCAAATGGTGATCCTTATATCTCAGTCTCCTGAGTAACTAGGATTACAGGCATGAGCCCCTGGTGCTTGGCTTAGTTGTTGTGCCTGGCTTAGTTGTTGTTGTTGTTGTTGTTGTTGTTGTGTGTGTGTGTGTGTGTGTGTGTTAAACCTTGCCTTGGTTAAACACATGCTCTACTACCAAGCTACATCTCTAGCCTTATGATTATCTTTTTTTTTTTTTTTTGACATTTCAATTAAAATTTATTCAGAAGCTTGGCATTTACATTAAGACAACCCACATAACCCAATTAAGGTTGGAAAAGGGCACTGATAAAATGTTAGCATGTCATGGTATCAAATTTGCCCTTATAAAATATCCTCAAAAGGTTCTAATGACATTTTTAAAACACCACAATTCCCAGTATTAGAGGACTCCAAACCAAGCCATCAAGTCAATGATGTCTGCATGTGGTTCCTCTTCTTTCCGAAGCAGTCATTTCGAATCTGGAATTCGAGAGAAGGAGTTCACAGCTGCCCGCGTTCTCCAAGAGTTATGATTATCTTTTATCCACAGCAAGAAAATGGGAAATGTTTTTGTATTTTGTTTGGTTTTATTTTTTGTTGCCAGTTCTGGGGCTTGAACTCAGGGCCTGAGCACTGTCCCTGACTTCTTTTTGCTCAAGGCTAGCACTCTGCTACTTGAGCCACAGCGCCACTTCTGTCCGTTTTCTATATATGTGGTGCTGAGGAGTTGAACCCAGGTCTTCATGTGTACGAGGCGAGCATTTTACCACTAGGCCACATTCCCAGCCCCTGTTTTTGTATTTTGGAATAATTTTTTCTTAGAAGTCTAAATTGAGGGTCTGGAAATGTGTCCTAGGGGTAGAGTGCTTGCCTAGTATGCATGAAGCTCTGGGTTTGCTTTCTGAGCACCACATAAACAGAAAAGGCCAGAAGTGGTGCTATTTATGGCTCAAGTGGTAGAGTGCTAGCCTTGAGCAAAAGAAGCTCAGGGACAGTGCTCAGGCCCTGAGTTCAAGCCCTAGGACTGGCAAAAAAAAAAGAAAAGCAATCTACGTTAAGCTAGGTGTGGTGGCACATACCTGTAATCCCTGTGGGCTGAGGTAGGAGGATCACAAGTTAGAGGATATTCTGGCCAATTTAAAAAGACTAATGTACAAAAGGGTCTAGGACATTAGCTCAGTGGTAGAGTGTTTGCCTAACAAGCTTGAGACCTTGGGTTCAGTTCCTAGACACACACACACACACACACACACACACTGAGAGATTTAAAGAAAAATATTAACAGTTATGCTCTTTGAACACTTTTTTAGTATTGTCTAGTTTTCCTAAACCTGTCTGCAGTATCCTTTCTCTGGATTTTTTTTCTTTTTTTCCAGTTCTGGGCTTGAATGCAGGGCCTGAACCCTGGCTTCTTTTTGCTCAAGGCTAGCACTCTGACACTTGAGCCACAGCACCACTTCTGGCTTTTTCTATATATGTGGTGGTGAGGAATCGAACCCAGGACTTCATGTATGCGAGGCAAGCACTCTACCACTAGGCCATATTCCCAGCCCCTCTCAGGCGCTTTTCTTACATTGTTTTTTGTTTGTTTGTTTGTTTCATTTTTGTTTTTGTTTTTATTTTTCATTTTTATTTTTTAGCTGTTTGTCAATAAATTTATTATCTTTGTAAAAAAAATATTCATAGAAATTTGTTTGAGGGACTGGGAATGTGGCTTAGAGGTAGAGTGCTTGCCTAGCATTCATGGAGCCCTAGGTTCAATTCCTTAGCACCACATAAACAAAAAAAGCTGAAAGTGGTGCTGTGGCTCAAGTGGTAGAGTGCTAGCCTTGAGCAAAAGAAGCTCAGGTACAGTGCCCAGGCCCTGAGTTCAAGCCGCAGGACTGGCAAATAGATTAGATTAGATTAGATAGATAGCAATTAATTCATTTGATTTAGCTCCCAGCAGCCCTCTCCTGAGCTCTGAGGAAGCTTGCCTTCTTTTGAGCTACTCAATCTTTCTTCTGGGCAAGGGACATTTTTTTAAATTAAATTTAATTGACAAGGTGATATACAGAGGGGGTACAGTTACATAATAAGATAGTACATTTCTTGTCATATTTATTACACCCTTCCTCATTTTGGGCAAGGGACATTTGGGGACGATTCCACCTCTGCCTCTTCACTTTTCTTTGGGCTTTTTCTCATATACTAAATTCTCTCCTATAGCAGCATGTGCCTTCTTGTACATCTATCTCTTCCATCATGTATGGAGTTATGTTCCTCTTTTTTTTTTTTTTTTTGCCAGTCCTGGGGCTTGAACTCATTTTGTGCTGAAGGCTAGTACACTACCACTTGATCCATAGAACTACTTCTGGCTTTTCCTGAGTAGTTTATTGGAGATAAGAGTGTCACGGACTTTTCTGCCGGGGCTGGCTTTGAACCACGATCCTCAGATCATAACCAGGGAATTATTTGGTACTATGAGAGATGAACATGCATCTATCTACAGCTCCCTTCAGAGCACCAAAAACTTCATTGCCAGTTACAGTTCTGGCAAGGCCTGCATCCTACACAAGTGAAGGCACTTGGTTTACCACCAATACTTTCCACATTGTATTCTTCTCAGTCACCTCCACTTGGCCTTCATAGATCTTGTCTATGCCAAACCTATTGAGAAGCCTGCAGGCCAGCGCAAGCCAGTACCACTGGTGGCCGCATAATTAGGCTGACTCATTGCATACTTGGGTAGTTTGTGTGCGTATAATGCACAGACGATCATATCACCTTGTGTGCAAAAGCAATCTGAAAAATAATATCTCTGTTGGTTACATGAATTATCATCCTGTATTTGAGTGTGTTGTACTTAATTTTTGTCTTGGATCACTCAAGTATTTCCTAGCATAGTAGTCAGTTTTATCCTCTCACCACCTTCTAAATTTCACTTGGTATCTCTTGAAGTAGGCCTTATTCTTGACAACTTAAACCCCATCTTGCAGATTAGAGACTCATATACACAGCTCCATACGCAGGCCCAGCAGTGTGTGTGTGTGTGTGTGTGTGTGTCTGTGTGTGTCTGTGTGTGTCTGTGTGTCTGTGTGGGGTAAAGCTATCCTCTTAAATTTTTTTCCTCCTGGTTCTAGACATTGAACCTTTTTTTTTTTTCTTTTTCTTTTTGACAGTCCTGGGGCTTGAACTCTGAGCACTGGCCCTGGCTTCTTTTTGTTCAAGGCTAGCACTCTACCACTTGAGCCACAGCATCACTTCTGGCCTTTTCTATATATGTGATGCTGAGGAATCGAACTCAGGGCTTCATGTATACAAGGCAAGCACTCTTCCACTAGGCCATAGTCCCAGCCCTAGACACTGAACCTTTAAAATTAAAAAAAAATTTTTTTTTTCTTTTGTGCTGGTCTTGGGGCTTGAACTCAGGGCCTAAACTGTCCCTGAGCGGTTTTGCTCAAGAAGTCACAGCTGTATTTCTGGAGTTTTTTTGTTTTTGTTTTTTTGTTAATTGGAGATAAGAGTCTTACAGACTTTCCTTCCCAGACTAGCATCCAACCACAATCCTCAGATCTCAGCCTCTTGAGTAGCTAGGATTACAGAAATGAGCCACTGGCACCTGAGCTCTTCGCTTCTTAATGCTAGGCAGAAGTCTGTCACTGAACTCTGCCTCTAGGTCTCTGTCCCCTGCAACCCCTGTTTTTTTTTTTATCGGTTGTGGTACTTGAATTTAGGTCCTGGGCACTGTCCCTGAGCTTTTGTGATCAAGGCTAATGCTCTACCACTTTGGGTCACAGTGCCACTTCCAGTTTTCTGGTGGTTAATTGAAGATAAAGAATCTCATGGACTTTCTTGCCTGAGCTGGTTTCGAGCCGTAATCCTCTTATCTCAGCCTCTTGAGCAGCTAGGATTACAAGCATGAGCCACTGGCGTCTGGCTTTGTCCGGCTTAATTTTTTGATTTTTTGTGCCAATACTGGGACTTGAACTCAGGGTTTGGATACTAAGCTTTTTCACTCAAGGTTGACATTTTACTTGAGCCACAGCTCCACTTCTGGCTTTTGGTTAGTTAGAGATAAGAGTCTCACGGATTTGTCAGACTGTGATCCTTAGATCTTGGTCACTTGAGCAGCTAGTATTACAAGAGTGAGCCATGGGTCCCCTGAGCTCCTCCTCCATGCCTTTCTTTTTGTTTGGTTGTTTGTTTTTGTCAGTTCTGCTTGAATTCAGGGCCTGAGCACTGTCCTTGGCTTCTTTTTGCTCAAGGCTAGCACTCTTACCTCTTGAGCCACAGCACCACTTCCAGCTTTTTCTGTATATGTGGTGTCAAACCCATATGAGGAATCAAACCCAGGGCTTCAGGCAAGCACTCTACCACTAGGCCATATTTCTAGCCCCCAACTTTTTTTTTTTTAAAGATGAGAGTTTTATAGCCCAGGCTAGCCTGAAACTAGGGATCTCTCTGCCTCAGCCTCTTGAGGGCTGGGATTACAAGTATGTGCCGCCACACCTGGCTTCCCCAGGCTCTTCTTAAGGACTCTGACTTGTTTCTCTTTGGGCTCCCTCTGTCCTCTCTTGGCTAATTCTTTCCACTTTCTTCTCCTCTTGTCCCCAGAAACAGATATGGCAGATTTTACCAGTCCTCCTCACTCTGAGGAACTTCCGGTTCCAAGCTCTTCCTGGAAGAGTAAGCTGAGGAGTAAGAATGAGAAAGAAGAGAAGGCAGCGAAGGTGGTTCTGTGAGTGAGCCTGGGACACGTGGACCCTGGGAGCAGGAGGGAGGTGGAGAGGTAAGCTGAGGCAGGCAGGACCCTGGGCTGGCTCCTGAGAGCAGAAGGGCTTGGAAGGAGAATTGAGATTCCTTCTTGAATGACACTACTGGGAGAAGAGGTGGCAGGAGCAGAGGATGACGGGAGCTTTGAGACCGTGTGGGAGGAGTCTGAGGAGAGATAGTACACTGGTTAAGGGAGCCTGCAGGCCACCATCTGCCTTCTTTCTGCTCCCTTCCTTATCTACACCTAGGGGATAGTTTGGAGAATTGTTACGTAGGTGACTAGTCAGATCCAGACTGTACCAGATGGAATCAGACACCTATCTGGGAAGTAATTATTTAAAGTGAGGCATTTTTCCCTCCCTCATATTTGGGTCTTATAAATACAAACATGTGCTAACTTTTTTTTTTTTTTTTTGTCAGTCCTGGGGCTTGAGCTTTGGGCCTGAGCACTGTCCCTGGCTTTTTTTTGCTCAAGGCTAGCACTCTGCCACTTGAGCCACAGCGCCACTTCCAGCCTTTTCTGTGTATGTGGTACTCAGGAATCAAACCCAGGGCTTCATGCATGCAAGGCGAGCACTCTTGCCACTAGGCTACCTTCCCAGCCTGTGCTAACTTGTCTGTTCCGATCTCCCTGTCTTCTGGTACTTGCAGGGCCTTCCTGCTGACTCTGTTGCTCCCTGCCCATCTGTCCTTTGTCTCCAACCTGTCCCTCTCTTCTCTCTCCAGGGTTCAGGACTCGTCTCCGTCCCCCCCACCTCTACCAAGGAACAAAAGCAGAAAGCATACTCGGGCACTTCAGAAGCTAAGGTGCCTGTGATGGGGCTGTGGCTGGGGGAAAGTGGGGCATGTGGGATGAGTGAGCAGCCTCAGCCAACCAAGTGTCCTGCTTGCCCCTCAGGGAGGTGAACAAGCGTCTCCGGGATCTCCAGTCCTGCCTGAGCCCCAAGCAGTCCCAGAGCCACGAGCACCTGAACCAAGATGATGAAGTGGTTTTGGTGGAGGGGCCGGTCCTGCCGGAGAACCCCAGGATCTTCCGGCTCAAAATCCGCTGTCGGGCCGAGGTGGTCAGATTGCCCATCAAAATGGTGAGTGCTTGCGGATTGGCAAGAGAAGGCCCAGGAGCTGACTTTGGAGAGAGTGGTGTCCAGCATGAGTGTACAGGCAGGATGGGCTTTCTTCCCATCCTGCTCTCAGGAGCTGTGTGCCACTCTGTCCCTCCGAGTCTTTGCCTGCACTGGTCCCTCTGTGTAGTGTGTCCTCATTTCCCCCTCTCTTTCTTTCTCTCTTTTTTCTTTGTTGTTGTTCCAGAAGTGGGTTTTGAACTCTGCCTTGTGCTCTTGCTTGGCTTTTTCACTCAAGGTTAGTGTTCATCCACTTGAGTCATGACTTTTTCTTTTGCCAGTCCTGGACCTTGGACTCAGAGCCTGAGCACTGTCCCTGGGCTAGCACTCTGCCACTTGAGCCACAGCGCCACTTCTGGCTGTTTTCTATATATGTGGTGCTGGGGAATTGAACCCAGTGCTTCATGTATACGAGGCAAGTACTCTTGCCACTAGGCCATATTCCCAGCCTCATGACTTTTTCTTGGTTAAATAGAGATGAAAAAAAAAGTCTGGGACTTTTCTGCTCAAGCCTGCTTTGAACTGTAATCATCATATCTCAGCTGCCTGTGTAGCTGTGATTATGGTTGTGAGCCACTAGCATCTGGCTCCCCCCACCCCCATTTATTTGCCAGTCCTAGCGCTTGAACTCAGGGCCTGGGTACTTTCCCTGAGCTTCTTTTTGCTCTGCCACTTGAGCCCCCCCAGCTTTACTTGTGGCTTTTTTGGTAGTTCATTTGATTTGGGTTTTTTTTGCCAGTCCTGGGGCTTGAACTCAGGGCCTGAGCACTGTCCCTGGCTTCTTTTTGCTTAAGGCTAGCACTCTACCACTTGAGCCACAGCGCCACTTCTTTGGTAGTTCATTTGAGATGAGAGTCTCACAGACTCCTGCCTGGGCTGGCTTCAAATCCAGATCCTCAGATCTCAGCCTTCTGGGTAGCTTGGATTACAGATGCAAGCCACAGCACCTGGCTCTACCTGTTCTTCAAGGCTCCACTTAGGTTGCATGATTTTGGGGGGAGTATTTGCCCCAATAGTCTCTCTCCTCCTGGGGCCTTATGTTTATCTTGTGATGGCTGTCACCACATGGGAACGGCACATGCCACTTAATCTGCCTGAGTTGTCCCCCGCCTTCCTGACAAAGTCCGATTTGTGTGTAGGGATGTTCAACACCGGGACTGCTCAGTGGAACGAGCCTCAATGAGCATCATGTGTGGGTCAGGCCGCTACACACAAGCTAGCACCTGCTTTCTTTGCTCTGCTGTAGAGAGCTCTAGGTATATGTGAGTGGCAGGAGGCGTAATGCCATGGTAGATAACTTGCCTAGCATATATGAGGCACTGAGTTCCAGTTTGTTATCCCATTTGGCAGTGGGTGGTTTCAGACAAAAGCCTAGATTTCTGGCTTGTCTGAAAAAAATAGAAAGATGTGACACTGACTCTCTTCCCCGGTGGCACCATGCGCTGGAGTTTGGGAGGGCACCCCTGCCTGGCTGGGCTCTCACCCCCGCTGCTGGACTTTGCGCCCTCTCTTCTCCTTCTGACCAGGAGACTTCTTTGTGCCACTCACCTGGGCCCTTTACTCTGTGATTTTACTCTCTACTTTTCCAGGTAAATATGGTGAAACTTGGAACTGAGGAGTTCAGCAAGTAGCCCAGGCCAGACACTTGTGTTTGGGGAGGTTCTGCTGGGGTGAGGGTAGATCGGGAATTTCCACGTGGGAAAGTTTCCTTTTCTCTTTGACCTCTCTCCCTAGTCGGAACCCCTGCAGAGAGTGGTGGACCACATGGCTGCCCATCTCAGGGTGTCCCCAAGCAGGATCCTCTTGCTCTTTGGAGAGACAGAACTGTCCCCAACTGCCACTCCCAGGTCCCTAAAGCTTGGAGTGGCTGACATCATCGGTGAGTGGAAGGACAGAAAAGAGGGATTGGGGAATATGGCGGAAGTTCCAGAGAGAGCCCTGATTGCAGCTACCTACTTAGTCCTGCCCCCCAATCTCTCCTTCCACAGACTGTGTGGTCCTGGCAAGTCCTCTGGAGACCGCAGAGACATCCCAAGAGCTTCAGCTCCACGTGCAGGGGAAGGAGAAACACCAGAAGCTTGAGATCTCACTGGCTCAAGTGAGTGGGAGAAATGGCTATCCCATGCTGTCTGTCCCTTTCTCTTCCTTTGTTGTCTCTTAGCACTGAACAGGACAGAGTCCTCTGCATTCGCAATTGCTGAGCTCCTGTTCCAAGATGTGCAATCATCGACTCCATCAAGACAGAATCCCCCAGCCTCTTTCCCAGTTTTCATCTGGATCTTTCCCTCTAGGATTCTCCTCTCCAGACCCTCATGTCACGCTACGAGGAGGCCATGGGACTCTCTGGACACAAGCTCTCCTTCTTCTATGATGGAACAAAGCTGTCAGGCAAAGAGCTACCGGCGGATCTGGGCATGGAATCTGGGGACCTCATCGAGGTCTGGGGCTGAAAACCCCTTCCATGGTTAGAGGCTTCGCTGGACTTGGGGAGAATGTCTCCCACTTTTTGTTATTTTATTTTTTTTTTTTTACTTTTGGCCCCATAAGGGCTAGCAGAAATTAAAACAGAACTTATCTTTAAGCAGAAACAAAACCAGTGACTTTGGCCCTGTCTCCTGTTCACCCTGATCCAAGCCATTAGCCACTTACTGGTCACTGGAAAGTGGTTGTGGCTGCCATGGTGGCCCGTGGCTCCATGCACATGTGCTGAACTTTGCAGTTCCAGAATATGGAGGCGTCGTCTCCCCTAGCCCTACTCTTTCACCACCTCTTCACCTGTTGCTGTGGCAAAATGTCCGTTCTGGGAACCTTCCTTTGTAGCTGGAGAGGTAGTTGGAATAAATGAGGGCCTGGGGTCAACATCACGTGCAGCACCAACATGGCTCTGTTGTTACCTGGGGCCCAGTGTGAAGTTTGCTTGGGTAGGAGCATGGCCTGCAGAGAAAGAACACTGCAGACAGAGAAGATGAGCCAGCTCGCAGGGCCACAGAGGCCGAGGTTCAAGTATGAAGAAGGGTACCGGAAGTTCAGTGTCAGCTTGGCCCCTCCCTTGTCCCTCCATGGCCCTGCCCCTCTGGATCACACTTCCTGGTATGCACACTGGAGCTACAGCTAGCTGCACACAGCCATTTTGTTTTGGCTCTTAAGAATAACAGTTCCGTGCAAAGGATTCTCTGCTGTTACGGGTTTTTCTATTTTCCTCATGCTGTCCCCTCCTAGAAACACCCCATTTAATATGTTTATTTTGCACCTTTTAAGATAAAATATCGCTATAAATATTTTCCCAGTGACTGTTTTTTCACTGTGTATCCGTGGTATTGTGCAGCAGATTTACTGGCCCGGCTGTGTGTATGAAGATCTAGCCCCTAGGTCTTTGCTCTGAGATCATTGCTGACCCAGTGGCTTCAGGTGGATTTTACTCACATGTTGCCTTAAGTAGGAGGTACCTGGCTACCTCCATCTCCTCTGCACTGAATCCAAGGCCATGATAAACATCCTTTTCTATGGCCCTTTCTGAGCCTGAGTAGAGCCTTCTCTAGCCTATGTACACAGGGTGCGAGTATGGGCCCTACAGTTAATTCCTCTGGCTTTGCAGGTTTTTCTTCCGAGTGTAGCTTGGCCTCCCACTTGGGGCTTTCCTTTCTGTCCTCACCAGTACCGGGCATGGCCTGACAGTCTGTGTTTGCCAGTGTAACAGGTATAAAGTGGCACCATGTTTTAATGGGCGTTCTTCTGGTCATGGCTGGTCTGGGGATTTTCATACCCCTGCTCCTCCCCTCTTTGTGTTCTCTACCTGTGAACTGCTCTTTCTCTCAGCAGCTCTCTTTATTCTGAGGAGTTGATCCTAAGATCCTGGATGATTGCAAATAACATTCTGCAGCTCACAGGATCCTTCACTGAGCATTCTTAAATTTCAAGTAAACAAATTGACTTTTCCTAAAACATTTGTTGTTTTTTGACTTCTTAATTAAGACTTAAGAGAGATGTTTTCATTTCCTGCTGTTAGTGGGCTGGTTTTTCCTCTCATTATGAGGTCCCTAAATGGGGCTAAAGTTCAGTGGATCACACTGACTCAGCAGCTGTTCTGTGTGGCAAACACGGCTCTGTTTTGGTTGATGCCAAGCTCTGCTGGTTGCTAAGTATTATTACTTCACTTCAGAACATTAAAATGCACCTTTGTGTGGGAGACCAAGTTTTATTCTTTAATTCTTTTTTAAGCATATAATGAGCCAGGCTTCTCAGTTTTGTCTACTAAAAGCCATTAATCTCCAAGCGATATGTGGTAAGTATAGTTTCACAAACATGTCAACTGCTTTAAAAACTATTTTGTGGAGCTGGGAATGTGGCTTAGCGGTAGAGTGCTTGCCATGCATGCATGAAGCCCTGGGTTCAATTCTTCAGCACCACATACAAAGAAACAGCCAGAAGTGGCACTGTGGTTCAAGTGGTAGAGTGCTAGCCTTGAGCAAAAAAAAGCCAGGCATAGTGCTCAGGCCCTGAGTCCCAAGCCCCAGGACTGGCAAAAAAAAAAAAAAAAAAAAAAAAAAAATTATTTTGTGGCAGTGTATCATTCCTTTGAATTTTATGGCCTTTAAAGAATCGATATGGTGTGTAACTCTACTCTTTCATATTTGTGTTTATCAATAAGTTTGAGAATATTAAAAATTATGTATGCAGTCTCAACAAAATAAATGGGAATACCCAACATGTGTGTACTTGAGGATTTCTGTCTTTATGACCCTCATGAGGCTCCACTAAAGTCCTGTGACAGATTATTAGTTACTCCCTCACCCCATTTTTCCTCCTTCAGGTTAATAGACCCATGGCTTTTAGCAGAATTCAGAGATATTCAGAATAAAAACAGTATAGTTATTCCTGTGGTCCACAAAGTTGAACTTGGAGATTCAACCTGCCATGCAGTGAACATATTAGGGAAAGCAGGTATGGTTACACATGCCTGTAATTCCAGCACATGGGAGGCTGAGACAGGAGGATGGTGAGTTTGAGGGCAACCTGTGCTGCTACATAGTGAAACCCTGTCTAATAAAAGAAAAAAATTACATCTATGCTGAGCCTGTACAGACTTTCTCGTTATTGTTGCCTGAAAAATACATAGTAATCTGTGTACATTTCCAGCATATAATCAGAAGTAATCTAGCTAGATGTGGTCAAATGCCAATGCAGGATCTGGGGTGTAAGGGACAGAGGGGGGCCACGTCCAGGAATTCTCCCAAGGGCATTGTGTGGCTTTGTCCTTTGCTTCCTGCCGAAGTGGCAAGTGTAGCAGTCTTACTGACTGGAAGAAGCCTCTAGAATTGTAGCCCCATGGGAGGACAATGCAGGTCTCAGCTCCACACAGCGCGGTACCCCTCCTGCAGCACTGATTCTGGTCTTTTACAAAAAAGAGGAACTTTGTGCACTGTTACTTTAGGATTTTTGTCACCTATTCAAACCCAGTTCTAACTATGGCCATTGCAGGCTGTATTGTAGGGATTCTTGATGGGTACCTGTCATTTTCCTCAGGGGAAATAGAATGGAATGCAGTCCTCCCACTAGTAATAAACTATGCATCTACCTAGCTTCACCATTTGGCTATGCTTCTTCAAAACACCGTTGGTTGCTCTATCTACCCAGCTTCACCATTTGGCTATGCTTCTTCAAAACACCGTTCGTTGCTCTTCTAGCAAATGATAGAATGTTCCAGTTTCCATCTGCCTTCCCTAGCAATCTGAAGAGGGAATGGGAGTGGCTTCACTAAAATAATTGGTTTCTTCTATGACAAAAGAGATTATTCACCATTTCTGTGTCTTAAGCTGTTGAGACATCAACTTTGGTATCTTAGTTTTTTTTTTTTGCCAGTCCTGGGCCTTGGACTCAGGGCCTGAGCACTGTCCCTGGCTTCTTCCTGCTCAAGGCTAGCACTCTGCCACTTGAGCCACAGCGCCGCTTCTGGCCGTTTTCTGTATATGTGGTGCTGGGGAATCGAACCTAGGGCCTCGCGTATCCGAGGCAGGCACTCTTGCCGCTAGGCTATATCCCCAGCCCCGAGACATCAACTTTGTAAAGCTCTCCTGATTAGAGAGACCTTCAAAACTTTAATGAGCTGGGCTCAGGTGTAATCCTAAATTACGAGACAGATCTGAAGATCTGTCATGAGATTCTAAACTCCAATTAACCAGTAGAAATTTAGAAGTGGGAAATAGAGCCAGACATGGAGTTGTGGCGCCAGCTTTGAGCAAAAGGCTAAGATGGATAGCACCTGGGACTCAAGTTCAGGCCCCCAACAAAAATATGTCAATAAATACTCAGTGCCATGTACCAAACTTGGCTCTCTTCCTCCCTCCCTCCCTCCCTATAATGCCTTCATCCTCAGAGCAATTCTAAGTGTTTTTCCCACTTTATAGATTAATCTCCCCACCCAGCTGCCATGTGCAGAGCCAGAGATAAACACTAGGGGGCCTGATGCTGGACTCTTGATTCTTGAAACAGGATTCTCACCCATCAGTCACCCATCAGGATACACAGGAGAGTCACCCAGGGTTCTGTTAAAATGCAGGCTCTTGCAGGGCACTGGTAGCTCAGGCCTGTCATCCTTGCTACTCAGGAGGCTGAGATCTGAGGATCACAGTTCAAAGCCAGCCCAAGCAGCAAATGTGAGACTTATCTCCAAGTTACTAGAAAAATGTAGAGCTATGGCTCAAAGTGGTAGAGCACTAGCTTTGAGCAAAAAACCTCTGGGACAGTGTGTAGGCCCAGAGTTCAAGCCCTGTGCCCCCCCCCCCCAAAAAAAGGGTGTGAAGCACTGAGTTCAAGCCCCAGTGCAGGCATACACACATAAAAGCAGACACTGGGCCTCCCAAGCTCGTAGATGGGACGGAGGATGCCCCCTTTCTAACATGCCACAGTGCTCACTAGCCATTTTACCTTAGCAACTTCCCATCTGTGACCCCTCTCCTCCCCTCCAACTCGAGGAGCTCCTTCATAGGGCAAACCGTTCTCTGTGCAGAGCCATTTGACCTGTGATGTTAGCTCCTACAGATGTTTATGTTGCTATGAAAAAAAAGGCTCCGAAATTAAGTGAAGTAACTTTTTTTATGGTGGGGGGGAGGGAGGCACTGGGATGTGAACTCAGGGCCCAGGCGCCTTCCTTAAAGCGCCCCCCGCCCCCACCGCCAGGTTGGCACTTTACCATTTGAGCCACAGCTCCAAGCCTGGCTTTTCGGTGGCTCACAGACGTTGCTGCCTGGGCCAGCTTGGGGTCTTGATTCTGAGATCGATCTCGGCTGAAAGGATCTGTCCCAGCCACCCCAGAGGACCGTGCGGAGGTAGTCCTGGACAGGAGAAGGTTTATAAGGAGGCTTATTAGTGGGGCCAGGGCTCCCACGGGAGAGGGGGCAACATGGCGCCTGCACCTTATCCAGGTGGCGGCTCGCGTAGCTCTGGGGCTAAAGGTAGAGGGGAAGCAGGTGGGTCTAGGTGGCGAGTGGGAGCGGCCCGTTATAGCTCCAGGGCCGGGAGCTCAGGGGTGGGAGGATCCGGGGGCCACTGGGCGGGGCTGAGCTGGGGGAACCGCTAACTGCGGCCTCCTGGGCGCTTCCCTCCACGGGTTTCCGCGACCGCGGGGAGGGCTCGGGGCTGCCCCGCGCGCCCCTCGGCGTCCGTGCACCGTCTAGCGAGCGGGAACGAAGCCACCCTCCCCGGCTGACTGTATTTTTCATTATCTGGTTTGGTCCCCCGAAATCTGCCGGGCGGGCGCCCCACCCCGCGGTTAGTCTAGACGCCCGGCGCGGGAGACGCCGCGGGGTTGCCGTGGTTACCGCGGCGCCCGGTCGTCGGTCACGTGACGCGGAGGGCTTCTCTCCCCCCGCTCCCTCCCCTTTCCTCGCCCCCCGGGCGCCGCCCAGGCTTCCGTCGCGCAGCACGGGTCACGTGACGAGGGGCTCGACGCCGGGCGACTCCGGTATCACATGACCCACGCTCGGGCAACATGGCGGCCGCCGTGGTGTGTCGCCGGGGCTGAGTGACAGCGGGTGCCGAGCGCTCCTTCCCTGGCGGGGATCCCCGACTCTCCTCGGCCAGCTCCCGTCCCCAGCATCGCCGGCACCCCCCGCGTCCCCTCCGCTCGGTGGAACGGGAGGGAATGACGGGGCCCAGGGACCTGCCCAGCCGTGCTCGGTGCCTCGGGGCCAACTCCTAGCCATTTGTGGGCGCCCTTCTCTCGCGTGGGATCCCTGCATCCCCATCCTCCTTTCTCCAGCCTCCTTCCCTCGCAGGCGGGATCGTCGGTGGGACCGGCGCGCGGGAGGGCGCTCCTCCCGCTCCCACCCGGGACCATGGCTGGCTCCGACACGGCGCCATTCCTCAGCCAGGCAGACGATCCGGACGATGGGCCGGTGCCCGGCACCCCAGGATTGCCAGGATCCATGAGCAACTCGAAGTCCGGGGAACCCGAGGTCCTGGATAGCGAGAGGCTGCAGCGGATCACGGGCTTGTCTCCCGGCCGTTCCGCACTCATAGTGGCGGTGCTGTGTTACATCAACCTCCTGAACTACATGGACCGCTTCACCGTGGCTGGTAGGTGCTGACTTCTGCCAGGGATGGGGACACGGGAAGAGAGGGAGGGATGGACAGGGGAGCAGGGGGCAGGGTCACTAGGCTCATTTACTCCTTGCAGGCGTCCTTCCAGACATCGAACAGTTTTTCAGCATTGGAGACAGCAGCTCTGGCCTCATCCAGACCGGTGAGCGGAGGCGCCTGGCCACACAGTAGCTCTTACCAATGTGTGGTCTCAATTGAGACCACGTACATACAGGCCTGCCTGGGGCCTTGTGAATGAGGGTTTAGTGCCCAGAAGGAGAGTTCCTGACTTTGCTCTGATGCTGTCCAGTTCAGCAGGTCGAATTTAAAGATAAGTTCAGTTTAGAGAAATGATAAACACAAACTAAGGTTTAAATCTCAGCTCTCCACTCAATCTCCCCCAAAGCTTCCTTTTCCTAGTTTGTAAGGTGGAGCTAATAACACAAATCACCTGTTAGGGATGATGTGAGGACCACGTGAAATCATGCCTATAAAGTATCTCGCAGTATTTGGCACATGGCATGCACACATTAAATGATGGACCGAGAGGGTATCTAAATGGGAAAAGGCTTTCCTTGTTAAGAATTTTGGGGTGGTGGAGGGGACAAAGCCAGAGCCAAGTCTCCTTTTTCTTTCCTTCTCTCCTTCATTTCTCAAATGTTTCTGAGCACCTGCTATGTGTCAGGCCCTGGAAAAAGTGTTGATAACAACTATGGGAGTTTGGAAAAACTGTGTGTGTGTGTGTGTGTGTGTGTGTGTGTGTGTGTGTGTGTGTGTGTGTCTATATACTAGAACTTGAACTCAGGGCCTAGGCCTTGTCTCTTAGTTTTTTTGCTCAAGGCTGGTGATCTACCCCTTAAGCTACAGTTCCACTTCTGGTTGTTTTTTTTAAAATCGTTTTTCTTTATTGTCAAAGTGTGGTACAGAGGGATTACAGATTCATATGTAAGGCAGTGAGTACATTTCTTGTTCAACTTTTTACCTCCTCCCTCATTTTTCCCCCACCTCCCCCCCAACTTCTGGCTTTTTGGTAGTCAGTTGGGAGAGGAGAGTCTCATGGACTTGCCTGCCTGGGGCTGATCTCAGCCCCTGAGTAGCTAGGATTACAGCCAGTACCTCCTGGCTAAGACATCATTGTCTTGATCCTTCTACTGAGGAATAGGTGTTATTATGCTTATTTCTGTTTATTTGTTTTGTTTTTGTTGCCAGTCCTGGGGCATAGACCCAGGGCCTGAGCACTATCCCTGGCTTCTTTTTGCTCAAGGCTAGCACTCTACCACTTGAGCCACAGCGCCACTTCTGGCTTTTACCTGTATATGTGGTGCTGATGAATCGAACCCAGAGCTTCATGTATACGAGGCGAGCACTCTACCACTAGGCCATATTCCCAGCCCTATTATGCTTACTTCTGTTTTTATAAAGAACTTGAGGCTCAGAGACAGTTGACTTGCCCAGGGCCACACAGCCAGACAGAGGGAGAAGAGGAATTTAAAACCACATCTTTCGATGTCTGTTGTGTGCTCCAGGCTAAGGAGGAACTGGAGGTTTTGGGTTCTGAAGGAAGGGAAATGGGACCATAGGTCAAGGTTGCAAAGCTCTAAAGACTTGAGTTACAGAAGCAACACGCCTTTCTAGATACCCCATTTATTTTCTCTTCTTCATTTAAACATATTGATGGAGCCCCTCTTTTGGACTAGGCCGAGTTAGGAAATTGCAGTCACGACCAATATGAGCTTTGTGGAGTTAACGTTCTCCTGAGCAGGAGGGGTCAGTAAACCTCTCAGCTAAAGTGAAATGGCTGTGAATGTGTATTCGTGTGCACACAGATGTGTGTGGCAGTATTGGGGCTTCAGCCCAGAGCCCTTTTACTCTTGCTTGGCTTTTTCATTCAAGGCTGGTACTCTACAACTTGAGCCATATCTCCATTTCTTTTCTTTCTTTCTTTTTTTTTAACCAGTCCTGGGGCTTGAACTCAGGGCCTGGGCACTGTACCTGAGCTTCTTTTGCTCAAGGCTAGCACTCTACCACTTGAGCCACAGTGCCACTTTCAGCTTTTTCTGTTTATGTAGTACTGAACCCAGGGCTTCATGCATGCTAGGCAAGCTCTCTACCTCTAAGCCACATTCCCAACCCCATACCTCCACTTCTTTTGGATAGTTGACTGGAGATAAGACTCTTAGAGACTTTTTTTTTTTTTGCCATTCTTGGGGCTTGAACTCAGGGCCTGGGCTCTGTCCCTGAGCCTCTCTATTTTCAAGGCTAGCACTCTGCCACTTGAGCCACAGTGCCACTTCTGGCTTTTTCTGAATAGTTTATTGGAGATAAGAGTCTCATGGACTTTCCTGCCCAGGCTGGCTTTGAACCACAATCCTCAGATCTCAGCCTCCTGAGTAGCTAGGATAACAGGTGTGAGCCACCAATGCCAGCCCTGAGATGACTTTCTATAGAGATGTTATGTAAAAGAAAACAGAGTTAATATGATAGACAGGGACACAAGGAGCTAAGCTCTGAGAACCTCAGTGGGGAGGACAGCAAGTATCAGCTCCCTACATCACTACTGACCTTTGCAGTTGGGCCATCGGGGTGCAGAGAGGAAGGGAAAATGGATGGTTATGAGGTCAGTGGTACAGGTAGGGGCGTTGTGGCCCCTGGGGTAGGTATTGTTCTGGGCTGGGTGGGAAGCTGTGAGGGGGTGCAGTGTGGAGTCTCTGAGGACCATCGGGACCTCTGTGCTCTCGTCATTGCCGTATCCTGACCCCCATAGCTGGGGAGGGGGAGGGGCCGGGGACCCTGGGCTGGCCGTGACTCTCTGCTTCCCCTCAGTGTTCATCTCCAGTTACATGGTCTTGGCACCTGTGTTTGGCTACCTGGGTGACAGGTACAATCGGAAGTATCTCATGTGCGGGGGCATTGCCTTCTGGTCCCTGGTGACACTGGGGTCATCCTTCATCCCCAGAGAGGTGAGGCCCCAGCTGGCTTCTGGCCACTCCCCACTCCCTTCCCCGTGAATCTTTGCTGCTTCTCCTTGGGGCCATTTCTGACTGGACCTCAGTTCCCTTGGTCTATGCTACCTTATACCCTCTCCTTGCCTGAACTAGATGCCCATCAGATCCTCTTCCAGAACCTCCTCTGTCCATCGCCCTCTCTCCCCGACTCCTTCCACTCCATTCCTGAATACTTCTGTTTCTCAGCCATGCAAAACCCCACCTGGACTGCCCCCTTTCCTGGTCAGACTTCCTGAGCAGCCCCTGGAGCCCGGTGCTGGCGGGGGGCCCAGCCCCTACTTGGCCTGCACTTCCTCAGCTCTCCCCACCATTAAGTGCGGCCTTGACCTCTGCCCCTGCTGCTCCATCGGACCTGCTCTTGCCAAAGTCAACATTGTCCTCCTGATTGCCCAATGCAGCTCCCGCTTCAATGCTTCTAGTCCTGCTCTTGCTCCATGTCCTGGGGGCCTCCGACCGCACTGCCCGTTTCTTCCCAAAATGCTCTTCTAACTCAGCGAAGCCCCTGCCGCCGCTTCCCCTCTCCGCTGCCTCTTTGCTGCTTTGAAATCTCCATTTGCTTTCACCATTCCCCCAGCTCTGTCCTTGGGCCCAGGCCCTACTTAGTCCTCTTGGGCAATCTCACCCCAACCTTAGCTGCAGGTGACTTTAATAGACAAATACACCCCCCACACACACCCCTGAAATCATTATTCACTATTAGGCTGTCTTGGGTGAAGTGGGAAAGGTAGAAATGAAGGTTTATTTTGCTCCAATTGAGTGCAGGATAACAATATATTGCTAAAATATAATATATGTATAAACAATATATTACTAAAATAATCACCATGCTGGCCTCCCAGTAGCTTTGTGAACAAGTTGTTGTTATTCCCCTTTTGCAGATGAGGAAACTGAGGCTCAGAAAGGTTAAGTTACTTTCTCAAAGTCACAGCTAGTAAGTAGTGGAGCCAAGATTCCAGCCAGGTCTGTTTTGATTCCAAACCCACCTTTCTGGCTGCCACTCTGGCACCAGCTGGCGAGGTTGGTAGGGAGGCTGGCTCCAGGGTGGGGTGCCACCTCCCCCCCGTGTCTCCTTCCCCAGCGCTTCTGGCTGCTCCTCCTGACCCGGGGCCTGGTGGGGGTTGGGGAGGCCAGTTACTCCACCATTGCGCCTACTCTGATCGCCGACCTCTTCGTGGCAGACCAGCGGAGCCGAATGCTCAGTGTCTTCTACTTCGCCATCCCAGTGGGCAGGTGAGTGGCCCCTGGGCCCATGTGGGCGACAGAGGGCGGGGGCATAGTGCCTGACTGACCTGATGTTCCCCTCTTTTTCCCCTCTGCCTCCATGCAGTGGTCTAGGTTACATAGCAGGCTCCAAAGTGAAGGATGTGGCTGGGGACTGGCACTGGGCTCTGAGGGTGAGTCTGGGGGTGGTGTGGTGAAGGCCAGCTCCTCACCTGTCCCACCTTTCTGACCATCATAGCCCCTTTTGTGTGGCAGGGCACACAGACACAACTCCTGTTCACAGGTGACTGGAGCCCAGGGTAAAACTAGAAGCCCCAAAGGGGAACAGTGGCGGTTTTCCTAGTGGAAGACCCCCGGAATGAGCTTCAGTTAATGCTGGATCCAGGGCTTCCACACCGTTGGTGGACGTCGGCCAGTCTCAGCCTCGTTTACCTCTGTGTTGGCTCCGTTCCCAAGTGTACGAAAGCCCCAAGTGATAGACTTTCGGTTGAGTAACTTGGCCTCTTTGGGCAGTAGTCACAGGGTGCTGTCTGCTTAGGGGAGGTCACATGCTTACCATGACCTCAGGTGCCAAGCCTGAGGTCCCATTTAGACAGTGGGTTGAGCAAAATGTGGGGGAGTCGTTTTCTGAAAGAAAATGAGGTGTTGTTACCAAAGAGCCGAGTTAGGCTTGCAGAAATAGGGCGACAACTTCCACTTTCCAATCACAGCTTCAGCTTCTTGGAGCTGGTGTGCAGAGGTGTTTGGGGTCCTGGGCCTGAGGTCTTTCTCCTGCCCCCAGGGGCTGTGTGGCCCCTTTCCTGCCGACATTTGCTCTTCTCCCAGGTGACACCCGGTCTGGGAGTCGTGGCTGTTCTGCTGCTGTTTCTGGTAGTCCGGGAGCCGCCTCGGGGAGCTGTGGAGCGCCACTCTGATTCACCACCCCTGAGCCCCACCTCCTGGTGGGCAGATCTGAGGGCGCTGGCAAGAAAGTGAGTTTAATCCTTTCCTAGTCTCTGGCCAGGCACTGCGCCTGCGGGAGAGGCCAGGTCTGATAGCCTAGGAAATTGGACACTGCTGCTCCCTTGTGGCTGCTGCCTGAATTACAAGTCCAGACCCTGGGGTCTGCCCAAGCCTTTACCTGCATGCACTGCTCTGACTCCATTAAAGAAGTCATGGGGAAAGATAGGTTTCTCCGTGGAGTCTGACTTCCTTCCAACTGTCCACAGTCCGAGTTTCATCCTGTCGTCCCTGGGCTTCACTGCTGTGGCCTTTGTCACGGGCTCCCTGGCGCTCTGGGCCCCTGCTTTCCTGCTGCGGGCCCGGGTGGTGCTGGGGGAGACCCCACCCTGTCTGCCGGGAGACTCCTGCTCTTCGTCTGACAGGTACACAGGAGGGGTTGGGCTGGGGGCCTGCGGGTGGCAGGATGGGCTTTGAGCGAGACCTGGGCCCAGAGAGATTAAATCCCACCTGCTGCTTCTACTCAGAGTCTTCAGTTTCCAGGTCCGGGAAGTTCTTGAAGGGCTAGCACAGCCATGGCTGCTGTTCTGGGTGGATGCAGGCGTCTTCCTTTCTTGGCCAGGGGGCCCAGGCTGAGGGGCTCGTGAGCATAGTGACCAGCTCCTGTGCCCCCTACTCACTCCTAGTCTCATCTTTGGGCTCATCACCTGCCTGACCGGGGTTCTGGGTGTGGGCCTGGGTGTGGAGATCAGCCGCCGCCTCCGTCACATCAACCCCCGGGCTGACCCGCTGGTCTGTGCCGCCGGCCTGCTGGGCTCTGCACCCTTCCTCTTCCTGTCCCTCGCCTGCGCCCGAGGAAGCATCGTGGCCACTTATGTGAGTAGCCGGCAGGGGCTGAGGCTGCTCAGGCCAGGGGAGACCCAGGCCAAGGGCAGGACTGAGGTCGGACAGCTGAGCGGTTCAGTCCTCTCAAGGCTGAGGGCTTGCTTCTGAGTAGGTTGTCTGTATGTATGTGTGCATGTGGGAGTGCGTGTGCATGCGTGTGTGTGTGTGTGTGTGTGTGTGTTTGCATGTGCCAGTCCTGAGGCTTGAACTCAGGGCCTGCGTGCTCTCCCTTAGCTTTTTATGCTCAAGGCTGGACCTCAGCTACTTGAACAACACTTCCATTTTTGACTTTTTGCTTGCTAATTGGAGAGAAGAGTCTTATGGACGGACTTTGCTGTCTGGGCTGGCTTTGAACTGTGGTCCTCAGATCTCAGTCTCCTGAGTAGCTGGGATGACAGGCGTGAGCCACCTGTACCCCGCTGCGTGCCTGGTTCCGAATTGCAGTCGGGTCCTGCAATTGTGGATGAGCCTCGCGCCTGGGGCAGTCTCCCGGGATTGCTCTCGTGTGAGTCCCCCCTCCTGCCTTGCAGATTTTCATCTTCATTGGAGAGACTCTGTTATCCATGAACTGGGCCATTGTGGCAGACATTCTCCTGGTGAGTGGCTGGGCAGCGGCAGGCTTAGTGCAGAGGCTGCTGGGAGTCAAGGCTGGGAGTCAGGAGGCGTCATTTGTAGGATTAGGACCTTAGTTCTTCTTCAGAGCCAGCCCTGCATTGACTTGGGGCCTGGAGTCTTGGTGGGCCTCAAAGCCTGACCTCAGCTGCCACTCTGATTTGGGTGCAAGCCAGCCCTGGCCCTGGCCCCTGGAGTCTCACTGAGCCCCACTCCCCCCAGTATGTGGTGATTCCTACTCGCCGCTCCACGGCCGAGGCCTTCCAGATCGTGCTGTCCCACCTGCTGGGGGATGCTGGGAGCCCCTACCTCATCGGCCTGGTGAGCCCCACTCTTGGCTGGGATGGGAGGTGGGACTGGGGCTGGGGTTCAGCCTCGGCTAGGTGTCATTCTCTGTCCCTGGTGCTCCTCACTCAACTCCTCTGCTGATGGAAAAAATGTTCTCTGGTCACCCCCCCCAGACCCCGTTCCCTTCTGGCACCAGGCCTCCACATTCCTGGTCCCCACCCGTGTCTCTCACTCTCTCCTGGCCGTCACTTGTCCGCACAGATCTCTGACCGCCTGCGCCGGAGCTGGCCCCCCTCCTTCCTGTCTGAGTTCAGGGCCCTGCAGTTCTCGCTCATGCTCTGCGCCTTCGTCGGGGCGCTCGGGGGTGCGGCCTTCCTGGGCACCGCCATCTTCATCGAGGGTGACCGCCGGCGGGCCCAACTCCACGTGCAGGGTCAGTTAGGCCCCCGTCCCGGTCCTGCCTGCCTGTCTGTCCATCTATCCAGACCTGTGGCGGGCCTCCACACACTCCGCTCTGGGGCTGTCTGTCCAGTGTGTCCACAGCTCTGGTGTCTCGTTCTCCCCTCCCCCATTCCGCCACCCCACCCCACCCCCCCACCCACCCCACCTGTTCCAGTGCCCACCTACCCTCTGTGGCTCGCTCTGCCCTCCCAGCCCTTGGCTCCACCCCTTCCCGGCAGGTGTGCTACGTGAGGCGGGGTCCACAGATGATCGGATCGTGGTGCCCCAGCGAGGCCGCTCCACCCGTGTCCCTGTGTCCAGTGTGCTCGTCTGAGGGTCCGCCACTTGCCCGCCTGCACATCCGCCGCTGCCAGCCCCTGGCCGCCCCACGCGGTGCCTGGCTGAAACTCTCCGCCCGCTCAGCTCCAGGAGGAAGCCTGGCCATGTCCTCGTGTCCGGCTCCCAGACACTACACAGGCAGCCCAGGGGAGAAATGGGGGGCCAAGAGGGGATCCCCTTCACCGGTACAGCCCCAGGGGCTCGGTGCTATTTGTAATGGAATAAAATTTGTAGCCAGTCATCGAGTGCCTGCTTCTCTTTGTCAGTGTGCCTGTGACTTCCAACCTGTGGGCGGTGGGGGACACCCCGTCTCCTGTCTCGGGGTTGCCCCTGTGGGCTAGGCCCTGGCCTCCAGGCCAGCTGGACAGGAGAGGATCGCTCTCTGAGTGAGCTGGTTCATTGTGACCCTGACTCACGCCTGTGCTCTGGAACTTGCCCCTCCCTGCAGATAGGCCCAGCAAGGTGGGGTGGGCACTGCTCATCCCGGGACCCTGCAGCCCCCGGCTGGGCACTTCCCCCAACCCCAGCTGACCTCCACTGCTGCAGCTGTGGACCCTTCCTGAGAGCATTCTCCCCGCCACCCCCTTCCCACGGCTGGGTGGGGGGTGGGTAGGGGCGGCGCAGCCAGCTGAGAAGTGATGACTTCCTGCCCTCACCCAGCCTCGCCACAGTTTCCTGCCGCAGATGGGCGGGCGGGCTGCGCGGAGGAGAGGGCTCCCGCGAGGGGCAGGGATGGGACTGGCAGGGGTGGGCAGCGCTCTGGACCCAGCTCCAGCCCTGGCCTGACCAGCCTGGGACCAGGGGCATCCTGAGCCACTGCTCAGGCCAGCCAGGGAGCCCGTCCTCCAGCCCCAGGGGGGGGCGCCCCTGCCTTCCCACCAAGCCCCCGGGCCTGGCGCAGGGTCCCCTGCAGATGGAGACCAGCGGCCTGACGCCCTTCGCGCTGGGCCTGCTGCTGCTGCCCGTGCTGGCCACACTGCTGGCCGCACTGTGTGCCCGCTGCCGAGAGCTGCCAGGTAGTGGGGAGCTAGTAGACACTGGGTGCCAGTAGGGGGGCATTGATGGGCCTCTCCCCAGTCCCTGGGGCCCTCCTGGAGTCTGGATTCCAGGGTCACCGGCCCTCTTTTCCCACAGCGTCCACCAACATGGATTCTGCAGACAGGTGAGTCTGCCTGGCCCTTGGTGCATTTCCCGCTGACCGGGGGTGGGGGGGTGAATGGGAGGGCCTGGGCCTCGCTCCATCCTGTGCCTAACCTGCCTCTCTCCTGCCAGTTTGTACCCACGGAGCATCCTGATCAAACCCCCTCGTGAGTACCAAGGGTCCTCTGCCCACCTCGCGTGTGGGGATGGGGTTCCCTGTGTGAGAGCACCAAGTGCCTGCACCCAGCTCCCACCCCCGGGACAGCCACATGGCTGGGGGCTGGGGGCGGGGAGCCCTCAGGCCTGTGCAGGGCCTGGGTTTCTGGGGACAAAGCTGTCTTTAGGATCTTTGATGAGGAGAGCCGCCACGATGCCTGGAGACTTCCACTCAAGCTTGCCTCTGTCCTCAGACACGCCTGCCCACTGGCCACCCGTGACCTCCTACCCGCCCCTGACCCGACCAGATCTGCTCCCCATCCCGTGAGTACCCCCCTCTTCCTCCAGAGCCACTCTTCCCCTTGCCTTCTTGGATTGGAGGGGGCCTCTGTCCTTGTGGGAACCCCTCAATCCCTGCCAGAGCCCCACCCAGATCTGATACCTGACCTTTGATTCCCAGGAGATCTCCACAGCCCCTTGTGGGGTCCCATCAGCTGCCCTCTTCCCAGCAGGACTCAGACGGTGGTAAGGAAGGGGTTCAGGGCTTGAGGGGGCTGCGGCTGGGCAGAAGAGAGGTCAGGTTTGAGCTGACAGTGTCCCCCTTGCTGTGTTTCTGAAGCCAACAGTGTGGCCAGCTATGAGAACCAGGGTACGTCCAGGATCCTCAATATTTGGCTGGGTAGGGAGCTGGAGCCTGTCCTGGGCCATGCTGACTCCTGTGTCATTACCCCAGAGCCAGTGTGCGAAGATGAGGAGGAGGAAGAGGAAGATGAGGATGATTATCCCAATGAGGGCTACCTGTGAGTGATGGGTTGGGGGGACAATGGGACAGAGCCGAGGCCCAGAATCCTTGCTCACACTCTGTTGTTGTTCTTCCCAGGGTAGTTCTACCTGACAGCACCCCAGCCACTAGCCCTGCCGTTGCCTCGGCCCCTGTGCCCAGCAACCCTGGTCTCAGAGACAGCGCCTTCTCCAGTGAGTTGGGTCGGAATTTCTGTCCATTCCCCTCCCCCACGTGCCAGCAGCCCCGCCTTTCTTCCCTCTCATTTAATGAGTGCTCCTCTTCCGTTTCCTCCTCCATACGTCCAACTTCCTGCTCTGCTCTTGTGTTTTTCTCTCCTCTTTCAGACATCATTTACTCTCTTTTGTCTATTGCCCTGGAGACATCTTTGACTTCATTCTTCAACGTTTCGACTGAGATTTTGTGTCTCCTACTCAGAAATTTTTTTGGTCTTGGAATGTTCTTATCGTACAGTATCTCGGTTTTTTTTTTTTTTTTAAGCTAATCCTAGGGTTTGAACTCAGGACTTTTGCTGTTCCTGACTTGAAACTCAACTCTGCTTTCTGGATTGTGTTTGTAGCTTAATGGGAGAAGAGAGTCTCACAGACTTTTCTGCCCAGGCTGGCTTCAAACTGTGATCCTTAGATCGCAGCCTCCTGAGTCGCTAGGATTATAGGCGTGAGCCACTGGAGCCTGGCTTCTGGAAGCTTTTCACTGTTTCCTTTCTGGCCTGACTTTCCCTTTGACCTGCTTTTCTCGCTGGCTTAGTCTTATCTCCTGAGCTTTCCTCAGGACCTGGGAGCCTTCATTTATGTTTACTCCTTGGGCATCTCTTTCGTGAAACACCCCGGACCAGAATGTTTGGGATTTGGGGATATTTGTATATGCATAATGAGATACCTTGAGGGAAAAGACCTGGATCTCAACATAAAATTCATTTATGGTTTATGTACATCTGATACACATAGCCTGAGGATGGATAATCTACGGTGTTTTAAGTCTGTGCATGAAACTAACTTTCAGCATGGATTTTTTTTTTTTTTTGCCAGTTGTGGGGCTTGAACTCAGGGCCTGAGCCCTGTCCCTGGCTTCTTTTTGCTTAAGGCTAGCACTCTACCACTTGAGCCACAGTGCCACTTCCTACTTTTTCTATATATGTGGTGCTGAGGAATCGAACCCAGGGCTTCATGTATACGAGGCAAGCGCTCTACCACTAGGCCATACTCTCAGCCTGGATTTTTTTTTTTTAACGTGTGGCCTCTCATTAGACACTCTGAAGGGTTTGGATTGTGGAAACAGTGTAGATTGGGGGCATTTGGATTAAGAACGCTTAGCCTCCAATCTCCCTGCCTTTTGCCTCCCACTCCCTGGTCCCATTTGTCATACAGATTTCCCATTGGCCACCTCTCTCCTGCATGTCAGACATTCTACCCAGGTGGTTCTTTTCATCCATCCATTCACTCACTCACTTCTTTATTTGCTCATTGTTTACTGGGTATGTCTGCTAGGCTATTGCTGCGGTTTAATGAGTCCCTGTGGTAGACTGGGTTTGGAAAAGAGCTACCATTAGTTGTGGGCCTATTAGATGGTATATATAATGTTCAATAAAGCTCAAAGCTCCCAGGTGCTCTAGTCTCCACCATAGTGAAGTTAGTTGTTTTAACTTATGTATTTATTTGGAGACTTTTTTTTTGCCAGTCCTAGGGCTTGAACTCAGGTTCTGGGTGCTGTCTCTGAGTCTCTTTGTGCTCAAGTCTTAGTGCTCTGCCACTTGAGCCCACAGGATTTTTTTTAGTAGTTTTTTGGAGATAAGAGTCTCACAGGGACTTTTCTGCCCTGGCTGGCTTTGAACCACAACCCTCAGATCTCAGCCTCATGAGTTGGAGACATTTTTGCTATGTTGCCCAGCCTGGCCTGGAACTCCAGGGCTCAAGTGAGCCCTACTTCATGCTCCGGAGTGGCTGGAACTACATGACTGTGCCACTATGCTGGCTCAGGATTGATTCGTATCATAGACATTTGGTGGCCTTGACTGTGCTGCGGGCCCTATTTAACTATTCACTGCTTAATCCTGGCAAATCCCTGTGAGATGGCTTCTCTTACGGATTTATAGACGAGGAAACTGAGGCACAGAGATGCTAGGTAACTTGTTTGAGGCTGCACAGTTCCTTGGGGTGGATTTGAACAGGGCTTTCTGATTCCCAAGCCTGCCTTGTCCACACAGTTCCTCATGGAAGAACCAAACATCCTGAAGGCAGCCAGCCCCTGGAGGTAGCGGCACTGGGGAAAATGGCTAATCACTGGGGCCATGTATGATGCTGAGGTCCCCCACTCTGAGTGGCCCCACACCCCTGGGGCCTTCCTGTGCTGTGGCTGTCTTGTCCTGTTCCTTCTTTGTGTTTTTTGTTGTTGTTTGTTTTGGTTGGTTCTGGGACTTGAACTCAGAGCCTGGGCGCTGTCCCTGAGCTTTTTCACTCAAGCCTAGTACTCTAACACTTTGAGCCACAGCCCCACTTCCTTCTTTTTCTGGAAGTTATTGGAGATAGGAGTCTGACGGACTTTCTTGCCTGGGCTGGCTTTGAACTGCGATCCTCAGATCTCAGCCTCCTGAGCAGCTAGGATGACAGGCATGAGCCACTGGCACCTGGCTTGTCTTGTTCTTTCTAATGGTGCTGGTCCCAGGGGTCCTCTGCCCCCACCCATCATTGTCCAGGCCACTGTCCTCACTTGCTAGAATCTTCTCTCTGTACCCTGTGGGATTAGCTGGGGCCTCTGGGAGTGGCGGCCACAGGTCTGGAGGGATGGTAGACACAGTTCTGATGGCTTCTGTACAGTGGAGTCTGGGGAGGACTACGTGAACGTCCCTGAGAGCGGGGAGAGCGCGGACGCATCCCTGGGTGAGTGACCCCTGACTCCTGCCCGCCCCCCTCCAGCCCTTTCCCCTCTCTCGGGAACCCTGCCTACCCCAGGCCACAAGGCCTTCCTCCTTCTGAGCTGTCCCCGCAGACGGCAGCCGGGAGTACGTGAACGTAGGTGAGGATCTGCCGCCAGAGCCCAGGATGGAGCCTGGTATGTGTGGGGGCAGAAGTGGGGTGCTGCTGCCCTCGGGCAGGTGTCCAGCAGGCTGTACACCCACCTTCCCTGCCCTGCTCCCCTCACAGCTGCCCTGAGCCCCCCGGAGGTGGAGGAAGAAGAGGAAGAAGAAGGAGAGGCTCCGGATTATGAAAACGTGTAGGAACTGAACCCAGGGCCCGGTGCGTGGCCTGACTGCCAGCTCGGGCCCTCCCTGAGGACTTCTCTCCTGACCACCCCCAATACCTAGGCCTGAGCTCCATGGTTCTGGGGGCCCTCTGGTCCCCTGGCCTCCTGACCCCACCATTGAGGTCATTGAAGCTGAGACATCCCAAAAACAGCTCTGCAGAGGGCTGAGCAGGCAGCCTGAGAACCCCTAACTTATTGTTACTTCTTCGAGGTTCAGTCTGTCCCCAACATAATGCCCCTTCTGACACTGCCGGAGAAGGAAGCTCCCGCCCCCGCCCCCTCTGTGTCATGGAATAAAGGACCTTGAGGTCTGAGTCCTCTTGGCTGTGATGCCCCAGGAGCTGAAGGTGGGGGAGGGGGGGCTCCACTCCAGGGCCCACGCGTGTGTGCACGTGTGTGTGTGTGTGTGTGTGTGTGGATAGGAGTGTGGGAGAAGTGTGTACTGTGTGAGGGTGTGTGTATATGCACATGGATGTGATTTCTATGTGTGTGAGTATGTATATTGTGTTTCTGTGGGCCTGTATCCTCCCTCAGAACTCCTGATAGCCCTGGCCTGACCCAGAAACCCAGGGACACCGTGGATTTCTCTTTGGCACTGGGGCTTGAACTCAGGGCTTCACGCTGTCACTTGGCTTTTTGGCTCATGGCTGACGCTCTCCCGCTTGAGCCACAGCTCCACCTCTGGTTTGCTGATTTGTTGGACATAAGACTCTCAAGGACTTTCCTGCCTGGACTGGCTTTAAACCATGGTCCTCAGATCTCAGCCTCCTGGGCATGAGCTGCCAGCACCTGGCTCCCTGTGGCCTCTGAGGGAGACCTCTGAGCCTCACTGTCACTAGTGGGGTTCAGGACACCTTTCCCCATGGGGCCCACAAAGCGCCGTGGCTCATTGGGATGGTGGCAAAGTAGGTGGGGGTTGGGGGGACTTTGGATGGGGATGCATGTGGTAGATGAGCAAGGCTGTACCCACCCATTGGGGTCTCTGTCCTTGGGGTGCGGGGCTGGCCCTGGTGGCCACAGAGGGCTCCCCGTTCCTGCTTTTGTGGCTCTCAGACCAACTGAAGATGGTCTAAGACAGTTGGGTGGGGTAGTAACACCCTACCTCTCAGGATGCTGAGCACCAGAGTCCCAGACCCACCAAAGGAATCAATGAAAGGCTGGGGCAGCCAGGTAGCAGCACCACTGGGTGGATAGTGGGACCATGCCTGCTGCTTGGACACAGTGGCCAGGCTGGGATTGGAGCGCCCATGTGGTTCTGGTACCCCGCGTTCCATGAGCTGTGCCTGGGCCACTGGGGCCCCGTGGGTCCTGTGTTTCCGGACCTGGCTCCATCTCCCTGCATCCTGGAGGTGCCCAGGTTTTATTTGCAAGGGGTCTAGAGGCTGTGGCCCACAGCCGGGCCCCACACGGGGCCACCTGGACAGTAGAACCCCCCCGGGATTGGGTGCAGAAGCCTGCGGTGACTGTCACTAACAACATGGAAGGACGTGGCCATGGGCTCCCCAGATCTGAGGAGCAAATGAAGCTGGGGGGGGGGTGAGGGGGGGCCAGAGACGCACAGGGCCAGCTTCCTGGGTCAAATGAGACAATTCCCATGCCCTTGGCTTCCTGGTGATGTGGGCCAATAAATTACAGTTTGTCTGCAACTGGCTTGACTTTGGGGTGTCTGTCATATGAACTCAGGGGCCAAGTGCATTTCCGCCCTCATTGAATCATTTCCAAGAAGAGGATGTTGGCTCAGGGAAGTCAATTAATCTGCCCAAAGCACCCAGCTAAAGAGGTAAAATCTGATCAGACCTGTGTTCGTCAGGGTCCCTGCCACACCGCCCGCTGACCTGCTTGTTCTAGATGAGTGCAGAATGCCACTGCCCTGGTGGACAGAAGCTCATCAGACAGGCAGGCAGGCAGGAAGGAAGGAGTGTCTAGGAATTCTGGGTAATGACCAGGTGGATTTATATCCTTTCCCAGGTGGCGGGGGTGGGGTGGAGCAGAAGTAGGTGGAGGCACTTTGGTGCCTGGTTGAGGGAGGCAGAAACATTTCCTGATGAAATGCACTCGGAGAACAACCTAGCAACATCTACTGAAGCTGAAGTTGCTCGCAGCCTAGACGACAGCTGTTTTGAATTTCACATTGGTTTGATTTTTTTTTTTTTTGTTAGTCCTGGGGCTTGAACTCAGGGCCTGGGCACTGTCCCTCAGCTTTTTCACTCAAGGCTAGCGCTCTACCACTTTGAGCCACTTCCGGTTTTCTAGTGTTTAACTGGAGATAAGAGCCTCACAGACATTCCTGCCCAGGTTGGCTTTGAACTGCAACCCTCAGATCTCAGCCTCCTGAGTTGCTAGGATGACAGGTGTGAGCCACAGGCGCTCAGCTTGTTGGGATATTTGCATATTTGCGTGTATATATAAAATGAGGTATGTTGGGGGTATGGTATCAATCTAAACATAACATTCTCTTGTTTTGTATACACCTTAGACACAGCTTGAGGGAAATTCGAAGGGATATATTTAGTGCACCTGGATTTTGAGGAGGCCAGATATGGAATTTTCCACTTGTCAACCTCAAAAGGTTTTGGAAGCTGACTGTGGTGGCACACGCCTGTAATCCTAGCTGCTCAGAAGGCTGAAATCTGAAGGTCGTGGTACAAAGCCAGCCTGGAAAAAACATGTTTGTGAGACACTTACCTCTGAATAACCAGCAAAAAGCTGGAAGTGGAGCGGTGGGTCAAGTGGTAGATTGCAAGCCTTGAGTGAAAAAGCTCAGGGACATCACCCAGGTCCAGAGTTCAAAGTCCTAGGACACACACACACACACACACACACACACACACACACACCCCAAGAGAAAGGGAAAAAAAGAAAAGCGAAAGCTTTAGCAGTTAGAAATGAATGGGAATTACAGCCCTTTTTCTTTTCTCTTCTTTTCTTTTCTTTTTTTTTTTTTTGCCAGTCTTAGGGCTTGAACTCAGGGCTCTGTCTCTGAGCTTCTTTTGCTCAAGGCTAGCACTCTACCACTTGAACCACAGTGCCACTTTCGGCTTTTTCTGAGTAGTTTATTGGAGTCTCATGACTTTCCTGCCTGCCTGGGCTGGCTTCAAACCATGATCCTCAGCTCTCAGCCTCTTGAGTAGCTAGGATCATAGGTGTGAGGGCCCGGCAATATAGTTGTTGTTGTTGTTTTTTAACAGCCCTTGCAGATTCAAAATACATATTTATAAACTAACAATTTGTATTCATAAGGTGACAGCTCCAAGAAACCTCGTCCTTTATCACATCTTTGTCTCTCTTTTCTATTTCCCAAATTTATTTGATGCCAGAATCTTTAAAAAACACATTACTGGGGCTGGGGATATGGCCTAGTGGCAAGAGTGCTTGCCTCGTATACATGAGGCCCTGGGTTCAATTCCCCAGCACCACATATACAGAAAACGGCCAGAAGTGTCGCTGTGGCTCAAGTGGCGGAGTGCTAGCCTTGAGCAAAAAGAAGCCAGGGACAGCGCTCAGGCCCTGAGTCCAAGCCCAGGACTGGCCAAAAATAAATAAATAAATAAAAGAAAAAAATAAATAAAAAACACGTTACTGGGCTGGGAATATGGCCTAGTGGTAGAGTGCTCGCCTCAAATACATGAAGCCTTGGGTTCGATTCCTCAGCAGCACATATATAGAAAAGGCCAGAAGTGGTGCTGTGGCTCAAGTGGTAGAGTGCTAGCTTTGAGCAAAAAAAGAGGCCAAGGACAGTGCTCAGGCCCTGAGTTCAAGCCCCAGGACTGGAAAACAAAACAAAACAAAAGCACATTACTATTTCTTAGACCACCTAAGGACATCTAGAGAGGATAGTTTTTGCTCTTGCCTTCCCACATTCTTCCCTTCTCCTTCCAGTGACACCACATACACTCCTGTTAGGTGGCTTTGGTGGGATTGACTTCTGAAATGGGCATGTGACCCAGGTCTGACCAATCAGATCCCTCCTTTACACTTTGGGAGAAAGATGCTCTTTGTCCGCTGAGGTTGACAAGACCCGGAAACAGAGGCCTGGAGCCCCACTGACTTCCTGCCTGACAACACAGGCTCCATGGCAGTTAGCTGTGCCAATGGACAAGAGAAAACACATCCTGGATTCATGGGCCAGACAAGCTACAGGCCTTATTTGAGCCAGATTTTCTGTAACTTACAGCAAAAACATTCCTAAATGATAGCATAGCTAATATTCTTGTCACCCATTCCCCATCAACCAGGCCACTGGTAATGAGTCCCTGAAGGAGTCAATGTGAAAAACTTCCAGACTCCCTGCCCCCCTGGGTGAACACCTTCCTCCGTTTTCCCACGTCACAGCTCAACCCAGTTCTATCTACAGCAGGTGACCTGTCCCTCCACCACATACGTTAGTCCCAAACCAGCTTCATCTCCTGGAGCACCGTCTTAGCCTCACCCTGTGATGGTTCTGGAAGTTCTAGGACTTACTTCCTGCTAGATTCCCACAGAGGAAGAAGTAAGACGAAATGTCACAGCATCCTCAGCAAAAGCCCTGAGGTACTCTGATTGGATGAGCTTGGGATTTCCCTGAGCCAATCGCTGGCCAGGAGCCTTGAGCACTGGGCCTTGAGCAGGTAGACCCACCCATGTTCTATATTCTATTCCCAACTCTTAAGAAAATTGGGTAGTGAGATACCTGTATCCCTCAGGATTGTCTTTTTTCGCTGGGACCCCTCAATAGGCCCGCAGCTGTAGGGGCGACCATGAGGGGGGTAGTCATGAGATAAGGTCACAGGGACGGAGCAATGTTAAGAGGGGTAGGAGGCAGGTCTCTACAAGGCACAGACTGAGGTCCTGGATCCACCCATTCCTGAAACCATCCTGGGGTTAACAAACACCCTTATTTGGCATAGCTCAGTTTCAGCTAGGTTTCTGTTGTTTGCAAATGAAAGAGTCTTGACTCAGAGACAGGATGCTGTGGGAGCATCAACTTTATCACCCAGGGCCCCCATCTCCAGGTGCCTACCATATGCCAGGCACAGGGCCACACACTTTACACACATTCTGCCTCTGTTGGGATCCTTGTGTAGGTTCTTGTTGACGCTCAGAATAGATAGCCAGACCTGGACAGGGCAGGCCACCTTCCTTCCTTCCTTTTTTTCTCTCTCTCTCCTTCTCTTTCTTTTGTATGTGGCAGTATTAGGGTTTGAACTCAGGCCCTGGGTGCTGTTCCTTAGCTTTTTTTAAACTCAAGGCTAGTGCTCTGCCACTTGAGCCACAGCTCCACTTTCAGGTTTTTGGTTGTCCATTGGAGATCCAGTCTCATGGGTTTTCCTGCCTGGGCAGACTTTGGACCACCACCCTCAGATCTCAGCCTCTTGAGTAGCAGGGATTACAGGTGTGAGCCACCAGCCAGTGCTTGGCTCAGCTCTCCCGTTGTGAGGGGTTCAGGTCCAGCCCAGCCTTTCCCTACCATGCTCTCTCAGGCCTTTCTCTCCATCTCTGTCCCCGATCAAGGGCAGCAGAGACCCCTCAAAGCCTGTCCCTCCTGGAAACTCTCATGGGGACACAGGCCTATGTGAGCCCAATGTGGAGGAGGTCACAGAGGCTGGGTGGGTCCCCGGGAGCTGAAGCACGAGGGGACACGGGGCCTCTGGGCTCCCCTGGGCCTTCTATCCTTTCTGTGTGCCTCCTGTCCTCCTGTCCTTGGGTCTGGAGGGGTTCCACTGCCTCTCATCAGCACCCACCTGGCGCTGCACCCTATACCCCGAAACCCGGGGCCTTCTCCTTTTTGGTTTTCTTTCTGCCTCCTCAGAGGCAGCATTTCCCCTCGGAGCCTGCGTTTCCCCTCGGAGCCTGTGTTCCCCTTGCCTCTGCCTGTCATGGCATGGCCTTGTCTCCTGCTTCCATCCCTGGCCTCTCTCTTCTTTTGTCTGTCCCCTGTCTCTGTGTCTCACGCTGTCCCATCTGTCCCTGCCTCTCGGTCTCGGTGATCTTTCTCTTGCTCAGTCTCCCTCTTCCTCTCCCTGCCCCTCCCTCCCCACATCCTGAGTTGTCTTGGGGGAACCGGAAATTTGGGGGATCAGAGAGATACTGGGAGGCTCAGCTGGGGCCTCTGCCTAGAGATATGTGCTGGGGCTGGGACGGGGGAGGGGCAGGGCACCAGCGTCCCTGCTGCAGGCTCTGCCACCTGCCACCTGCCCCTGGGGCTGTGACCGGAGATCAGCGGTGGGCCTGAGTGGGTGAGGGAGGGGCACCGCAGCAGGCCTGGCCCCCCATGCCGACCGTGGCAGGCTAACGGACACTCACTCACTCACACTTTCTCTGACACCATCAGCCCTGGGGTTCACTGCAACCCCAGGGGTGGCACAGGGAGGTGGGGTGACCCGCCCAGGGTCATACAACCATGAATGCCTGACATGACAGCACTCTGGTTACTCCCACAGGCGGGGCTGGCTGTGTCATGTCTATTTCATTGCACTATTTTATCTTACCTTCCTTATTGTATATTTAGTTATGTGATTATTTTTCTTAGACAACTTCTAGTTATGTAAGCCAAGGCTGGCCTCGAAATTGAGATCCTCTTGGGCTCGGTCTCCCGACTGCTGGGGCAAGTAGGTGCCAATACACTGGGCTTGCATGTCCATTTTATATATTTTTGTTATCTATCTATCTATCTATCTCTCTATCATTGATTTTTGGTGCCTCTCTTGGGGCTTGAACTCAAGGCCAAGGTGCTGTCCCTTAGCTTTTTCACTCAAGGATGGCGCTCTACTATTTAAGCCACAGCACCACTTCCAGCTTTTTGGTGGCTAATTGGAGATAAGAGTCACACAGACTTTCCTACCCAGGCTGGCTATGACCTGTGATCCTCAGATCTCAGCCTCATGAACAGCTGGATTATAGATGTGAACCACCAGGGCCTGGCTGTATAAATTCTTAAACACACAGAGGAGAAAAAGCTGGTTACTTCTCAGCTCTGATTATGGTTCTTTAGTGTCCTCCTATCTCATCCCCAACCACTCACTAATCTCCCTTTCTACCCATGGGAGGACAAGGGTACCTGTTCTGCCTGAGCAATTGAAGAATTTGCTGTAATTTTGCTTTGTGTTTCAGAGGGTTTTTTTTTCTTTACATTTAGGGCGAGTAACATTGGTTTTTTCATTTAAGGCTGTGACAGGTGCTGTCTTTTAAGTGAGTTTAAATTTAAAAAGGAAGTCATTAAAAAAAACAAGAGAATTGAGTATAGGCAGATACAGTTAGAATAACCATTATTGAGGATATGGATGGACGAATGGAAGGATGAATGAGTGGATGGAAGGATGGGTGGGTGGGTGGATGGATGGATAGACAGGTAGATAGGTGGGTGGATGGAGGGTAGATGAGTAGATGGATGGAAGGATGAGTGGATGGCTAGATGGCTAGATGGGGTTAATGAATAGATAGCTGGAAGGGTGTGTAGGTGGATGGGTTAGTGGATGGATGGATAGGTGGATGGGTGGGTGGATGGATGGATGGGTGGGTAGATGGATGGATGAATGGGTGAGTGAGTATGGGTGGATGAATGGTTGGATTGGTGGATGAGTAGATGGATGGGTGGATGGATGGATGAGTGAGTAGGTAGATGGACAGATGGACAGGTGGACAAGTTAAGTGCTGAGGACTAAACAGGGCTATAGGCATATTAAACAGATACTGTACCACTCAGGACTGAAGGTTAGGTAACCTGGAGTCCTTTTCTGGCTCTGCTACACCTTAGTCCCACCCAGCAGAGCCCACAATGTCTGACCCAAAGCCACACGGCCAGTCAGGAGCCCAGCTGGGATGTGGTTGGACATGAATGAGTCTGTGGGTGATGGAAGTCTCTCCTGCTCCCTAGCACTCCTGGTGCAAGCTGCAGAAACCAATGGATGCCAAGTACTGGACACCAAAGAGATCTGAGAAGGGTGGCAGGGCATAGAGGATCATGGAAGAACAGAAAGCAGATCAAGTGTTGGTTTTTCTTTTTCTTTTTGAATGGTACTGGGGTTTGAATTCAAGGCTTTGTGCTTGCTTCACAGGCATTCTGTCACTTTTGAGCCATGTCCTCGACCTCCCACCGCTCCTTTGTTTTTTAGGCAAAATCTCACTAAGTAGTCCATGTTGGCCTTGAATGTGGCTCCTTTTGCCTCAGCCTCCTCTTTGCTGGGTGACAAGTTGCTTTCTATCCAAGTCATGAACTTGATGGAGCTTCTGGCTGTATTACCATCAGCTGCCTACCCTGCTCTCATGAGTCACTCATCCGTCCATCCATCCACTTATCCATTCATCCATCCATTCATCCATTTTATCCATCCACCATCCATCCACCATCCATCCTTCCAGCTCCTACCAGCTCAAATATACCATGTTCCTTTCTGCCTGTGGGCCTTCCCACTTGCTGTTGTTCTGGCCTGGTCCTCTAGCCCTTTCTGGTCATTTTGCTCTGAGGACTGCACTTCAAAATCAGATCAAGCAGAAAAGTCCATGAGACTCTTTCTCTCTCTCTCTCTCTCTTTTTTTTTTTTTGCTAGTCCTGGGCCTTGGACTCAGGGCCTGAGCACTGTCCCTGGCTTCTTTTTGCTCAAGGCTAGCACTCTGCCACTTGAGCCACAGCGCCACTCCTGGCCATTTTCTGTATATGTGGTGCTGGGGAATTGAACCTAGGGCTTCATGTATACGAGGCAAGCACTCTTGCCATTAGGCTATATTCCCAGCCCCTCCATGAGACTCTTATCTCCGTTTATCCACCAAGAAGCCTGAAGTGGAGGTGTGATTCAAGTGGTAGAGTACCAGCCTTCTGACCTTGAACAAAAAAGCTCAGGGACAGTACCCAGTCCTTGAGTTCAAGCTCCAGTAGCAGCATGTGCACAGACACACAGACACACAGACACACACACACACACACACACACACACACACACAAGTGTGTCTCTGGATCTTCCACATACCAGTAAAATCACTATTTTTTTTGTTTTTTTTTTTTGTTTTGTTTTTTTGCCTGGGGCTTGATGAACTCAGGGTCTGGGCACTGTCCCTGAGCTAGCTCTCTACCACTTTGAGCCACAGCACCACTTCCAGTTTTATTGGAGATGAAAGTCTCACAGACTTTCCTGCCCTGGCTAGCTTTGAACCACAATCCCCAGATCTCAGTCTCCTGAGTAGCTAGGATTACCAGTGTGAGTCACCAGCACCCAGCCACAGCCACTTCTGAAGTAACCAAACCCATCCAGGATGACCAGGTCCTTCCTGGTGTCAAGGTGGTGAGTTCACCAACTGGCCCTTGTGTTTTCCCCAGTGGCCAGTGGGGCCCTGAGCTGCAGAGGTTAAATGACTTTCCCAAGGCCACTCATCCAATCCAGAGGAAGACCAACCCAGCCTGATCACTGAGTGGGGACCAGATCCCGTTGCCATGGTTATCATCAGGCAGTGCCTGGTTGAGCCACAGCATCCTCCCAACCCCCCATCTATTGATCCCCGTGGTTTCCCTGTTCAGCTGTTGTTCAAGGCATTGGCAGGCAGACACTGCACTTTGATTCCACAAACAAGACGTGTGCTAAGATGACCTCTGGGGTGGGCCTGTGCCAGGCTCTGGGAGCTGCGCGGAAATCAAGACAGAAGTGTTGGGTCCCAAGGATAGACAGACAAAATTAGCACCCAGTGTGATAGGTGCTTTCTTTCCTTCTTTCTTCTTGTGCCAATCTTGGGGCTTTAATTCAGGGCCTGGGTGCTGTCCTTATCCCTTTTGCTCAAGGCTGGTGCTCTACCACTTGAGCCACAGCTCCACGTCCTGCTTTTTGGTAGTTAATTGGAGATAAGGGTCTCACAGACTTTCCTTCCCAGGCTGTCTTTGAACCACGATCTCCAGCCTCCTGAGTAACTAGGATTATAGAAGGAAGTCCAGCTAAGATTACAGGAGTGCCCAGATTCTATCCTTTCCATTTTTTTTTTTTTTTTTTTTTTTTGCCAGTCCTGGGCCTTGGACTCAGGGCCTGAGCACTGTCCCTGGCTTCTTCCTGCTCAAGGCTAGCACTCTGCCACCTGAGCCACAGCGCCCCTTCTGGCCGTTTTCCATATATGCGGTGCTGGGGAATCGAACCTAGAGCTTCATGTGTAGGAGGCAAGCTCTCTTGCCACTAGGCCATATTCCCAGCCCACTTTCCATAATTTTTTGAGAGCTCATTGGTCCCATTTTGGAGATGAGTAAACTGAGGCTCAGACAGGATCAATCACTTGCCTATATGGTCACAGCAAGTGAAGGGCACACTTGGGACTCATATTTGGGAGAGCAATGAGGGCTCCAAAGGTAACCCCAGAGAGCTCCCAGAGGATGAGCCCCCAGGGCGAGTTGTACAAAGGGATTGGTCCAGTGGGGAGAAGAGGGAGGTTTCCCAAGTAGCAGGAAGCTGGGAGAGGGTCAGGTTGGTGCCTTGGGCAGCCCTGGGGCTGGGACTGGAGTTGATGAGGTGACCTAGAGTCCAGCTGCGTGGAGCAGAGCTGGCGTCCCCCTCCCTGCCCCAGAGGTGCTCTACTCAGTGTTCTTGGGTGCTTTCTGGGCTCAACTCAGCAGGAAGGACCAAACTCAGGGCCGGGCCAGCCTGCCCAAGCTGTGCCAGGCTGGTTGGCAGCCCTGGTGGGGTGAGGGCCAGGCAGGGTCCCTGGCCATTCGGACACAGACTGTGGAGTTCACACGCCATCCTCTCCACAGTCCCGAGAACCTTGGGGAAGTGACTTCTCCTCTCCCTCCTCCTCATCTGTCCAGCAGAGAGTGACTTAGCTCCAGGGCTTTTCTAAGGCCGGCCATCTTCAAGGATGGTGGGGTTCAGAGCAGAACCTGGCAGTGAACAGCTAGTACAGGGCTGTTACTAAGGGGTGTAACTTTGTTTTTGTTTTTTTTTTTTTGGTCTAGCAAATTCTCTGCTGTCTCCTGGTGAGAGGAGCTCCTGTGTCTCCTGCCATCCTGATGTTGCTCCCGCATCAGGCCCTTGGCCTTGTGCATCAAGCCGGCTGCCAACCGCCCCATCGCTGCTGCAGCGCAGGTGTGAGGGGCGGAGCTGCGCCTTCCCCCTGGGGGAGGGGTGGGAACAGAGAGTCAGTGTGTCGGGAACTGCAGTGACTTCTCACGAAGGCCTCCCCCAGGGAGGGGCAGACGCACCGAAGATGCCAGCGCTGGGACCTGGGGACCCGGGGGTGGTGCGGGGTGGTGCAGGGGCCACCGAGGACTGGTGAGCTCCCCCCAGATTCTGCAACGGGGTGGGCCAACCTCATGCCTGGAGGGCTGCTGGGGGCCACTCCTCCCTCAGCAAGGCTGAGGGCACTGGGCTATGGGCAATGGCACCATGCCAGAGATGCCTAAGTGGCAGAGAGCAGAGGCCCTGGCCCCATCACTGACCCATCTCCCAGACCAAGATGAGAAGACAGCGAGTTTACCCAAGGGAGTCAACCTATATCTTGTTCAGCTCAGGGTCACTTTTCTACCAGAATGATGTCTGTTTTGTGTTAGAGAAGAAACTTATTTCTTCATCACTGGTTACGTATAACATTTACTGCCTTTACTGCTGGATAATAAAGACTGGCGGGAAGATGAACCAGGGATCTTTGTCCTCTGAGACCCAGTCTGCCCTGGCTTTCTTTGCCTTGATTTCTGAGATTGTCTGCCTGCCTTCCTTCCTCCCTTTTTCTTTCTTTCTTTCTTTCTTTCTTTCTTTCTTTCTTTCTTTCTTTCTTTCTTCTCTTCTCTTTCTCCTCTCTCTTTCCCTCCCTCCCTCCCTTCCTTCCTCCCTCCCTCCCTTCCTCCTTCCCTCATACCATGCTGTCCCCATTCCAGGCACCTGTCACCTTGCAGCAGCTGGACTTGGCAGATTGGCCTGTAATCCTTGCTACTCAGGAGGTCGAGATCTGAAGATCATGACTGGAAACCAAACTAGGCAAGAAAGTCCCTGAGACTTTTTTTCTCTAACGAATCACCAACATGCCAGAAGTGGAGGTGTGGCTCCAGTGGGAGGTAGAATACCAGCCTTAAGCAAAAAGACTCAGGGTCAACGCCCCAATCCAGAGCTCAATCCCCAGGACCAGCTCATGCATGCAGAAAGTTTCATCTTTGCTTCTGCCTCCAGAATGAGTCCCTGCTACCTATGTGGTATCAATGGAGCAATAAAGTAGTGATGGTGAAAACGTGGGTTTTGCTGCAGAGAAGAAAAGAACAAAGGAGAAAAAGCCACAAGTTTCAGTATGGGGTCATACCTCCTTGCAAGTCGCCTACAGGCTAGCCCAGCTCCGCACTGCTGCCAGATCTTAGTCGTGGGAAAGGCTGTGGGCGTGGCTCTGCCCAGCTCCGGTGACTCATGAGCACGGAATAAAGGCACCTCAACTTGGCTGCTGGGTCTCCATCCTGCATCTCCTAACTTACTTTTATATGATTTTTTTTTATTTTGTCTGTCGGTCATGGGGCTTGAACTCAGGGCCTGGACGCTGTCCCTGAGCTTCTTTTGGCTCAAAGCTAGCACTCTACCACTTGAGCCACAGCACCACTTCTGGCTTTTTCTGAGTAGTTTATTGGAGATAAGAGTCTTACAGGGAAAAAAAAAAAAAAGAATCTTACAGGGGCTGGGCATGTGGCTTAGTGGTAGAGCGCTTGCCTAGCATGCATGAAGCCCTGGGTTCGATTCCTCAGCACCACATCCACAGAAAAAGCCAGAAGTGGCACTGTGGCTCAAGTGGGAGAGTGCTAGCCTTGAGCAAAAGAACCCCAGGGACAGTGCGCAGGCCCTGAGTTCAAGTCCTAAGACTGCCAAAAAAAAAAAAAATCCAGTGACATCTAAGTTACAAGCTTTCCTATACTGAGGTCATTTCCCTCCACCTCCCTAATAATTGTAGGAAAAGGAAATCCCAATTTGGTTTGTATATCCACATCCGAGTCCATTGCCCTGTGTGTGTGTGTGCACGTGTGTGTTTGTGCACGTGTGTGTGTATGGAGCATGCTATTTGGTCAGGCTGGGCCACGTGGCCTCACGATGAGGCCAGGGGATGAAGTCAGCTTCCCTTGAACCACAGGGACCCAGAACAGAGAAGGGTTAGTCTCTAAGGGAAACTAGGGTGCTACCAACCAAAGAGGAAAGGCTATGAAATATGTGAGAACCGCCTGTACTGCATGGTCCATCAGTAGCATAATTACAATTCTCAGCTTCTGAGAATTACAGTATTGTGTGTGTGTGTGTGTGTGTGTGTGTGTGTGTGTGTGTGTATGCCAGTTACTGGAGCCTAAACTCAGAGCCTTGTGCTCTTGCTTGGCTTTTTCTGCTAAGACTGGCACTCTACCACTTGAGCCACACCTCCCTTTTCTAATTAGAGATGAGTCTCATGGACTTTCCTGCCCTTGCTTGCTTTGAACCTTGATCCTCGGATCTCAGCCTTCTGAGTAGTTAGGATTATAGGCAAGAGCCACTAGGACCCATCTTCCATTAATAGTGATATCTAATGACTTCCATACTAAGGGAAATCATGCCCCTCCATGGTTTCTCTAGGGATGAGGAGGGGTTCATAGTCTCCCAGTGTGATTGCACCTAGACTATTGCTTGGATGCCCCCATATTCTTGGTCCTGGGAACCCCAGTCCCCTCTCTACCCTTCGCTGGTGCTAACTGGAAGCCTCTGATTTTCCCCCATTGCTCCAAAGCACCACTAACCCCAGGCTGAGTGATCACCTTCCTCAGCTGCCAGGAAGTACCTCTAAGTTAATTCTCTTACTTACACCCATATTCCCATCCTAAACCAGGCCCTAGAGGGTCTTGATATCTCTTCTCTCTCTCTCTCACACACAGACACAGACACAGACACACACACAGGTGGAGGAGGCACTCCCTCTTTGGGTGTAAATATAAGTTGGAGAGGCATCTACTATTCTTTTTTTTTAACTGTATTTTTTTTTTTTTCTTGGCCAGTCCTGGGCCTTGGACTCAGGGCCTGAGCACTGTCCCTGGCTTCTTTTTGCTCAAGGCTAGCACTCTGCCACCTGAGCCACAGCGCCCCTTCTGGCCGTTTTCCATATATGTGGTGCTGGGGAATTGAACCGAGAGCCTCATGTGTAGGAGGCAAGCACTCTTGCCACTAGGCCATATTCCCAGCCCCTTAACTGTATTTTTTTGTCTTTTCTTTTTTGGTACTGCGGATCGAACCCAGGACGATGCACTTGCTAAGGCAAGCACTTTGCCACTGAGCTACATCCCAGCCTGCATCTGCTATTCTAATCCAGGCACACACAAGGACCTCTGAGGTTTCTGCTTCCCACCTTCCTTGCCTTGACATGCTTAGTAGTCACTGGTGATGAGCTGGGGAAATTTGCATAGGGCTTAAAGAGCATCTTGGGGAAAAAAAGGAACCAGAACCTATTGAATGTTTTCCTCTTTAGAAAGAGAGCATGGGTAGGGGTGTTTCCTCTTGATCTGTCTCCTGAGTAGCTAGGATTACAGGCCTGAGCCACCACAGCTGGATCAGAGCCCCACCTTCTGTGTCTCCATCATTTGCTGACTGCTTCCTTGCAGGGGAGCTCCAGTGAAAGCGCACCGGCCTGGCTGACCACTGCTGGAGGCAAAGCCCTGCTCCTGGCTGTATTGCACCAAAGGTGCTCATAAATATTGGCTGAGTGGTGGCAGGCTAGAGGCCCTCCGTTCTCAGATGCCAGCCCAGCGTGTGTCCCCTTCATGTTTTTACATGCCAGAAACCCCAAGTACTCCTCCCATCAAACTGCTGAGGCCACACAGCTTCACCAGTGATCATTTTTCTAAACTTTTGTTTATTTTATAGCAATTGTCATGATTAGAGAAGTAAATAACACATTTAAAAACCTCAGGGCCAAAGGATGCCAGAGTATTTACAAACACGTGGGGTGGGGGGGGGGAGTGGCAAAACATGGGTCTGGGGCTGGGACTCCAGCCAGGACCCTGCCCAGGCCTGACCCACCAGCCACGAGGTGGGTTTAGGGAGCATTGGGTAGCTCAGGAGGCCTGGTGGGGAGATCCTCTAGTTGACTTGTGGCTCCACCTCCCATTGTGGCGGGAGGTGGGGGGCTCCCCACACCCCACAGGCCAGCTCAAAGGGGCCTCTAGGAAGCACCGAAGGACAGGGATGGTGTGGGGGGAGGGGGACACGCACTGGACGGAGGCGCGTACACGTGCGCGCACACTGTACCTTCACAGAACAGCAAGGGGGAGGGTTCTCTCGTGTTTTGTCTTCTAAGTCTCCATGTCTATGGCATCAATTTTTTTTTTGTTTTTTGAAATTTTTGTTTCTTTGACAGTGACATAAACTGAGGTAAACATCTGTGACCAACATCTCTCCTAAAGGGCAAAGGGTCCCAAACCTCATCAACAGAGACAGCGGCTACAGGGGTGGCCCCAGGAGCAAGGGGGGGCCAGGGCCTGGATTCTAGCCTGCCTGAGGGTCAGGCTGGTGGCCACCGCTGCCACTAGGGGGCTGGGCTACGAACCTACAATCCCACCCCAGCGCTAACATCCTATTACTACAAGGAGGGAGATGACTCCACACAGGAGAGAGAAAAGGTGGTGGGGGCGGGGGGAGAGATAAAGAGAGAGAGAAAGAGTTGAGAGCTTGGTGGAGGACAACTACTGTGGAATCTTACTTCCTTGTTATTGCAGGAGTCAGGATGTTTAGTGGCCTAAGGCAAAAGGAGAAGTTGCGGCTGGGATGGGGAGTCTGATGGCCCCAGGTGGGCTAGGGCAGTGATGGGGGCCCTCTCCAAGGTGAGATTCGGCCCTTGGTGGAAGGGGGAGTTTTGCTACTTACCTGGCATGTTGGGCCCTGCCCCCCGGGAGGTGGGGTGTCCAGGAGGGGACATACAAAGGAGAACGGGGCCAGGCCCTGGGGCCACCGCACACTGTAAACTGCACCCAGGCAGGGCAGGGGGACCTATAGCCCTTTTGCATGGTGGGATTGCGGGTGGGAGGGGGAGGTGGAGTGGAGGTGGGGACTCCAGACTGGAGGGTGGTTGGTGTTCCCTCTAGCCAGTCGGGTCCACACAAGGAGCCCCTTAAATACCCCTGAAGCCCAGGAAGGTCCCTGGGAGAGGCAGCCCCGATGGGCAGGGCACTGCCAGGCCGGGGGGCAGCCTTGCCCTAGTTGAGGTTATTGCAGGGGTTCCTCACAGGCCTCTGCAGAGGGCAGGGAGCCGGAGGAGGTGCAGGGTGAGGCAGGCTCCTGTCCTAGCAGCTGGGGCCAATGGTAGGTGCCTTCTTACGAGTTCCCTGAGGGGTGTGTGGATGGCACGTCTGGCCAGGCTGCCTAGTGGGCACCCCCAGCGGGCAGGGTGGGGCAAAGCGAGTGGCAGACGGCGGGATGCACAGATGCACCCCACACAGTCCTGTTCTCAACACGGGGCACACCCAGTCACACTCCCAGCCCTTCCATTCTACCCACCCCTGCTTTCCCCATGCCAGGACAGGGGAATGCGGCACTCCTGGGGGGTGGACCCGTGGGACCACAATAGGAAACCCAGAAGTATCTGTGGGCATCTCTCTGCCATGGGAGCTCAGGGAGCGTCGGCCTGGAAGAGCAGGTGGCCCACTTCACCCTGGGGTGGCGGGTGACCGGCTGAGCCACTGCCTTAGAGTGTCCCGTCCCTGATTTGGATCGTCATGGGGGGGGGGGCCCTCCCAGCACGGGTCTCAGTGGCGGCCTGTGCTCATTGTCCTCCTCCTGATTTGGGGGGCGTGGGGGCGGCACTAGGTTCTGGGGGGCTGTGCCTGCAAAACACTTGGGTGATACGCAGACGTTTGCTACATTTTCCGGGGGGGCCTAGACTCTCGCTCCGGGAAGGGGCCGGGCACAGCCTCCCCAGCCCAGTGCCTGGGGGCTTTCCGCTGCCCAATTCTGTGCCCGGGGTGCGGTGGGGAACAGTGGGGTGCCCTGCCAGGGGTGCGGAGGGGCCAGGCTGGGGTTCCAGGGCGCACAAGGAGGTCTCTGCGGTGTGGCCCCGGGCGTGGCCGGGGCCTCGGGGCCTGCGGGGCTCGGCTCCTCCAGAGGTCCCGGGGCGCCGGCCGCCTCGTCTACGCTACTCCCTCCCTTGCCCGGCCGGGGCTGCCCGGCCTCGGTTCCCGTCGTGGCGGGGGGGGGGGCCCCCGGGATGGGGGTGGGGACGACCGAGGGCGGCGGGCGGCTCAGACGCAGATCTCGATGGCCGTCGCCAGCACCACCTGCCCTTTGCCCTTGTCGGGGCGGCCGTCGGTCCTGCCCGGGGGTCCCGGGGGCGCCAGGCCGGCCTCGGGCACGGGCACGGGCACGGGGACCGGGACGGGCACAGGCACGGGGCCCACGGCGGGGGGCGCGGGCCGCGCCAGGCCGCCGCCGCCCTCGGTCAGCACCGTGCGCTTGAGCGGCCCGGGCGCCTCGAGGCGCAGCGGCCCCGCGGCGGGCGGCCGGTCCCCGGGCGGGCGGCGCGCGCGGTGCGACGGGCGGCGGCGCAGCTCGGAGGTGAGCTCGTGCTTGAGGAAGCGGAAGACCTCCTTGGCCGGGCCGCGGCGCTCGGGCTCCAGGGCCAGCAGGCGCTGGAACATGCGCAGCGCGGGCTCGGTGAAGCGGCGCCACTGCGACGGCAGCCCGGGCAGCCGGCCGCGCTGCCAGCGCACGAACTCCTCGAAGAAGGCGTCGGCGCCCGACGCCGCCTCCCACGGGAAGTTGCCGGTGAGCACGCAGAAGATGAGCACGCCGAAGGCCCACACGTCCACGCCCGTGTCCACCGCCAGCCCGTCGGCGCGGCCGGCCTGGCACACCTCGGGCGCCGTGTAGGGGATGGTGCCGCTCACGCGCTTCACGCGGCAGCCCACGCGCCGCGTCATGCCGAAGTCCGCCAGCTTCACGCGCCGGCACTCGCGGTCGAACAGCAGCACGTTCTCGGGCTTGATGTCGCGGTGCACCAGCTGCCGTCCGTGCATGAAGTCCAGCGCCAGGCCCAGCTGCTGCACGCAGCGCTTCACCGTGTCCTCGGGGAGCCCCACCTGCGGGCGCGGGGTGGAGGGGGGGGCGGTCGGGGGAGCTGTCTCAGGCCGGGCGGCGTCCCCACCCCCGCCCCAGCCGGGCAGTGGCCTCCTGGACCTTGATCCTGGTCTCCCCAGCCCACCAGCCACCTCTCCTGCCGGGCAGCTTTGGCCATGCCCCCCCCCCCCATGCTTATTCACCAAAAGCCAGAGCCTGGGTCCCCTCCCGTGGCCCCCTCCCGCAAGGCCTCTTTCTGGACTCATCACTTCTCTCAGGGTGAGGGTGCTTGTCACAGTTCATTGTCATCGGGCTGATGATGGCGCTGGTGCACCGCCACCCCCCACTTCCCAGGAGCAGGCCTAGCTCTTCTCCAGTGCTCCAGGGAGCATTCAATCAAATACTTGTTGATTAAGTAGTCTCCCTCTCTCTCTTTCTCTGGGGACCCTGAAGATCACCTCCCCTTCCCACACCACCACTGCCCCAAAGTACCTGGGGAGGGATGATGTCAAACAGGTCCCCAGCCGGTGCATACTCCTGGGCGAAGACATAGCAGTCCTCTGTCTCAAAGACTACGTCGAAGACCTTGATGATGAAGGGGCTAGAGGACAGGCTGTTGGTGATGCTCACCTCCCGCAGGAAGTTCTTCAGCTTCGTTTTGCTCTTGTTCACAAACTTCAGTGCCATCTTGGTGCCTGGCAGAGGCCACAGCAGCACTGGTGAGACCTGTTCCCTCCCCTCACCTCCCCAGACACCCCCCTACACCCCCCTGCATAGTCTGTCTGCCCAGCTCGCTCCCGGGAGGGGGGGGGGTTGTGAAGACTAGCCTCTACATAGGAAACAAACCAGAGAGGGGAGACAATTGCCTGAGGTCACCCAGCAGAGTCGACCTGAGTCTTCTTGTGTTTTTTTGCCAGTCCTAGGGCTTGAACTCAGGGTCTGAGCACTGTCCCTGGCTTCTTTTTGCTCAAGGCTAGCACTCTGCCACTTGAGCCACAGCGCCACTTCTGGCCATTTTCTGTATATGTGGTGCTGAGGAATCGAACCCAGGGCCTCATGTATATGAGGCAGGCACTCTTGCCCCTGGCTTCTTTTTGCTCAAGGCTAGCACTCTACCACTTGAGCCACAGTGCCACCTCTGGCTTTTTCTATATATGTGGTGCTGAGGAGTTGAACCCAGGGCTTCATGTATACAAAGCAAACACTCTACCACTAGACCACATTTGCAGCCCCTTGACCAGGCTTTTCTATACCAGGCTCTGGCCCTGATGGGGCAGGGCTGGACAGAGGGGCTGGAATGGCTCCCTGAGCTCTGTCCCCTAAGCATCTCTGGTATATCCATCTAGAGGCCAGCACACAGTAGGTGCTCCAGCCAATGTTTGTTAAGTGAATGAATGAGGAAGACAAGACACTCTAAAGGCGCAGGTCTCCACTGCTCCACTGGGCTGGTGTGTGTGCCTGGGTGCATGGCTGGGTAATATCACAGACCCGGTCTTCAGCATTTCCCATTCACAGGTCACACTCCACAGTGACCCTATAAAGTAGGCTCTTTATCCTACTTGCAAGCAGCAGTCAGTGCTCCTCCTGATGCCCTTTGTTGACTGGGGTCTTGCCCCAGCTGTGTGCCACCGTGTGAGCTCCTACAGCTGCTGCCTGCATGGGCCCCATGCAGGTTTAGACTATGGGGAGGCATCAAGCCCAGTGGTTAATCAAGAGGGTTCTGGAGCCGAGGATGGGGTGTCACCCTCATGCAGACCCTTCATGGTTGCCTCATCTTTGTTACATGGCTGGATGTTCAGGTCTCAGTGTCTTTGGCTTAGACACAGAGACAGTTGCTGTGACCTCACAGGGTCCTCTGCGCCATCCTCTCCCTGTGGCACCCAAGGGCCCACCCTCACCTCTGCCTGGCTAGAGTCAGTGGCCACCAACGCTCTCGAAGCCCAACCACCAGCCCTGCCCTGTGCTGGACTCCACAGGCCCCGGTGGACATCCCGTCCGCTGTCCCAAAGGAGCTCTGGTGGGCCCAGAGAAGTTCACCCTCTTATCTTGCCCCCAGAGTCCTCCATGTGCCCCTCCCACCCAGCCACTTCAGGTCCACTGGCCTCCTCGTCCCGCCCCAACCTTGCTGCCCTGCACTCACCTGTGCCCTTGTAGGCCACCAGGTCCACCTTCCCATAGGTGCCTTTGCCCAGCTCCCGAACAAGCTCATAGTGCTTGGTGACGTCGCTGGCAGCCAGTGTGCGGAGGGTCAGCGCCTGCATGTCCTCCGTGAGGAGTGGCACTCCGGTGCCCGGCCCAGGGCTGGCCCCCGGCCCGCAGCAGGGCAGCGAGTGGGACGGCTCAGGCTCTGGGCAGCCCACACTCATCTTCTCCCTGTCATGAGGGGGTGGCATGGAGAGAGACATCAGGTCAGGGGCTTCTTCTCCCCCTGGGTGCCTTCCCAGCACCTAGGACCCCCAAGCAGCGCCCCAGGCCACACCTAAGATACCCACGAGGAGGAGGAAACAGGCACTTCTGTCCTGTCACCTTTCCCCAAGTTTATTTATTTTATTTATTTTTGGCCAGTCCTGGGCCTTGGACTCAGGGCCTGAGCACTGTCCTTGGCTTTTTGCTCAAGGCTAGCACTCTGCCACTTGAGCCACAGTGCCATTTCTGGCCATTTTCTATATATGTGGTGCTGGGGAATCGAACCCTTCATGTATACGAGGCAAGCACTCTTGCCACTAGGCCATATTCCCAGCCTTTCCCCCAAGTTTTTTTTTTTTTTTTTGGCCAGTCCTGGGCCTTGGACTCAGGGCCTGAGCACTGTCCCTGGCTTCTTCCCGCTCAAGGCTAGCACTCTGCCACTTGAGCCACAGCACCGCTTCTGGCCGTTTTCTGTATATGTGGTGCTGGGGAATCGAACCTAGGGTCTCGTGTATCCGAGGCAGGCACTCTTGCCACTAGGCTATATCCCCAGCCCTTCCCCCAAGTTTTTAACCCCTCTCAGCGCCTGCGTACTGCTGACCTCTGCGTCTCATACTGTCACCTACAGTGCCAGGCAAGGCTGCACATTTATGCCATGCTAAGACATGGCCACATGGAGTTCGCACCCTTGCTCCCATTCACAAGTTTTGCTTTGCTTTCTTTTGCAGCGCTAGGGTCCAACTCAGGACCTTGCACATACACTGAGCATGCGCGCTTCCCACATCCCAGCCCCATTCACAAGGATTAACCAAACACCCGCTGTTTGCTAGCTGTGCAGCAGTGCCCTGGGGACCAGTACTGAATGGATACACACACCTCCCTGTCCTCGAGGGCTGGCATCCCTGGGAAGATAGGTGATACACAGTGATAAACAGACAACTTAGGCATTATGGCCAGAAGTGACACAGGCTGTCTGGAACATGGGTGGGTAGGAAGGTCAGGGGCTGCCATACCAAATATCTCAGCTGTACAGTCACAGCACCCTCATGGTAACACCAACACAACTTTAGGGTATCCCCTTTGCTCCCCAAGAGGACTTCCCCTACAGATGTACACAATGCAGCTGGGGACCCACTTTGTCCCTGCCTTCAGACATAGACAGAACGCCTGTGCTGCAGACTGCCCGTCTCCCTGGGCACCCACACAAACTGGATATCTTCCTGGACAGGCTGTCATGGCTACTGTATGTCTCCAAGTGGCCTGGGATCTCTGAAGCTGCCTGTGGCCATAGGAGGCCGGGTGCAGGACTGAAAACGGACACTTGCAGCCTTGATGGAGAAAGCCAAGGGATAGCATCCAAGACTGGCACACACAACAAAATGAAAAACGTTTCCAGTTATTACTGAGATCTATTTAACATAAACTACACATATTCGAAGCAGAAGATCTGATGAGTTATGATGTATGTTCATCCACGAAACCAGCACTACAACCAAGATAACGAACATCCTGGTCACCCACATGTCCTTTTGCCCTCCTCGTCTTGTCTTCCAAGCTGCCATCTGTAAGGTGGGGGAGCGAGCCTCTTGCAGGTGTGGTGTGCGTGCGCACGTGCGGGATGCCAACGTTGCAGCCTTTCGGCTGCCTCCGCCTCTCTTCCCAGCGACACCACACCACCACTGCCAAGGCCCCCCAGGCCTCCACTCCTTGAAGGATGGCCCACCCCCCCCCCCAGCTCCATCTGAAAGAAGATAGATTTGGAGCCAGCTGGATGTCCCTGGACAGAGGACCTCATGTCTCTGTGCCTTAGTTTCCCATCGACAGAAGGGACATAGCGTTTTCTTCCAGTAGTTGTGACATGGATCAAGGAAGCGGCGCAAGGCACTGGGTCTGTAATAGGTGCTTTATGTGTCAGCACTGGTGCGGTGACTATGGCCTTCAGCCACATCCACCCTGGCTGGGCCTGGCTGCAGGCCGGAGCCTCCAGGGGCCTTGTGGCTCCAGCCTGTCCTGTCCCAAAGCCTCTTCCTGTGCCTTCCCTGTCTCCTCAGCAGCACGACCCAGCCTCCCACTTCACACGGAGAGGAGGAACATCAGGAGGGAACTTCCTGGCCTCCCACCCAGCCGCGGCACAGTTCCATCTGCAGTCCTCTCAGCTGGCTGGGGTGCAGGCCCCCCCCCACGCCCGCGTTGGCTTCCATCCTTCTGCTCCCCCAGGATCCTGCCGTCTCCATTCATGAAGCAGCTCCCGCCCCCAGTTGCAGACTTCTCTTTCCAAGTTTATTCTGATCACAGCGTGTGCCAGGGACTCCGGTCTTGTCTGTCGCCCAGTGGCTCTCATGGACCCCTGGGGGGAGGAGCCACACCAGGCCCTCGGACATCCATCTCTGCTCCAGTTCCTGCCACCCATGCGGTGCCAGCTTCAGGCTGGGCAACATGGGGCCCCTGTTGCAACTACGGCTGGACGACAGTGGGGTGACTGGGCTACAACGCGTGCTCTCTCCCCACAGCAGTCTCCCTTCTTTCAAGTCCTGTCGAATGTTCGCCCATCAACTGGTGATAAAGACCCAGATTAGGCAAGCAAGGAGCCTGCTCATCAGCCAGAGGAGACACTTGTGTGTCCTGAGCCCTTGACAAGCAGTGGGGATTCTTCCCTAGGGGTCTGATGAGCGCACAGCTTTCTTTGCTTTAGCTCAATTTGCCAGCGACAGTGGGGCCGCCCTCCTGACCCTGTGATTCTGTGGACTCAGAGCTGTGAGGTGGACAGCACTTGAGTGTGCGCCACCCACCCTGGCTTTGGGTTTCAGCCTCACGTGTTGCCTCAGGCTGTTTCTGTATCCGCTGGGAGCTTGTCTTTCAGTTGCAGGCATCTGTATGTCCTTCCTCCCTCCCACGGCCAGGGAAGGTGGGTCTCTGGGCTGCCCAGGGGAGAGGCTGGCCTGGGTTGGGGTACAGTCGTGGGGTTAGGAGCCTGTGCTCCAACTGCCTCAGTAACCCCAGCCAAGTGTGTCCACCATCCTGAGCAACACTATACCGTCACATCCCTCCTGTGTCTTCCTGTCCTCAGACCTCTTGCCCCGAGTGCTAACCCTGACCTCTGCTGAGCCCTGGATTTGAGTGGTGGCATCTGCCCCTCTGGAGGCCCATTCAGGGGGAGGGGGAGGAAAGCATCTGAGCCACGTGTCTGTCCTCAGCTGAGTGCTCCAGGGTGCAGGACCAGATCAGATGCTCCCCATTGGCTCACAGGGTGCAGTCGTGGGGCCCCCTGTGGCTCAGTCTTCCTCATCCCACAATCCAGGCCCGTTCTCAAGGTGAGTGCAGATGAGGAAATCAACCCACACCCCATCCTACTGTCCCCTCATCCCCCAGGTACGCAGAGGCTCCTGACCCACTTACTGTGCGCATGACCTCAGAGCCACGCTGGGGAGCAACAGACTGCACAGGCCCGAGGGTGAGTGGCCTTGGCCTTCATCCTAACATGAGCCACTTTTCAGTGGGTGACCTTGATTGGGTCTCGCCACTTCCCTGGGCCTCAGCTCACATTTCCATGGGATGAGACGCCTGCACTGCTTGCCAGGCCTATCCTGCCAGGCCCACTCTGAGGACCCCTCAGCCACCTTTTCTGTCCTACCAGGTAGGTATTAGCACACCGTCACCTGAGGACACCTGAGAGGACACAGATGACATGACTGGCTCAAGGCGACACAGCACTGGGATAGACCCCGAAGTTGATACATGGCCCACTGTGCCTTCCTGAGTGGTCATTGTTAACACATCTCACCCGGGGCCTTCAGTGGCTGGTGGGAAACTGAGACCCACAAGAGAGTAAAGCCTTGGCAGGGATGCCTGTGCCATCTTCATGGATGCTGCCGAGACCTGCCGAGGTGCCAGGCACTAGGGAAGTGTGGCACGTCTACCTCAGGGATGGTTGGAAGAAAGCCGTAGGCACGCATGTCTCCCATGAGGGGACTGTGGTCCTCCCAGGCACTCCATCACCGCTGCCATCGCACTTCGGGTGAAGCTAGCTGTGGACTGTACGTTGCCGGCCGCTTTGCTGACCTCTGTTCCTTCCGTGTGGTGTGGCTGGCACTCAGTCCACCCACTCAGGCAGATGGCTGTCCCATGGGATCCTTGGGCCCTGCACCCCAAGAGTGTCCCCACTGACCTCAAGGGAGGCCTTCTACCTTCCATGTATGTGGCTAAGGGCAGGTGGGGGACCTTGGTCTCCATGGCAACAGTCCTAGCTCTGCTGGGAGGGCCATGGTGATGGAGGAGGGCTTTCCAAGTAAGAAGCAAGATGGAACCACCTACCACTTCCTGTTGGCGGGCAGCTTGGGCTGGGTGCCACCCTGTGAAGGTACATGCTACGCCCAGTACAGCACCCAATGCAGGGAGCTCTGAAATGCCTATCCTGTCATATACACACATACAGTCACACAGCGTGTACACGCACAAATGCACATATACGCGCATGCACACACACACACCATGCTGCCTGGCAGAATTTCCCTCACTGAGTCCTCATGAGAACCCTGAAGAAGGGGCAAGAAACTTCCTAGGTTTTACAAAAATAGCCTGATTGAGGTCTAACTGATCTGTCACAAAGCTCAGCCGGCATGATCGCACACTGGAGAGGATTTTGGTAAATGCAGAGTTGGGCAGCCATCACCACACCTGACAGGTGCTTTCCACTTTTACAGATCAGGAGAGGGGCCTGAGACATGGGTGATCTGCCGGGGCTGTGACAGAGGCGGCGCCCATGCACCAAGCGCGCGCCTCCTCTTCTGTGCCGCTGAGTCTCAGCTGCCCCGTCGGCACCACGTTTAGTGCTCAGCCTTCTTTCACAGGGTGTGGCCACAAGGCTTGCTTTCCCCTCTGGGATGTGTGTCATTGTCAAGCTGCTGTTGCTCAGAAATGCGAGACACTCCTCTGTTCTCCCTTCTGGATGCTGGCCTCAGGTAGAGGGCGCCCCCAGGCCCTAAAACGTTGAGGTACCCCAAGGAAGGAGGAAGCTGGGTCCTGAGGCTGGATGTGATGCCACTCTGCTGGTGAGAATTATGGGCTTGTTTGTTACAGCAGCTAGTCCTAGTCAGATTTGAGTTGAGTAGCTGGTAAGCAAGAGCTGAGATCTAAAGCTCAGCAAGTTCAACTGCCTGGAATGTGGCCAGAGGTTACACAGGATGGTGATGACACTGAGACCAAGGGACAGGAGAAATGACAGGGTGAAGAGGACAAGTCTGTGGAAGGAAGGCCTGCCCTGATGCTGCCTTCTGGGAAAATACTACCTTATGTTGGGTGCTTTGCTAACCACTGTGGTTAAATTTAAATCATATAACAATCACTATCACCCTAGTAAGTGGACGCTTGCCCCAGCTACTCTCTAGTCTTATGGAGGGATGGGTTCAAAGCCTCTCCAATGCCCCCGTGGAGATGGAGTTGTTTTAACACCGAGCAGGCAGTGTTGCTGAGATCAGGACATGTGAGCTCTGCCTTTGTGAATGGGATAATGCCACTGCCATGAGTGGGTTCCTGGCAAACCCAGTTCCCTTTTGGCCTCGCTCTCTCGCCCTCCCATCTTCCACCATATGCTGACACAGTACAAGGCCAGCACCTTGACCTTGGACTTCTCAGCTTCCAGACGGCGAGACACAAATCTCTCTTCCTTCTGAACCACCCAGGCTGCAGCACTATCTCACAGAGGCACTGGATGAATGTACAAAGGCAGCTGTGGAGGACAGATGGGCTGTGTGACTTGTTCAAAGCTCAGGATTGGCAAGGCTGGGGTTTGAACTCAGGCAGATTTCCCGTCCCAGGCTCTTGATATCTAGTGTTCTCAGGCCACCAGTGGCAGATCCAGGCAGACTGTAACACCCAATATGATGTGACAGGAAGGAAGTATGTCCCCCACCCTGGAGGGGGTAAAGAATCAGAGGCTGGAGGCCAATCTGTTTTCAACTTGGAGCATGAGGCTGGATCAAGAGAGGACAATCAGGCCTCTCTCACCCTCCCCCTGGGACCCTGTGATTCTGTCCCCATGCCCAAGCCTCTGGGCCTACTGGGCCTTTGCTGTGTCTTTATCACTGACTGGGTTGTGCTTCTGGAAGGTGCTCCTATATCTGCATTAGCATTACTAAAAGTCCCTGTGGAAATGGGAGCTGTGGGATGGACATGGGGTCAGGAGCGGGGCCCTCCCACCAGCTTCTGTGGGAGCTGAGTGCATGAAGCCTGCATGGCAACCTTCACTGAGCTCTCTCACCAGCCTCCAGGTCCCACCCTCAGCCCTCCTCTGACAAGTAAGCAGATAAGCTCTCTTCAGCCCAGCGTTTACTCTGTCCTGGCCTTGCTCGTCGTGTGTGGTGGTTCCTGGGACATCCACGTGTTCTGTCCTGACCAGCACAAGTTCCTCTTTTCTTTGGGTGTAGTCCCTTTGCCACCCAGGGCTTCAAGGGCAGCACCAGCCTGGCCAACTCCTGGGTCCATCCCATTGGCCAGAAATGGATGTGTGGCCAAAGGTGACCTACGGCATGGACCCACAGCCATCAGGAAAGAGGTCCCTCAGCCTGGGCCATCCTTCTGGAAGAAAGGTCTGCAGCCCAGAGCAGTCGACTCTGCCACCACCAGCGGGGAGGCCTGCCTGACAATGAAGCCACAAAGAGGAGCAGGGCAGGCAGATGAGGAATTCTGGTGATCTGGGAACCCAAGTCCTGGCATGCTGAAAGCCATCTTATTTCGTGAATCAATACATTTCATCTTGGGCTTAAGGAAGCTGGTTGAGTTGAGTTTATATAACTCCCAATCTGAAGACTCCAGTGTACCCACAACCCAGCAAGAAAGTCGGGAGCTCCTTGAAAGGCAGGCAGCCCCTGCCTTAATCACGCTGCTATTCCCAGCACCGAGCCAGGGCGACAAGTGCTGGTGAATAATTCCTTACGTGTTTGGGAAGTTGTAACTTTTTATATCTTGGCTTTGATGCATTTGACCTTGTAGGTGCCTCGCTGTCCCCCAGGGGCTGCGTGCAGCGTCACCAGCCCCAGTTTGGTGAACAACGATTGGTTCAGGTGCAGATTCAGTCGTGGGCTGAGCCAGCAGTCGGGGCATCTGCAGGGTAGGTGCTGTCACCTCCCACCATCCCAGCCCCAGGGATGGCACAGATGGGAGTACCCAGGAGTATCCCTGACCCTGTGGACAGAGAGGTTGGCGGTGCCACAGACAACAGAGGAAAGTGACACTGGCCAACACTTAGGGACTGTCCTGTCGTGTCCAGTCATGGAATCCTCCATGACATGAAGACTATTATTGACTCCAGTTTCCAGGTGAGGAAACCCAGCCACTGAGCTGTCATCTATTTTATTTTGGCACAGGGTCTCACTCTATAGTAGCCTCTGACTTCCCATCCTCCTGCCTCAGCTTCTCCAGGGCTGGGATTACAGGTGTGCACCACCACGCCAAGCATCACCACCTGGGCCTTAAAGAGCTTAATTTCTGCACTTTCCTGTCTCTAAAGCTGTATAGTAAGAGTGACCACTTCTGTCACTGCCTCCATGATGTGTGTTGACACCTCTTTACAGATGAGGATGCTGAGACTTAGAGGGGCCTAAAAACTTGCCAGAAGTCCCTCATGTCGTGAGAAGCAGAGCCAGGAGCTGGTTCCAGCTGCATCCCTGCTCTGTCTCACAGGCTGTCTTCAGCACCACAGGCATGGACAGCGCCGAGGGGGTGGAGGAAGGACCAAGAGCCTGGCCAGGAAGGACTGATGCCGCTGGAATCTGGGTCCCTGCCGCCATTTATTTAGCCGACTCCTACTGATGGGTACTTGGTCGTGCCCAGTCTTCTGCGACTGCTACACAGCGTGTGGCCATATGCAGAAGTTATTTTGCAGAGGGTAGAGGTGTAGCTATGTGGTAAGTTCTAGAAGCAGGCTACTGGGTTCAAGGGCAGATGACTGTGTAATCTCTTCAGGATGCCCAGTGTCCTCAGGAGCTGTGTCAGCACAGGCTGTGTAAGTGAGCGGTGCTTCTGGGTGGGGCACAGCAGCTACCCACAGCTCCCAAATCCCCTCCGGGGCTCCATATCACTTACAGATGAGGCCAGACAGCCTGAAATGTCAGCACACCACCTCGACATGGGGGTATATAGGGAGGGCTTCTCCTTGGCTTGCATCAAGTAACTCTAGAACCACAGCAGATGCTACCAAAGGTATCTAGGGATGCCCAGCACCAACTATGGTCACCTGCCACGTACTTCCCTTTCAGCTACCACTGCAACTTCTTAAAGGACCTTCCCAGCCTCTTCCCTTCTCTTCCCCTCCCCTCCTTCCTCCTCTCTTCCTTCTGAAACAGGGTCTTACTATGTAGGCCAGGGTAGGTTGGAATTCCTACTCTTCCTATCTCAGCTGAGATTACAGGTGTGCACCCCATTGCTCCTAGGCTCAGCCCCCCTCCCCACCTTGTTGTAACATCCTTCCCAGGACCCTCCAGTACCCTTCTCCCCCCTCCACTCCCCTGCTCAACACCCAAGCCTCACTGCCTGGACCTTGGAAGGCTCTTCCCTCCACATCCACTCGGTTTGCTTTCTGGGGGGCGTTCTGCTCGGATGACACCTTTCCCTGCCCCCCCACAGAGCTGCCTCCTGCTCTCCCTCCTTCCCTTCCCAGTCCCCTGCTCTATTTCCCCAGCAGTGCAGATCACCTTCGATGTATTACATAAGCTCCCGACTCCAACACTGAGGACAACTGCCCCCTCCCGCTAGATCTTAGGCACCCAGAGGGCAGGGGCTCTTTCCCAGCTGTGCCCCCCAGGGCCACACAAGGCCTGGCACAGAGCAGAACTTAGTAAATATCTGTAGGGCAAATGAACAGCTGTGTCTCAGGGGAGAGGAGGGGAGGCCGAGAGAACAGAAGTGGGGGTGGGGGGAAACACAACGTCACTGAAGCAGAAGGAACTAGGCACAGCAGAGGAGCAGGGCCATCAGAGGAGAGTGCCAGAAGTAAGACCTGCCCACCTGCCCTCCTTGCACGAAGGCTGCACCTGAGGGAGCCAGAGAACATGGGTGCAGTGGCTGTCCTGCCCTTCCACAGTGGGTCAGCCTGTGCTCGGGAAGCAAGGCCCTCCCTAGGTCCCCAAGACAGGTGTCCCAGCCTAGCCCCCTGCCTCACACTTCGCCAGAGGGGCATCCCTGCTCTCTGCACTGGATTTTCCACTGCAGAATCTCCATGTAGACACTCCTGGTTACTGCCAGGGAGAAGGGGCCTGAGGCCAGGCCCTGGGGCCCCAGAACAAGGCTTGAGAACTGTTGTGAGGGGCTCTGGCCGCTGCCACTGTCCCTAGGAATCTTGCCCCACTTCTTTGGAGCTCTCTAGTGTCATGAGATGAGTTAATCTACTGCCTCTTACCCTTTGGGACCCTCTTCCCTGGGAAATGTTCCCACCGTCCATGCTTCCTGTGTCCATCAGGGGATTCCCCAGGGTCTAAACCGGGCCACCCTCTTCCCTGTGATCCTTTGACACAAACACATGACCCACCAAGCGGCCTATTTGGGTTTGGAGGAGGAGGGAGAGGAGAATGTTCTCAAACTGGAAAACAGGGCTGAGAATGCCCACCTTGCACAGCGGGCTGCAGGAAAGATGAAATGGGCGTTTCCTGAAGTGCCTGGCCCGGGGCAGAGGGGCCTGAGCCCTGGTTCATTGGGGACTCTGGGAGAGCTGAGTTTTCCATTCCATCCATGCAGGCTAGATTGCTCACCTACTCCATTCAAGTCAGAGGGACTGTGACTGTCTAACTCAACGCCCATCTCCCAGATAAGGACACTGAGGAAGGAAGCCACATGAACTGGAGACCTGTTCCTCCTGGCCACATCCCCACACAGGGCTTCCTGAGGTCCTCAGAGCTGTGTGTGTGGCTCCATGCCTGTCCAGCCCTGGTCCCTGCTCCCTGCTGCTGCATCCTGCCCCTTCCCCAGGGCACATCCTGATGCCTATTAATAGTCGGTGCTGTTGCCTATTCGCAGCTGGGGCCCAGAATGGAACAGGCTGCCGGGCCTATGGGAGCAAGTAAAGCCCTGGGTCTCACCCTCTGGGCAACTGGAGGGCCCTGGACCCAAGGCAGCTCCTGGTAGCAAAGAGTTGCCTAGAAGCGGTGGGCAAGAGAGTGAGGAGCAGGCCTCGGGGTAGAAGTGAGGGCAGGTGGCCACCATCCTAGAGGGGCTCAAGGACCTGGGTTTCACCCTTAGGGAAATGCACCACATATCCTAGACCTGAGCAAACCCTTCCTGAAGGCGACCTGTGTGCTGGGCCCTGACAGGTGAAGCAACACATGACTCCATTCTGGGCCTGGCTCCTGGGGACCCAGGAGCCCTGGGGTTGCCGCCGCCTCTCCCATCTCTCCCTGCTCTGCACCATGCTCCAGGAAAGCCTTCCAATGAGCCCCCATCTCTTCATTTCTAAAAGTGGGACTACATTCCCTTTCTGATCCAGACCTTGAGGGTGGATATCGAACTTTCAATTGACACAATGAATTCACAGACATTCAGCAAATACTCATTTACCGAACCAACCACATCAGCAACCCTACAAGGCCAGTGCTAGAATCATCTACTAATGGTGGGAACTGGAGGCACAGAGATGAAGGACCCCCTCCCTGACAGTGGGGTGCAGTGGAGTGCTTTCCCACCTTGGGTGTTAACTGCAGCCCCTGCTCTTCCTGGAGACACTTGGGGTGGGGGCTCCAGAGTGTGGACCTGTGCTCTCAGGAGCAGTCTCAGATCGCCCTTCCTGCTGGAACCAGGGAAGCTGCCTGGGGCAGGGACTAGCGCTGTGCCACCTCTCTGGGGTCTGACTAGGAGAAGGATGAGGCAACCGCTGTCCTGTATCCCAGCCCCTCAGTGACATCCCAGCACACAGAGGCAGATAGAACATTCTCTGCCTCTCAGGTGATGGCTAAAGCCCCCAAGAAGGAATTCTATGCAGTGGGAAGTCGCGGCAGGTCCCCTGGCCTGGGGAAGCTCATTTTCATATGGGGACAGGGAGGAAGCCAGGTTCCTATAGTGGTATGGTGGTGCTGTGGGCAGGTGTGGCATCTGCTCACTTCATCCTCCATCCACTTTAGGATGCAAGAGCCCCCAGGTCCACTTTAAGGACTAGTCCAAGGTCATGGGAGGGAATGGTGGAGGTAGGATTCAAACTCACACACATAGACGCCAGACTCATAAACTTCCTGCTCTGGGCTTAATGTAAAGCCATCCTAGGGGCTAAATAAGATGAGGTCCAGTGCCTAAGCTCTGAAAATTGTCCAATGGTTTCTTTACAACGTGAACATTAACTGCGTGGTTTCCTGGAATGGTTGCTGAAGTAGAAAGCTCAATTTGGGGTTGGAGAGACATGGCTCAGGCGGTAGAGTGCCAGTCAATAAGTGAAAGCATTAGCCATTGAGGTCATTTCCTGGTCTTGGGCAAAAAATAAAGAAAGCTGTCTTCACTCTGCTGGGGCCATAGGATGGAAGTGGGAACAGGGGACTTTATTGCACTGCTTGATGTTGCTTCCAGAGGGGTGGGAGCCCGGGGCCAGGAGTCATCACTAAGTCTAGGGTTCTCATGAAGGCCCAGCAGGTCTTAACTTGAACAGCCTGGCTGGAAGTGGAGAGGGCTTTCTCCCAGGGAACAGGACTAGGGCTGGGCCAGGGGGACTGACTTGGACAGAGCTCTAGGACAAAGTGAGGAGGCCCAAACACAGTCCTGAGCCCTTCTCAAATCCCCCAGTTGGGGCAAGCTCTGTGCTCTTAAGCACTGTGAACTCAAAGACCGTTGCCCTTTCTTTTCTGTCTTCCTTCCTTCCTTCCTCCCTCCCTCCCTCTTTCCCCTCTTTCTCTCTCTCTCTCTCTCATATTCTCTTTCTTTTGGGAGACCTTGTCCCAGGTTTTTTGTAACCTCAATCCCATTATCCTGGTTTTACAGAGAAGTAACCTGAAGCTCAGAGAGACTAAGAGCCTTGATGAAGGTCACACCGCAGCTAAGTGAAGTGCAAACTCAGGCAGAATCCAAAGCCTGTGCTCTTAACCCCAAGGCTCCATCATCTCTTTCGACCTCAGGTTTCCATAGACCTTTATCCAGAAGGAAGACCCAACTTCCAGGGCCAAGCCCAGTGACTGGAGTCCAGTGCTAGCCCCTGGCCCCAGACCACCTACTTGGCAACAGCCATCAGCTGCATTACTGTTTAGGGAAAGTCTTTTTTTCTTTTTTTTTGGACCCCAGGGCCTTGCACATACCAAGCAAGCCATACCACCCAGTCAAGCCCTGAGGTCAGTATTTTTGAGTGACAGCTGCATCTAGGCCCAGACCCTTTCTGCTAGACAAACATACAGAACTAAGTCCTAGGATGTCAGAAGGAGCTGTTAGCCAAGGTAATTTGTAGCCCAATTTTTCTCTGAGACCCTGATGACAGTCCTTCTTCAACAGTCCTCAGTAACAACCTGGGCTCAGACCCTGGGACATGTGCTCCTGAGCTGTGGCACAGTGAACAGGCCTTTGGTGGCTGAACGCACTTGGCACCAGGTAAGGTGTGAAATGGGCCAGAGGGGGAAATGAGGGCCAGGTTGGGGAGGTCTAGGTTCATATCGTTGCCCAGTCCTGCACACCCCAGATGGACACTGATCTGCTTACATTCTCCCCTTGTCATGTGGGGCGCAGGGAACAAACACAGATGAAGACTGCTCATTGAGCAAACAGTTGTCTAGCCTCTACACTGGTTTCTACAAGGAGGGCAGTAGCAGTGGCCAGCAGGTCACATCAGAAAGTGAACAAGCAGGGAGGGGGCTGGGGCCCCGCTGCAGGGGCCTGTGCCTTGTCTAAACAAGGTGAACATTCCTTTGACTCTGGCCTAGATTTGCCACATCCTCTGATTTTTTTTTTCTTCAAAAGGACCCTCCAAATCAGTATTTGAACGTGAACTCTTCTAACAACAAATGTAGACAGGTGAGATAGTGGATCCACAAAATGCACCTCTGTGCTATTTTACACGGGCTATACCAGGTGCTGGGTGCTGAATTCAGTAACACCTATGTGATGGGGACAGGGAAGCCCAGGTCTGAAATGCAGAGTCTAGATATGCAGACAAACTCAGGGCACATGGGGATACATGCCACTGTCCTCAAGCCACCTATCCACTGACCAATCAAATCCAGCTCTGGACTAGGTGCCAGCCTAGATCAAATCAAAAGGGGAGGTGGAGGCATAGGCTGCTCCTCTGCAAGCCTAGAGTAGGTCAGGGTTGTTAGAAGATCAGGAGGAGACAGGGCAGGGATGTTGAGCTACTTTAGTCTGGACTCTGTGGGGAGCCACTGCAGGTTAGACTGGAAGAAAGGTCTTCCTCCCAGTCTCCCTCTGGCCTCTTAATGGTTCTCCCCGGTAACAGTAACTCCTATCCTTGTCCTTCAGTTTGATTTCACTCCTTTGCCTGTGGGTTCGTGACAGGTCTTAGGCTCCCACCCACTGTGGAAAGGAATTCCCTCCGAGACAGCTCACCCAAGGCACACCTGGATGGTTCTTTCTCCACCCAACTCAAATCTACTTCCGCCCTGCTGGCCACAGAGTGAGCTCTGTCATTCTCTCTGGGAAATGCCACATGTATTTCCCAAGGTCACCCAGTCTTTAGGGGCAGCTGGCTCCCCCACAGTCCATGCAGAAGGTGTTCACTTCCATTGTCCTTGGCTCTGCAGGACAGGCTAAAAGCCGTCTGACCTAAAGCACTCTACCCCTCCAGCTGGCCTCAACCCCACCCTTGGTCAGCGCCAGAGCAGGTGGGGAGGCCACAGTAGGGGTGGGAAGTAGGGGAGAAGAGGCATCAATGCTGTGAGGCTCAGGGCCCTCAAGTCCAGCATAAGGATTAGGTGGCTCATAGGCGGGGTCAAGAGCTGGACAGCTAGACTGGACCAGGTCCACCCTAACAGGCTCAACCAAGTGTGGAGCAGCCCAGGGGTCTGGGGTCAGGAGGTCAGGATGAGATGGAAAAGCAGCTCTGGCTCCAGTGCATGGAACACCAGCACAACACTAGCCAGAGGCTTGAATGAATGGAAGGAACAAAGCACCTCCTGGTGGACTCCCTTTCTGCCGGGTGCTGCCTTCCCCAGCCTGTGTGCTCACCTAGCAACAGGATCCAGAACCAATGCCTGGCTGCAGCAGGCTCAGAGAAAACTGGGGGGATCCCGGCAGTCCCTTTTCAGGATTCCGGGGTACGGGTTCCTTGGGGGCAACCTGGCTTTTCCATCAGCTGCAAGACTTGGACTTCAGGACCTCATGGAAAGGAGGACCTCAAGGAAAGATGCTTGAGATCACTGCGAAAGCCAATGCAAGACCCTAAATGTGTCCTTGGTTCTAGGGAACACACTGGCCCAACCCTAAGTTGGCTCTGGGTATTTGGGAGGTCAGAAGTATTAGGGGAGGGCAGCAGGGGAACAGGCTGGGGTTTGCTCTCTCCCTGGGACACAGGGGTACAGAAAGATGCTTTGCCCAGAAATGGCTTCCTCCCCTCCTTCCAGAAACTACCACTTCATTTTGTGGTGGACTTTCCCTCTCCCTGTCTTGCGGAGAGCACAAAGTGGAGTCTGGGTGGAGACCCCCTCCACGACCTGGGGGTGGATAGTGGAGTCACAAAGAGAATAAGAGCTCCCTCATTTCCTCTCACACACCCCCTCCCTGCCTCTCAGACAAAGGCACACGCCCCAAACCTCAGTGGCCACCAGAAACACATACTGCGGGCCTTTCACCTGTGGACACCCCCAAATATTCTCCTTCCTGGGGGGAACTTCGCTTGGAAAACTCAACCTGGCCTTGGGAGGAGGGGTGTGCATAGCCCAAAGACTGGGATCCAATACTCCAGGCTCATTTGGGGGGGAAGGAAAGGGGGGATTCTCACCCTCATCTCCCTCCCCTTGGTACAAGGGTCCCATCACCACTCCTTCAGGGGGGGAGTGTGGGGGAGCTGTGCCCAAACCTTAGGGCTACAGTGGGGGTGGGGGAAGGGAGAAGAGGAGGGGGCGGCTCCTCCAAGCGAGACACAAAGAGACGTCCTTCAGCCGGGCTCCATGGCGACGCCGGGGAGGGGGGGCGCGCACCCAATACTTCCTTCCCCACCTGCGGGGCTCCGGGGACCTCGGCGGCCACTCACCTGCCGCCCCTCACCAGGGCCGGGCTTACCTGGGCTGGGGGCGCGGGGACGCCGCGGCGGGGGGTCTGGGCGCCGTCTCGGTCTTCGTCAGCCCGGCCCGAGGGGGCTCAGGGCACCACAATCATGGACCGGGGTGCGAAGGGCGTTGCAAGGGGCTCAGTCGCCCGCGTCCCGGGGCTTCGGGATCCCCGAGGGTTCTTGCTTCTGGGGGGTGTCTCTTGCTGTCCACTGGTCCCTAGACTTGGGGTTTCCGGGGACCAGCGTTGGGGGAGGGCTGGGACACCCCCCCCCCCAGCCAGGGGCGTCTGAGCGGGGTCTTCGCGTCTTGAGGTGTGCAGTTGCAGCGTCCGGGCTCCCCAGTGCGGGTCCCGCAGCCGCGGGCCGGGGAACGGCGCCCGGGGTCGTGGGGGGCACCGGCGGGACGGCGGGAGTCTTCGGGGTCGCTGCCCGCCGAGTGCGCCAAGTCACCGCTGGCTCCCGCCGGGAGCTCGCGCCGCGCCGGGTCCTGGGGGCTCGTCGGCTCCTGGATGTGGCGGGGGTCTGCCCGTGTCCCCCGGCTGCGGTGGGGGGGGGAGCCCGCAGCGTCCCGGACCGCCGGCGGGAGCTGGGCCCACAGCCCCTCAGCCGCTGGGGGGCTCCGTCGCCGCCGCTACGACCAGCCCGGCCCTGCGGTTCCGAGCTCCAGCCGGGCGCGGGGTCTGGCTGCGTATCCGCCTCGCGCTCCTCCCGGTGCCGGGGCCCCAGCGCCGGTGCCCGCCCGGGCTGCGCTCCATCGCGGCATCGCGGCTCCGCCCTCCCGCCGGCGCGCACCTGCCCGCCCGGCCCGCGGCTCCGCCCCCCGGCCCGCGCGCGCGCGCGCCGCCCGCCCCTTTGTCCGCCCCGCGCAGCGCGCGCCCCTGCGCACGCGCACTGCCCGAGCGGCGCGCTCCCCAGGCGCATGCGCGCTCCCCGCACTGTCCCCCCCCTCCACCCCGCGCCGCGCCCTCCAGCCGCGCGCAGTGGGCGCTCGGGGTCCCGGAGCCGAGGAGGCCGCGCGGCGCCCGCACCCGCCTTCCGGCCGCTCTGGGTCCTAGCGCCCGTGAGCTCCGTCTCCGTCCTCACCCCCACCCCCGCCTTTTCTAGGTCAGAGCTCCCGAGGGGGCGAGAACGAGGTCAGACAGGACTCAGGGGAGACTCCGAGGGTCACCTGGTCCAGCTGTCTGGCCCTCGGAGACCAGACTGCCCCAGACTGCGCCTGCCAAGGGCTTCGGAGGGCGGAACGCAGGTCTGCGCCAAGGAGGAAGACAAACCCTGGCCTCCAGTGCCATGGGCATCCACCTAACCTCCAGTCTGTCCGTCCGTCCATCTATGCATACATGCATGCATCCATCCGTCCATCTGTCTGTCCGTCCGTCCATCCATCCATCTATGCATGCATGCATCCGTCCATCTGTCCGTCGGACCGTCCATTCATCCATCTGTCCATCCGTCCGCCCATCCATCCATCCATCCATCTATGCATGCATGCATGCATCCATCTATCCATCAATCATGCATCCGTCCATACTATTTCCAGCGAGACCCTAGAGAGCTACCAGTCTGCTAAGGGAAGAGGTTATACACTCGGATCCCGGGGGAGGTCGCACAGCCCAGGTGGAGTCTGCTGAAAGGGACGAACCCCGTTTAACAGGAGAGGAAGGGAATTCTGGCACTGACAGACAGCAGCATATACAAAACCACCTGGGTGTGAAGGAGCTTTGTTTGATAACCAGAAATTGGTGAGGGATGACTATAGATGAAGACGAGATACAAAGAGAACAGCACATCCTGCTCTGCCCCTTACGCCTGGGGCAGCACTCTCCTAAAAATAATAATAATAAAATAAAATAAAAAGGCCGGAGGCTAGGTGGCTCTCACCTGCAATCCTAGCTACTCGGGAGGCTGAAATCCGAGGATCACAGTTGAAAGCCAGCCAGGAAAGGAAAAAAATCCACGAGACTCTTATCTTCAGTTAACTACTAAAAAGCCAGAAGTGGAGCTGGGGCTCAAGTGGTAGAGTGCTAGCTTAGAGCAAACGAACTCAGGGACAGCACACAGGCCCTGAGTCCAAGGCCCAATATTAGTAATAATAATAATTATAAGCCCCAACATACCAAGCACTTCCCCTCCTCTTTCTCCTAATCTTTCATCAGACCCTTCTCAACCACCTCTTCCTAAGAATTCCCAATGCTTCTAAAATATTTAGTCCCAGTGATGGCAAACTCACCTACACACAAGATAAATTCTAAAGAAGGAAGTAGGGGTCAGGTGTAAGGGTTAGGGATTGGTAGAGATGAGTCAGATGAAGAAGCATCACATACTGTGTTGGTATTTCAAGAAAATCAGGAAATCTAATGCAAATTATAAATTTGAACATAAAATCTTCCAACTTTTAGATGTGTTAACTGAATTCCCAATTCAGAAATGACTTCCCATTTCAGAAATATCGCGAGAGCTTTGGCACAAACGGGGTCTGCAGGTTACGGATTGGCAATCCAGATGACTGAGAATGCGTATTTATCTAGCTCCTAGCCAGCCTCTCTACTTTCTACTTAAACCCATTTTTTCTACAATCCAAGTCCTTGGTGCTGTCAGCATTAAAAAATTACAAGTTGGATTGTATTGCTCGTCCACAAGAGATTGCTGGGGACTCCCTGCTTTCTGCTGGCTAAAGTGTACCCTCTTTATCCTGCAATTCAAGGCTGTTCGCATCTGAGAACCTCTCTCCTCTCTTTGGCCTTGGCCTTGGGCTGTTATGAACCATCCGTCTTCTCAGCCCTCCAAGCCTTTGTACCTTTAGTTCTCAATGTGGCGAACATAATTCCCACTTTCTGAATAAGCTCCTCTCAAAACAGCTCCTTGTGTCTCCCTCTTCTTCCACTTCTCCTTGTCCTACCAATGCCAAGACTCAAATTCTGCTAGGTGCTGGTGGCCACACCTGTCATCCTAGCTACCTAGGAGGCTGAGATCTGGAGGATTTATCCTTTGAAGCCAGCCAGGGCAGGAAAGTCTGAGATTTCATCTCTAAAATTACCAGCAAAAAGCCAGGCTGGAGGTGTGGTTCAAGTAGTAGAGTGCCGGCTAAGCAAACAAGCCGAATATACTTGAGATTCTAAGTTCAGTACCATACACTAACTTTGTTCTGATCCTCTTCATGGGAGGCCTTTGGTGTCCCCAAACAAGCCAAATGATAAAAAGTTAGCTGGGAGGCTAGGAATATAGCCTAGTGGCAAGAGTGCTTGCCTCCTATACTTGAAGCCCTAGGTTTGATTCCTCAGTACCACACATATAGAAAAGGCCAGAAGTGGCACTGTGGCTCAAGTTGGCAGAGTGCTAGCCTTGAGCAAAAAGAAGCCGGGGACAGTGCTCAGGCCCTGAGTTCAAGCCCCAGGACTGGAAAAAAAAATGAGCTGGGTACACAGTAGAGAGGGGCTGGAGAAGGAGGATGTGGGAGGAGATGAATTCCAGAACATTGTCTTACTTTCTTCTCCACAGCCTAGAGAGAGGCAAGCCTTGACACTCCCAGCCATGGCAATTGCTGTAGTTTGGGTCTGCAATGTCCCTCAAAGACCCAAGTGTCAAAGAGTTAGTCCTAAGTGTGGTGGTGTTTAGAGGCAGTAGATACCTTTAGGAGGCTCACGCCTGTAATCCTAGCTACTTAGGAGGCTGAAATCTGAGAATCGTGGTTCAAAGCCAGCCTGAGCAGGAAAACCCTTGAGATTCTTCTCTCCAATCAGCCACCAGAAAACTGGAAGTGATGTTGTGGCTCAAAGAGCACTAGCCTTGAGTTATTTGCTGAGCTCATTTGGCTCAGGAACAGTGCTCAGGCTCTGAGTTTAAGCCGCATGACTCCCCCCACCCCCTAGTTCTCCATACACGTGCGTGAGCACGCACCAGTACTAAGGCTTAAACTCAGGGCTGGGCACTATCTCTTAGCTCAAGGCTGGCATTCTACCATTATTGATTGATTGATTGATTGATTGCCAGTCCTGGGGCTTGGGACTCAGGGCCTGACTACTGTCCCTGAGCTTCTTGAGCCACAGCGCCACTTCTGGCTTTTCCTGTTTATGTAGTGCTGAAGAATGGAACCCAGGGCTTCATGCATGCTAGGTAAGCTCTCTACCACTAAGCCACATCCCCAGCCCCGGCATTCTACCTTTTGAGCCACAGCTCCACTGCTGACTTTTGGGTGATTCATTGGAGATAGGCTGTCAGAGACTTTCCTGCCCTGCTGACTTTGAACCTGGATGCTCAGATCTCAATCTCCTGAGTAGCTAGGATTGCAGGTGGGAGCCCCTGCTTTCCAAGTGTGCTTTTGAAGACAGAAACTAAGGCAGATCATGGTGACGCTGCGTTCTTTGTTCTTGAGCCCTCAGGCTGGGCCAGCTAACCCATCAGGACCTGGCAAAGGGGCAGCTGAGCATGTGGCTGCAGAAGGGCAGTTTCACTATCTCCATCTCCCAAGGGTCCCCTCTCAAGGTACATGGAATTGCTTTGCAGGACAAAGGGTAGAATGTGGTGGCTGTACCCTCAGGCCACCCACACTGTTGACTTCAGGGAAAGTTATTCACCAAGGGCCAAAGCCTCGACCCACCTACGGTTCCCTTGGCTTTGCTTCCCAAGGTGGTGTGGTGCACCCAGGATGCAGGACTCCCCTTGGCTTGTGGGAACCTGCTCCATCCTGCACTGCGCTCATTGCTCTTCCTTCTCTCCTTCTGCTATGATCTGATGGATTTCCCAGCCTCCCCTGGCTCCTCCCCCCCCTTTTTTTTCCTTTCTTTTTTCCTCTTTCCCAAATGTTTCCTCTCCAATAAAGTGCTCATCCATCTGACTCTACCTCAGCCTGCATCTCGGAGGACTTGAACCAACAAACGTGCTTTTGAAGACAGGAACTAAGGCAGCTGTGTGCAGTGCTCTATAGTTCTTCATCCTTTCACCCAGGGGCAAGCCACTTTTGCTGGCTCTGAGCTGTTAACAAGCAATGCTGCCTTTCCAGGCGCTGGTGTCTCAGGCCTGTAATCCTAGGTACTCAGGAGGCTGAAAGCTGAGGATTGTGATTCAAAGCCAGGCTGGGCAGAAACTAGTACGGACACAATGAAAGCAAGGACACTAACTAGCCAGCCAGAAGTCTACCAGCACGCGAGGAGAGTCAGAGAGAAGCGAGGGTGGCGGCCTGATGTTCCGACATGTGGTATCCCTGGTTTTGGAGGATGTCCTGTGAAGTGGAAAAGCACGGTGTTCCAGTGAGTGTGATTTCAGTCCCCCCTCCTCCCCTTGCCTGGCAGATACTACTCCGCCACGGCGGGTGGCCAGTGAGGCTGGGAAGTTCTTTGTGATGGCAGGTGTGAACAAAGCCTTGCTCTCAGCGGCAGCACGCAGAGCAGCGGCGGGGCTGCTCTTGGAGTGGCTTTGAGCTGGGGACTCTCTCTGTTCCTTGGGGTTGGAAAGGAGCCAGGCTGTGGGAGAAAGCGCTCCAAAAGCTCTCGGTTGTTCCTGGGGATGGAATCCAGGAAACCGAATGAGGAGGGGGTGCGATGGAAATTCATTTTGATCTGTCATGTTTTGTCTTTTTTAGTCAGAAGATCGGATGCAAATATGATAAAATGTTAACGTTGATTCTAGCAGCGGATCGGCACCGTTTTACACTTGTCTGTAATCTTCTTCACTCTGTGTATGTGTGTGTGTGTGTTTGTGTGTGTGTGTACCAGTACTAACTTGAACTACAGCCTGGGAGCTGTCCCTTAGCTTTTCTCTCAAGGCTACAGCTCTATGACTTGAGCCATCCTCCTCTTCTGGCTTTGTTGGTGTTGGTGGAGCTTTGTTGGTTGTGGGGCTTGAACTCAGGGCTTGAGCACTGTCTCTGAGCCTCTCTGTGCTCAAGGCTAGCACTCTACCACTTGAGCCACAGCACTAATTCTGGCCTTTTCTGTTTATGTGGTACTGAGGCTTCATGCATGCTAGGCAAGCACTCTACCACTGAGCCACATTCCCAGCCTAAGTCTGTGTTTTTTCAAGCCATATCCAAGAGCTACTTTGGGTGGCTTGGGCAGGCTGAAGCCTTCTAGAAGCACTGGGAATGGGCAGGACACGTAGCCACCCTGGCCCCCTGGTCACCATGGTGCCAGATACCTGTGTTCCTCCAGGGCTGGGAGGCAGCTGCCTCCTGGGAAGCCACAGAAAGAGAATTGAGAAGGTCTTGCCCCTGCCTAGGCTCCCTGCATCTCCAGAACCTTCCAAAGAGAGGCAAAGATTCACTGCCAGCTCCTCCTGGGGGGAGGGAGGGATGGGTCACCAAAGTCACCCCTAGGAGCAGCAGACACGTGGGAAGGAATGGCGCTGTCTAGCACACCTCTCCAGGGGCCTGGCTTCAAAGATGTCCTAGTTTGGGTTTCAACAAGGCACTTCTCTGGTAGGTGACTCCAGGTAGGAGAGGATAGAGGAGCCAGACAGGAAGACGGTGGCAAGGGGGTGTCACCTGCCAGTCACCCCTGTGGGGGCACATTCACCTGGCAACCCAAGGCAGCCTGGAGCCTCCTGCCAGGGCGACTCTACCCAGGGCTGGCGATAGGTGGGAGCAGCCAGGGCAGGGTGGGCAGCTGGGTCCCACGGCCCCCCCCCCCTTGAGAAGTGTGAGGAATTCTGGGACTGTCACGGGCAGGGTCAGCCACAAATGCCTGCCACCTGGGATGTCATGGGCTGGCAGTATCCAGAGTCCACGCCAAACAACTCCTACGTATGCACGATTCCCCTTGGGAACCTCTGTCCCCCTCTGTACCTTTCCTATTCATCAGGAGTTCTGATGAGGAGGGGTCCCCCACAGTACCCCTCCACTGCACCAGCAAGCGGAAAGGGGTGAACTTGGAGTTGCCAACCACCAGGAAGAACCTTTTGAGGATGAAGCCAAGGTAGCAGGCAGCAGGGCTTAGAGACGAACAGAAGCCTTGCCCTCCTTTGAGCCCCATCTAACCATGCCTGAAGCCTCTCTGGACTTGACTCAGAATGAAAAGTCTCTTTTGTGTTGAAGTCAGAGACTTGGGTTTCTGTCACTTACAACCCTCAGCTCTCTGTATTCTTGTAAATGTAGATTTACAGTTTGTAAAAATGCAGAATGAGTTATAATCCCCATCACCTGCTGTGTGTAATCACTGTTTTCTGGTTGTGTCTTCCCTTCCCTGCAAACATGTCTCAGGATGTCCTCAGCCTGCCCAGGAAGGACTTTCAGACCCTCGGAACTGCTCCTGCCCCTCCGGGTGTTATTCTTGGGGCCTTGTGGGGAGATGGGTGAGTTCTCAGGCCTGCCTTAGGTATCCATTCATGCATGCATTCATTCATTCATTCATGTGTGCCTTTGTGGAATGCATCCTTCATTTATTCACACTTACCCACAGTAAAAAGGTGTTGAGACAAATAGCCCAGTCTTGGCATTTTGGAAATTTCTGGATGAATGAGGGATTGTGTATGTGTGTGTGTGGCAACTTACATTAATCACACCGATGACTATAAAACACTGACCATGACCAGGGCCCAAAGGCCAGGGTTCCCGAAGGAACTGTGATATTGGGGGGGGGGGGGAATAAACAGGAGCTCTATGAGCCAAAGCCTCCTGGGAACTCAGGTCTCCGGGCCTCTTCCCCCCTCAGCTGTGGGTGCTGACTGGTTTTCTCTCTCTCACTCCAAATCCAGTCCCAACATCTCAAGCATAACTTGTCTCCTTTCAATCTTCACTTCTGTTTAGCCCTGTCCAATGTCTAGCCTGCCCGCTTGCTTTGCTTGGGTACCTGGGGAGGCAAAAGGCTGTTGAGCATCTCCCTCCCTCCAAATGCTTTTCTTCCCAGGATGAGCCTCTAGACTTCGATTAGGTATCTAGGATGCACTAGGCATTTTCAGCAGGCGAGGATCTACTCCTGATAGGGAAACTGAGGCAGGCCTGTGTTAACAAGGCCAGCCTCTTCTATCCCTTGAAGTGGGAACGGGAGGGACGCTATCCTGAGCCCTTCCTGCCCGTTTATTTTCCATTGGCGTCTCCCAAGTCTCAGGCCGCTCCCAGGCGGCAGCCTCCAGATCCCAAATCCAGACTGCTGGGCTGGCTGTCCTCTCCCCTCCCCTGCCCTCCAGGGAACCTGTGCTCACGCCACCCACTTAGTAGCAAGCATGCATTTGTGCCAGGCTTTTGTTTTGTTCTGTTTTTGGTGTCAGTCCTGGGGTTTGAACTCTGGGGCCTGGGTGCTATCCCTGAGCTTTTTTGCTCAAGGCTAGAGCTCTACCACTTTGAGCCATAGCGCCACTTCCAGCTTTTTGGTGGTGAACTGGAGTCTCATGGACTTTCCTGCCTGGGCTGTCTTCAAACCATGATCCTCAGATCTCAGCCTCCTGAGTAGCTGGGATGACAGATGTGAGCTTCCTTCTGCTTCTCAAGGTTGCTTGAGGGTTCTCCTCATGCATGTTGGGGACTTGAACCTATGGCCGCTCAGCTCCTCTTGCCCTCCTCACCTGCTTACTTGTTCTATTGGTTCTGACCTTGCTCCTCTTTCTGGTCATCTTATGGGCTGCAGCCTGGGAGGGCACTGCCCTGGCACGCTGGGCCTGGGGGGAGGGTTAAAGTGGAGGTCTGAGTGTGGAGGGGCCCAGGCTATTCCCACCCCATTCCCACTTCTGGGGCTTGCCTGAGCAGAGGAAGGGGGTGCCAGAGGAGGCCAGCAGGGCGGGGAGCACAGGGAGGGCTGGGTGGAGCCAGCCTGCAAGCCCTAATTAAGTGAGTTAATTAGTAAGGGAGGAGCTGCCTCCCCTCGTGGGAGGGAATACACTCAGCTAATTTAGTCTATGCCCAAGAATGGCTTGAGTTGCACTGCTGTAGAGAGACAGGGGTTCAGCCAGGATGGAGGGAGGGGACCAGACGTAGGCACCTTCTGTGTGCTCCTGGCACCAGCGTTTGTCTGGCCATCAACATAGTCCACAGTAGGCACTGGGCTTTGAGGCCAGCACCAGAGGCTACTGGGCCTTTAGTCACCTCTGGTCCTCATCACACATCCCTTAGGGGACAAAACTCTGACCCCTTTGAACATATGAGGGCATGAGTGTAGGAATGGAGTCTTTTTTTTTTTTTTTCATTTCCTTTTTTGATTTTGGCTCTGGGGATTAAACTCAGGGCCTGGGTGGTGTCCAAGAGCTTTTTTGCTCAAGGCTAGTGCTCTACCACTTGAGCCACAGCTCCACTTCTGGCTTTTATTTTTTATTTTTTGGTAGTTAATAGGCCATAGGAGTCTCACAGACCTTGCCCAGGCTGGCTTTGAACCTCGATCCTCAGATCTCAGCCTCCTGAGTAGCTAGGATTTCAGGCGGGAGCTACCAGTGCCTGGCTAGAACTTGAGTCTGGACAGTGGGCTTCTTCAGAGCAATTGCAACAATCCCTGGGAAGGATCAGGCAGGGTGCAGTCATTGCTAGCAGCAGTGTGCAAAGACACGCCCTCCCCTATCCCTGTTGTAACTGTGGGAATGGGGACCTGCAGGCTCCGGGGCCCATAGATGATACAGCTGAGGCCCATTGAGGAAGCCAGGAGCAGGCCCTGGCATCCACCCCAGCCTGCTGCCTACCCCATGGATTTGAATCCTAGGGCCATGAGGCAAGCGAGGGTATACTCTCTCTAAAGCCTGGTTCCAGTCACTTCAAAGGCCACCAGCTGTCCCCAGAGCTTTCTCAAGCTGTCCCAAGGACTTTCTCTTACTCATCTTCTCTCTCTCCCCCACCCCCATCATGGGGTCATAGATTACAAGAACAGAATGGGTGTTGTCGTCGTACATGCCTGCAGTCACAGCTACTTGGAAGACAAAGTTTGGAAGGATAGCACAGCCCAAGGAAAACATTAGGGAGAGACCCCCAACTCAACTAAAAAGCCAGGTGTGTGATGATTAGCTGCTTGATCCAGCTACAAGGGAGGCCTTACGTAGGAGGATCATGATTTGAGGTTGATCCTGAGCAATAAATATTTGATACTACCAAAAAAATAACTAAAGCAAAAAAAAGGGGGGGGTGAGGGAGGAGGCAGGTGGGTGGGTGGAAATGTGGGTAAATGGTAGAGTGCCTGCCTAGCAAGTGTGAGGTTCCGAGTTCAAACCCCAGTACTGAAAATACTGTTCCTGTGGACAAAGCATTTAACATTTTCTAGGTGCATAAACTGAGCTATACCTTGGCCCCTAAATATTGAGGACTCCCACCCCATTGTGTGCAATAAACAAAGCAGAGAAAATTCGCTCTCGTCATGGAGACTCTGTCTGAGCAAGAAGGGAGGATAAACAGGACATGGGAATAATGGGGACACTCCAGGGATGGCTGCGAAGGGAAGAATAAAGCACAGGAAGACACTGGGCACTGGTAGTTCACGCCTGTCATCCTAGCTACTCAGGAGGATGAGATCTGAGGATTGAGGTTCAAAGCCAGCCCAAGGAGTAAAGTCTGTGAGATGTGGCTCAGGTGATAGAGTGCCAGCCTTGAGCAATAAGGCTCAGGGACAGGCCCAGGCCCTGAGTTCAAGCCCCAGTACTGGCGTCCACACACATCGCCCTTGCTGGGCCTGAATGACCTCCATGCCCTGGGTCTCTGAGTCTTCCCAGGTGCACATTAGATGGTAGCCATCTCTTGGGTCTGGTCAGCTCTTAGTTGGTCTGGGACAGAGGAGAATGGGGCTAAGGACCAGTTGGGAGAATGGCTGAGAGAAACATCCTCTCCAAGCCCCTTGGGTGCCTGGCAGGGACATTGCTCCTAGATGCTGGTAGCTGCTGGCCCCTGGATACTAGGAAGGAGGGGAGATTTGTTGGGGTTTGTTCCAAACATAGAGCCACCAGGACTGAGCAAGGAGTGGGGGCGGGGGGGGGGGTAGAGGGACTTCCACTAGCCTCATGGCTTTCCTCCCTCTTGAGATGGCACCGTCCTACATGCGCTCCCACATTGTCCCTTTCAGGGCTGGCAGGGCAAGGCCAAGTGGCTGCAGGAGGAGCAGAGGGGGACAGAGGCGGCGGCCAAGCCTCTTGCCCCCCCCCCCAAAAAAAAAAAAAACCAGGCAATGCCCTCCAACTACTTTACAAGGGTTTTGAGAGAGTCTCGCTGTGCAGTCTAGGCTGGTCTCCAACTTGCCATCTTTCCGCTTCTGCTCCCCCAGAGCTGCCACACGACCCAGAAACTGTGAGCCTGCGGTAGGAACCAAGGGTGTGTGGTTGCGAACCTTCAGCTTTGAACTTGAGAGCAAGAAGCGGCGGCGGCAGCAGGGCCCGGGGCGCGGGGCGGACCCGCGTGTGCGGGCGCAGCGCTCCCTCTGGTGGCAGCCGCGGCGCGGTGCAGGGCGCGCCCAGGACCTTCTGCGCCCCGCTCCCTGGGGCGTGCTGCCCTTCCCCCCGCTGGCCCACCTGCAGCCCCTGTGCCCCGTCTGATTCCTTGGCGGGGCGCAGCCTCTGGCACTGGGTCTCTCTACACGACAGTCTCCAAACCCAGGTGTACAGCATAATCTACTGTGGCTCACGCCTTGTCATCCCAGCCACTCAGGGTGCTGAGAGTAGAGGATCGTGGTTCAAAGCCAGTCTGGGCAGGACTTCAAAAGCTTCAAAAAGCCAGAAGTGGAGCTGTGGCTCAAGGGGTAGAGTGCTAGCCTGGAGTGGAAAAGCTAAGAAGCTAAGAGACAGCACCTAGGCCCTGAGGTTAAGGCCCAGTACCAGCACACAGCAAAGGCACACACACACACACACACACACACACACAGCAGCTAGGGTTTGGGTTGTGCATGTTTAACATGCATGAGGCTCTGGGTTTCCATCACAGTCTTCCAAAAATGACTGAAAAGAAGACAATTTGAAGGGTAGCCACTACGTCTGGAAAAACAAATATAAAAGCAAAGAGGAAATAGAAAACGATAACCAGATACACATCGCTCCAGTATTCAGAGATGGAAGAGCCAATCCCGGAGGAGGCTCCTGGGACTTCCAGCGACTTGGCATCTGATTTTACTTGGGGTGGGGGGGGGGGAGCAGAAGACAAAGATAGCTGGGGTAGTGGGGTACAGTAGTGGGGACGGGGACTTCCCACATTCTGCACGCATGGAGCCCTCATGTAATTCCTCAGGTGGGTACAGCGCACCCCCTCCTCAGCACCGGGGGAGCCCTCCCCCCTCCCCAGGTCAGACCCTCTGTGTAGTCCTCTCTGGCTGGGCCTCCAGGCCTGGCAGGTGGGGAGGGGCCGGTGCCCAGCTGTTCTGCGTGGGAAAGGGCACTCCAGGATTAAAGCCCTTCTTAAATCAATCCTCCTGCTTTCAGCCCCAGTTTTACCCTGGTTCCCATGAATACGGCGCCTTTGGGGATTTGTGGGGGTACACTGTGGCCTTCCTTGCCTTGATCTCTCTCACGTTAGCATTCACCTAAGGGAGAGTTTCCATGGGCTGTTAAGCCCGAACTTTCCAGATTCCAAGATGCTCATGCACAATCACATCTCTTGCGATCGGTGTGTGAGGCTGTCATGTGCACAATAAGACTGCCCGGCAAAACAAAATGTCCCTGTCATAATCCCTTAAATAATTCCCCGTGAAAATATTTTACCTCACTGGAGTCCATGTGATTGAGGTCAGGGATCTTATTCTGGATTATTCAAGTGAGCTCAACCCCTGTACTCGGAAAGTATCTCCCCCAAATCGCTCCTTGGAACTTTAATTCCTAGGTGTGGCCCTGTTGGGAGGTGGAGCTGGGTGGGCGGGGCCTGAGTCAGGGGGCGGAGCCTCAGGGATGGAGGCCAGGCTCTGGGGAGTGGAGAGCAGGTGATGGATTATAGGGTGAGGCTATCCCGGGCTTGGCTTCTTCTCTCTCTCTCTCTCTCTCTCTCTCCCCCCCCACACACACCTTTCTGCTACCAGAAGCTGAGCAGGTGTGGTGGCTGCCACACTCTAGGCCTCCAGAACTGAGAGCCAAACAAATCTTTCCTTCTTTCTTTGGTTGGTCGTGGGGCTTGAACTCCAGGCTTAGGCACAGTCCCTGAGATTTTTTTTTTTTTTCTCAAAGCTAGCAGTCTACCACTTTGAGACACAGAGCCACTTCCAGTTTCAGTTTTCTGGTGGTTCATTGGAGATGCACTTTCTCCCCTGGGGCTGGCTTCGGACCGTGATCCTCAGACATCAGTCTCCAGAGTAGCTAGGAATACAAATGTGAGCCATTGGTGCCCTACTGGCTTGCTTGTTTGCTTGCTAGCCTTCCTTCCTTCCTTCCTTCCTTCCTTCCTTCTTTCTTCTCTTCCTTCCTTCCATATGTATATCGTCAGTCTCAGGTTTGTTGTCAGAGTGTCAAGTGAGCTCAGCCACTACTTCATCACATGAATCAGCTTTGCCGCTTTCCAGGGCATGGTGAGAGGGGGCCATGGACCCAGGTACTTTTGGGAAAGGTGGAAAAGTTAAGGAAATGGTTTCTCCCCTATAGCTTCCAGAAAGCTCTTCCAAGAGCATCCTGGAGCTTCCTATCAACATTTTAATTTTAGCTTAGTATGTCCCAATATACAGAAGCATGAGACAATAGCTTTGTTTTGGTCCAGGAATGTGTAGCAATTAAAGACTGCTTTACATACTGCTATAGTTTGGGTCTCAAGTGTTCCGCACATGTGGGCCCTGTGGTGGCATAAGTAGGAGATGGTGGGACCTCTAGGAGCTCGGGCTAGTGGGAGGCCTTTAAGTCACTGGGGCATTCCCTCTAAAGTGACAGTGGGATTTCCCCTCCTCAGTCCTTTCCTCTCTCCAGTGCTGAGGACTTGCAGATGCTAAGCAAGTACTCTACCAGTGAGTTACACTCCCAACCCTGCCTTCTTCTCTTTTGCTTTCCAGTGATGATGTGACCAAAAAAGCCAGGCTGTGATGTGCTAATTTGCCACAGGCCCAAAGGCTTTGGGGCCAAATGATCAAGGACTGGAACATTCCAAACAAAACTCTTTTCTTTATAAGCTGCTGATCTTTGTTACTTGTCTTAGTAACGGAAAGCTGACTAACACACACACACACACACACACATGTGCGTGTGCATGTACCCCTTAAAAATGGCCCATGTACTTTCAAAATGTGCCCACATTTTTCCTTTCCTTTCCTTCTTTCTTTTCTTCTGGCAGTAGTAGGATTTGAACTCAAGTCCTCAGGTTTGCTAGGCAGGTGCTCTACCACTTGAGCCCTTCTTCTCAAACTTTTTTGCTTGAGTTATTTCTCAAGTAGGGAGTCTCAAGATTTTGCCGGGGGCTAGCTGATCACACTTCTCCTACCTCTGCCTCCGGCTCAGCTGGGATTACAGAGGTGAGTCATCACACCTGGCCACCCATATCCTTTTTTTTTTTTTTTTTTTGCCAATCCTGGGGCTTGGACTCAGGGCCTGAGCACTGTCCCTGGCTTCTTCCCGCTCAAGGCTAGCACTCTGCCACTTGAGCCACAGCGCCACTTCTGGCCATTTTCTGTATATGTGGTGCTGGGGGATCGAACCCAGGGCCTCATGTATACGAGGCAAGCACTCTTGCCACTAGGCCATATCCCCAGCCCCCCACCCATATCCTTTTAACAGGACTTGAAGACACCGGAGTTAGATGTGTGTGGTCACTCTACCACCTTAACTGGAAGACATCACTCCAACCTATATTTGGTCATCGCCAAGTCACTTTCCATTTTGATGTCCCTAAGCCTCACTTCTCATGGTCCTGTGGAGCTCAGCATCTTTTTTAGCCACTCGAATCACTCCCTCAGGGTCCCGCTTGGCTGGCACTCTACCACTTGAGCCACACTCCTAGGCCAGTTTGTTTCCAGCTATTTTAGAGATGGAATATCAAGATTTTTTTCTGTCTTAATCCTCTGAACCTCAGTCCTCTGAGTTTCAGCCTCCTGAGTGAGCTGCCAGAACCCCCAGCTAATTTCCACTGTGTGTGTGTGTGTGTGTGTGTGTGTGTGCGTTGCACACGCTGATCCTAGGGTTTGAACTTGCTGTCCTGAACTTTTGTTGCTTAAGGCTGGTACTCTATCACTTAAGTCACAGCTCCACTTTGGCTTTTTGGTTGTTCATTGGAGATAAGATGATCACAGACTCTCCTGCCTGGGCTGGCTTTGAACCCTGATCCACATATCTCTGCTTCCTAAGTATCTAGGATTACACTACAGGCACAAGCCACTGGCAACTGGCTTATTTCCACCTCCTTTGTATCATTAACGTAAGACTTTGGGAGTTTTTCTGCACAAGCTCACAGACACACCATATTCAAGCACAGGGGAAGGCCTCTTGTTCTCTTGTCCAGCCAGGCAGTGATTTCCCTGCCTGGGGCCCCGCCCCACCATGACCACCACACTGGTGTCTTATATCCCTGCTGGCCGGCCTAGCAGCCATCGATCCTCCCCAGAGGGATGATTTAAAGTGCCAATCAGACTCTTCCCGTTTAAGAGCTTCCAAAGGCTTCCCAACCCCATCTAGAACAAAAATCCATTCTCCTTAGCCTAGCTGTCCAGGTCTAAGTGATGCTGGCCATTCCTACTTTTCCATGTGGCACTGTCTCCAGCCTTCGCGCTGGCCTGCTACATCGATCCACAACTTTCCATTCACTGACCTCTAGCTGCCCTCTGCCCTTGGCCCTTGGCCCTCTGCCCTTTCTATCCTCTTTGCCTAGATGCCTCCCCCTTCTCAGGGCCAGCTCCGTGAAATTCCTATTTATACATGCCAAGCGCACGTCTCCCTCACCCCCCAAGTGCTCCCTTTACAGTGTTTTTATTTCGTTTTGTTTTCTTTTTGGTCTCGGTATTAGGGCTTCAAGTCAGGGCCTGAGTGCTGTCCCTTAGATTTTTTTGCTCAAGGCAAGTGCTCTACCATTTGAGCCACACCCCTACTTCTGGCTTTTTGGTGGTTCTTTGGTGATAAGACTCTCACAGTCTTTACTGACAGGGCTGACTTTGAACCACAATCCTCAGATCTTAGGTTCTCCTGAGTAGCTGGAATTACAGGTGTGAGTTACCAGAGCACGAGGGTATGTACTACAGGTCAGGCCAGGTGCCTTCGCATGTTCAAATAACCCCAGGAGATTCTCACACTGAACTACACTTCCCAACTTCCCACGCAACAGCAATGAGCTGTTCTGGCCCATGGTGATTCCTAGCTTTGGCTCATAAACAAACTGTGATCTCCCCTCTTTCTTCTTTGTATACCAGCTTTGGGGGGGGGGGTGTTCTGAGGCCCCGAGTGATGACAAAGCCACAAGATGGGGAGGGCCTGGAGCCCTGAAAGTCTGCGTAGAGCAGAGCCTCTCCTCCCCTATCCTTCAGACTCTGCAGGATGGGGTACCAGGGTCCATGCATTGGCACCTCACGACTCCAGCCTCGTGGCGACAGCAGCTCACCCCACTGTAATGAACGCATCTCCACACCCTGCACGGGTGGCTGCTGGACAGAAGACAGCACCATGGGTCACACTGTGAGGACACATTCACAGCAGCTGGGCAGATGTGTCCTGCGGCTCACCCCTGGGCCAAAGCACATCTGATACATGCTCCCGCCAGAGCTGCTCATCCCCGCGAGGCTGTGAGCCCCTCTAAGGCTATGTCACTGTCCCATTCTCTGTGGCCTCAGCACCCAGGCCCAGAGACTTCGAAAACCTCATTCAATCCACAAATGGGTGAACTGGCCGCTGGGCCTTTGCTCTCTCTCTGTCTGTCTGTCTGTCCGTCTGTCTGTCTGTCTGTCCGTCTGTCTCTTTCACGCGCATGTGTGTGTGTGTGTGTGTGTGTGTGTGTGTGTGTGTGTGTGTGTACTAGAGCTTAAACTCAGGGCCTCAACCTCTTGCTTGGCTTTCTCATTCAAGGCTAGCGCTCTACCATTTGAGCCACAGCTCCACTTCTACCTTTTTTTTGGTTATTAATTGGAGATAAGCGTCTCAGTCCTGCCCGGACTGGCTTTAAATGGTGATCTTCAGATCTCAGCCTCCTAAATAGCTAGAATTAACAGGCAGGAGTCATAAGAGCCTGGCTTCTAACACTGGTTTCACAGAGGCCCCAAGAGGAGAAATGACTTCCCCAAAGTCCCCAGGGTATGACAGAATCAGCCTGTCTCAGGAGCTGCTAACGGCGGCAGCTGGGTGTCTAAGTATCTATTTAGAGAACGCCAGGGCTGGGGAAAGGATGGGAGAGGTGGGGAGGGGTCTTTGAGGACAGCCACTGACTCCACTCAGCAAGATAGCCTCACTCAGCCTCCCGCCTGAGCCTCTCCTCAGCAGAGAACCCGGAGCGAGCCTTCTCTCCTACCTCAGCCAGCGCAGCCTGGCTGTCCACATCACTCAGTATTTTTAGCCTTACCACCTGGCACCTGCGGTCACTGTCTCTGCCCAGTCTGGCTGTGCCCCTTCCTAGGCCTTAAAGGGCCAGAGCCCACCAGCCAGAATGGAGATCAGTTTCTGTACACACAGATCACCATCCTCTAGGACAGGAGTCCCAGGGGTCTTCCCTTCAGAAGGGTCCCCAAAGCTGGAGATTGGAGGTGGAGGAGGGCGAGAGGAGGACTGAAAGGGGCAGGATCTCATGAAAGCTTGACTCTACAGCATTTCAGGGCTTCCCAAATGCTGGCTTGCTTGAGTCCTTCATGATGGGGGGAGACACAAGGGCTCTAATTGAACATTTTTTTGTCCCCTCTAAAACCTGAGGCCAAACAGACTCAAGGCAGTGCCGAGGAATGGTTTTTGTTTTGTTTTGTTTTGTTTTTGGCCAGTCCTGGGCCTGAGCCCAGGGCCTGAGCACTGTCCCTGGCTTCTTTTTGCTCAAGGCTAGCACTCTGCCACTTGAGCCACAGCACCACTTCTGGCCTTTTCTTTATATGTGGTGCTGAGGAATTGAGCCCAGGGCTTCATGTATATGAGGCAAGCACTCTTGCCACTAGGCCATATTCCCAGCCCCTTAATAGTCAGTCTCTATAACCCTCCCTTCCTTCCTTCCTTCCTTCCTTCCTTCCTTCCTTCCTTCCTTCCTTCCTTCCTTCCTTCCTCCTTCCTTCTTCCTTCCTTCCTCCCTTCCATTCTTTCCTCTTTCCTTCCTCCCTTCCTCCCTCACTCTTTTTCCTCCTTCCTTCAACATTGTAAGCCCCACTCTGAGAATCATAGCACCATGAGATCATTGCTTTGAAGTTCAAGGGTTTTTCCTGTCTAACTTCACTGAATCGTCAAACCAGCCCTGTCGGCTTCAAGCTCTCCCTGATGGTCTGAATCAAACCCTCAGGCCAGCAGGCCAGGCAAGTGACTCAGCCCTCTACTGTCTGTCCTCTACCATCCCCACCATGTAGAGAGAGAGAGAGAGAGAGAGAGAGAGAGAGAGAGAGAGAGAGAGAGAGAGAGAGAGAGAGAGAGAGAGAGTTGATCCTAGAGTGTGCACTGGTCTTGAGGCTTGAACTCAGGGCCCAGGTGCTGTCCTGGAGCTCTTTTATGCTGAAGGCTGGTACTGTATCCCTCGAGCCACAGTTCGACACCTGGCTTCTTGGCATTGATTAATGGGAGATAAGAGTCTCACAGACTTTCCTGCCCAAGCTGGTGTCAAACCACAATCCTCAGGTCTCAGCCTCCTGGGTAACTAGGGTTCTAGGCGTGAGCCACCAGCGGCCTTCCCCCGTTTCTTTGACATGTGTGCATCTGCCGCCTGTAACACCCATATGTTGAGCCCCTCATACCCCTCAGGAGGCAGAGCCCATTCAGACAGACCTGATGGGGTCTCCTTTGGCTCCTGCAGACAGAGGTGGTCTAGGTCCCCCCGCCCTCTTCCAGTACCCCAGCATCGCTCAGTACCCCATCTGTGTCGATCCCTGTGTCTGCCCGCAGGCTGGAACCCTGTGAGGCTGGCACTCTTGGGGCACTCCGTCAGTGTGTGGTGACGTCAGCCGACCTGGGAGACCCAAGAGTGTTGTCCTACGTCACAGGTGAGGAACAGAGGATGAGGGCACGAAACCAAAGGCCCAGGAGCTAGCACAGGAGCTGGCAGAACCTGGTCCACACCACCACAGGCGCCCACACCACCTTCCTGTTCTTCAGGGGCCTAAAGGGGCCCCAGTGTGCCCCCCACGACGCAGTGCTGATTGGGTGGGGCTGGAGCAGAGGTGACCCCATCACCCTGTCCATCGCTCCCCGAATCTGTGCCCACAGCTTGGGTAATGTGCTTGGCTGGCTAGATCTGGGCTTCCCTGCGGGTGGAGGCAGGGTGGAGCCAGCAGAAGGGATAACCATGCTCGGGGTGTGAAGCCCCTCCTACCGGCCACATAGGTGCCCAGAGCTCACAGCTGCTTCCACAAACCTACACACACACACACACACCACACTCACAATGACACACACCCACACCCACGATCGCACCTTCCTTGTTTCTCTCTTCTGATCTCTCTTGGGTGCAGACACACTCGCAAGCATGAACACACACACCACACACACACTGTACTTATTAATTAAACAAAGACTGAGCACTTGTTAGGCACCCATGCAGCACAGGAAGGGAAGGGGTTTCTGGCTGTGGTGGACCTGGGATTTCTGGAGGCCTTCCTGGAAGAGGAGGCATTACAGCCGGGCCTAGGGGAAGGGAGCATTTCCCTGGGAGTGTCAGCCTGGATGACACGGACCTTGAGTGGGTTGATTCATCCTGGGGGTGCCAGGAGTCATGGAAGGTTCCCGGAATGGAAGGTCACTGGGGGACCAGAGTGGGAGGAATGGGAGGAAGGCTGTGCTACCCCCCTCCCCTTCCTCCCAGGTGAGCGATCTGAGTCCCAGCAGAGAGGTGGGCATGGATGGCAAGGTGGACAGACAGATGGGTAAGTGGACCCCGGAGGGAGGGCCAAGCCAGGGCCTTGCCCTCATCCCTGCCACCTTGGGCGCTGGGCACTGACCTGCGTAGCGGGACCTCCTCCAGCAGCTCCTCCTCCTCTTCCCGATGGAAACAGACCAAGCAGAAGGCTGGAACCTCGTCGGCTCCACAGCCCAGGGGCCAGGCGGGAGGCAGCTCCAGGACAGGGCATGGGGGACCACTGGGGACCCCAGCAACATCGTCCCTGGCCAGGGAGGGGGTCCCTGAGCCATGGCGCTCCAGAGTCAGCAACCTGTCGGCCTCAGGACCCTGTGCCTGCCCCCCTGCCACCTGTGCCTTCCCACAGCGGTTGCCCGTCGCCTCGGTGGGGGAAGAGCCCGAGGCTCTCTCACGGGAGCTCCGGTCGGCAGCGTCCAGCTGCGGGAGGGGACTTGGCGGAGGTGGCAGCAGGTGGACGGATGTCCCCTCCCTGCCTGCGGCTCCCCTGGCTGACCGCACTGCTGCTGTCAGTCAGAGGCAGGGCAGAGAGGACAGGCTTGGAGGTGACGTGTCCTTTTGTCCATCAGTCTGTCCAGCAATCTGCTCCTCCTTATCTGCCCACTTCACCAAGAAAGTTTGCCACCCTCTGCTGCGGTGGGTGGCATAGGTGGCTTCCAGAGGAGCAGGCAGAGACCTGAAGGTGACGGTGGATGAAGGGTAGGGGAGCTGGTCCCCGTGTCCACGCTGCCCACGTGTTTCCTGGGCAAGTTCTGACCCTGGGGTCCGGCTAGGCTGGCGACTACAGGCTGCTGCTCCTCGCGCGGCTTCCTCGCTCCAGCAGCGGCTCTGGGCCGGCTGGGCTGTGGGTATTAATAGCTCCACACTTGCGCTGAGGAGCCGGGAGGTTAACTCCTTCTGTGCCAGAGCCGGGAGGCCATAGCATGCCAGGCAAGGACGGCACCTTGGCTCCGACTGTGCCTCCCTGATTGATCGCCTCAGCAGGTCTCCCCCTCCCCCACCCCCCAAGCCAGCCACCCCTGACCTGGGGTCTCCGTGTAGCACAATGACTCCCATCTTACCAGACGCCCCTGACCACCTGAGCGGCCATGTGTACCGTCAAGAAGCTGGTGGCTCAGGCCTGTCATCCTGGCTACTCAGGAGGCTGAGATCTGAGGCTCACAGTTCAAAGCCAGCCTGGGTAGGAGGTCCATGAGACTCTTATCTCCAGTTAACCACCAGAAAACTGCAAGTGGAGCTGTGGCTCAAAGCAGTAGAGCGCCAGCCTTGAGCACAAAAGCCCAGGAACAATGCCCAGGTTCTGAGTTCAGGTCCCATGACCAACACACAAAAAGCTCCAGGTAGAACTTGGGCTCTGTACAGCTGCCTGAGGCTAAGCAGGCTCTGGATTCTAGGGAGTGCACTCAGTAAGCCCATCTCACACCAGTACCCCTCAAACCTCTGAGTCCCTCTGCTGCCTGCCTTGCACAGTCACCATGAGCAAGGCTGGGTCCAATTCCGAAACAGGTAGCTCCTAGTGTAACATGACTGAGTGTGGAATTTGTTTGTTTAACAAATACTTATTGAGTCCCTACCTCTATGCCAAGTGCTGTGCTGGACATGGGGCCTACAGTGACAAAGACAGCAGAGGCTCTTCCTCCATCTGTGGATTTTGTGAGAAAAAAAAATCTCATAGGGCTGCAGCTCCTCTATATAATGCCATCATGTGACTTAGATAAAGTTATTCCCAGCCGGGTGTGGTAGCACATATCTGTAATCCCAACTCTCAGGAGACTGAGGCAGGAAAAATAGGAGTTTGAGACATAGTCTCAAAAACAACAACAACAAAAGAAGAAGATGATCGATGATGAAGAAAAGAAAGAAAGACAGCAAGAGAAAAAGACGAGGAAGAAAGAAAAAAAAAGTGGCCTTTGAAGGCAGGCATCCCAGAGTACCAGCTCTGGGCTGGGTTTCAGCCTTATTCAGCTCTGCCACAATTCTTAACCATGCCCAGCGGCTTCAGGAGCCCCAGGACAGAGGAAAATGAATCAGAGAGACATGAGAAGGGCTATGGGCAAAGAGCGAGGATATTCTGGGAAGGAGGTAAGGAGAAGCAGGATCTAGGCAGCAGGTCTCGAGGGAAAATATTTAGAAAGAGGGATCAGCAGGTTGGAAACCCAGAGGTAAGAACCGGCTGGCGTTTGGGCTGCAAAGGTCTGGAAGCTGGACTTTGACAAGAGGGTAGAGTTTTCTAGAAGGCTCAAGAGGTGTGGCATCAGGAGCAGAGAAGGTAGAGTGTGCAGAGGCTCAGAGGCAGAATAGGGACGGATGATGCCCCATAAGCCAGGCAAAAGACAAGACGGGCTGGGAATATGGCCTAGTGGTAGAGTGCTTGCCTTGCATACAAGGCCCTGGGTTCAAATTCCTTAACACCACACATATAGGAAAAAAAAAGCCAGAAGCAGTACTGTGGCTCAAGTGGAAAAGTGCTAGCCTTGAGCTAAAAGAAGCCAGGGACAGTGCTCAGCCCTGAGTTCAGGCCTCAGGACTGGCAAAAAAAAAAAAAAAAAAAAGAAAGAAAGAAAAGAAAAAAAAGCAAAAAAAAAAAAAAAAGAAGAAGAAGAAAAGAAAAGAAAAAGAAAAAAAGACAAGACAGCAGCAAAGCAGAGGTGTAGCAGGCATTGGTTCCAGAGGGGCCCACTCAGTGTAGGTGGAGGCTGGGATCCAGTGTTCTGCAAAGTCTTGTGCTTTTGCACAGTGACAGTGAGGTTTGCTTTTTTCTAACTGGTCCATCCCAAAGGGTGCCCTTTTCTGATTGGTTAGTGTGGAAGTTCCCCCCTCCCTCCCTCCCTACTCCTTCTCTCCTTCCCTCCCTCCCTCCCTCCCTCCTTCCCTCCCTCTTCCCTTCCTTCCTTCCTTCCTTCTTTCCTCTCTCTCTCTCCTTCCTTCCTTCTTCCATCCTCCCTCCTTCCCTCCTTCCCTTCCTTCCTTCCTTCCTTTTCTTTCTTTCTTTCTTTCTTTCTTTCTTTCTTTCTTTCTTTCTTTCTTTCTTTCTTTCTTTCTTTCTTTCTTTCTTCTTCCTTTCTCCTTCCTTCCTTCCTTCCTTCCTTCCTTCCCTTCTTTCTTGTGCTGGTACTGAGGTGTGAACTCAGGACTTGGGATAGCAGCTCCTTAGCTTATTCTACTCAACATTGGTGCTTTACTGCTTGAACCACAGCTCTACTTCCAGTCTTTTGGCAGTTAATTGAATATAAGAATCTCATGGACTTTTCTGCCCCTGTTGGCTTCAAAGTGTAGTCCTCAGATCTCAGCCTTGAGTAGCTAGGATTACAGGCATGAACCAACTGAAAGAGGATTCCTTGTTTCTAGTTGATCCTCGTAGAGATAAGTCTCTTGTTCACTAGTCTGTCCACAGGGCCTGCCAGTGGAGCCACTTGGGTTGGGGTGTCTTTTATGAATTAGTGTACCCAAAGGGGTTGCTTTTTTCTGTTTGGTTCAAAGGACCCCATAGATGGACTGGGGCTCTAGGTGCCAGGGCTGGCCTCTGCTGCAGACTGTCCATGTGTCATGAGACCAGTCTTTGTCCTTTTCTCCAACCATAGACGTAGAGACTTTGCTAGGGGCCAGCTACACACCAGCTCAGAGGTGGCAGCTCTCTGGAGAAGCCACAGTGACACGTGGCAGCACTGGCACCCCTGTTTCAAGGCTCCCCTCCTTCCTCCCTGTGTCAGTTTGAGTCCTTGGTGATGCAGACTTGCTGTTTCTTTGAGAGGAGGACAGTGACGAGAAGGGGACAAGAGGAAAGATGGAGGAGGCCAGGCTGGGGCTCCCTGGGGTGGGGTCAGAAAGGGTCAGAGTGGCCCTGGCCTCTAGGACCCCCCTCCCCCTGGCCCCATGGGGCTGTCATTTGCAGACATTAACTATTCATGATGCTGTGCTTTGCTTGGTTTAATGCACTCTGATGGCGTTCTCTAGCTAATGGGGAAAATCAATAGGTTTTAATTCCTAGTGGCTATGAGGCTCTGTCTGTCTCTTGCTGGGGTGGCAGGGCATGGCTCTTTGGCTGGGGGGGTGGGTGGGGTACAGGCTCACCCTAGTTTTCAGGAGCCTGAAAGGTCCACTGCTGGGCCATCTCATGCCTCCAGCCTGGAAAGCCAGGATTGGAGACACCAGATATTTCCACACATCAAGGGGGGCTGAGTCCTTACATCTCAGCTGTCAGCCATAGTCCAAGGTGAGTGGTGGCTCTTCCCAATGTTCCCTCCCCGCCCCCCCCCCCCAGCCCCTGTGCAAGACCTATGGGGCCAGACACATGCTTGGTCGGCCCTGGAATCTGGGGGTCTGGGGGGGGCCTCTCCAGATCACCTGGTCAACCTCCTGTGGTTTGGGGGGAAATGTGGTCCTGACCCTACATGTCTGAGGAGCCTTAAACTGCAGACGTTAGAGGTTATCCTACGGACAGCCCCACACTGGGGCCTGGCAACTCTGCAGGATTGAGGGCGGCCATCTTTAGTGGCTGTCATGGAGAGCGCGTCTCCTCTCAAACCGCATCCTCTCCTTGGGTGTCGTTGTGATTCCTGTAAGAAGTCTGTGCATAGGACAGCTGTAATGCAGTGTGTGTGTGTGTGTGCTCGCGCGTGTGTGTGTACGTGTGTGTGTGTGGTATATGTATGTGTGAAGCACTGATTAGATAAGCATAAACATAGAAGACAACACGGTGGGTGTTGATAATGCTATTTTTGTTATTTCTCCATGTTTCTTCAATACAAGCTTCCAAAAAAAAAGAGAGGCCTGGGGTGCCTTGGGGTAGGAGGTGCCCCCCTTCTGTTTTCTGGCACCCCCTTCTGTTTCCTGACCTTGTGGTAGGCCTGAGCTAGTGCGGAGACCCTCTGGACCACAGGACCTGGGCTTGGGAATGCTTTCAGACCTTATTGCTTACTTACTGCTGCTATGATATGAAATGCTCCCCGCCCTCCCCCCGAAAAAACACGTTCCCCCAGAGGCACCTGATCCCTGGTGCAGCAGGCGGGACTTTGGGGAGGCGCTTTTAACACCATATGTGATGGCGCTTTAGGGAGTGATGGAAATTGGGAAGTGGGGCCTGGTGGCAGGAAATAGGTCTCTGGGGACACGCCTTGGGCCGACTGCCCTTGTCACCCGTGCCCTTCTGTGTCGCCTTCTGCCTCCTGGCCTCCATGAGGTGAGTGTTTGGCTCCACCATAATGCTCTGCCTCCTGTTGGTCATTTTCATTCACCTCTTGATTCCCTTCTCCTCCCCATCATCAGGCAAAAGCTACCTAGGTTTCCCCATCTTGTGCAATTTTTGGGAAAATCATCTGAGTCAGAGCACGCATCCTGCTCAGATCACTCTGAGCCTGAGCCACAGTGATGGCCAGCCGGATGAAGGTTCCATTTCTGTTGGGTACTTGTCACCTCCCCCCTTTAGTCCCCCCATCCCCTGGGGCTTGGGGCCTTGGAAGAAATCCTTTCCTCCTGACACACCCAAGCTGATGTCTTTCACAGGCCTTCACAAAAGGATTGGTCCTCCCTCTGGAATAGATTCTAACTTGCTCATAGTTACAGGGAAAGCAACTATCTGCCTCAACTAGTTATTTCTTTTTCCTTCCCTTCCTTCTCTCCTTCCCCACCCTTCCTTCCTTCCTTCCTTCCTTCCTTCCTTCCTTCCTTCCTTCCTTCCTTCCTTCCTTCCTTCCTTCCTTCCTTCCTTCTTTCCTTCCTTTCTTTCTCCCCCTTGTTTCTTTCCCATGCTGGCATGAAACCCAGAACCCTGCACATGCTAGACAAGTGTTCTGTCTCTGAGCCACACCCTCAGCCCTTGGTCTCATTCCAGGTTTAAATTCAACAATGACTGACTGAGCATTCTAGGTTGAGTCAAGTAATGGGTAATGGATTGTGAGGCCCAGATAGATGTAGAGAAGAAAGAGTTTGACCCTATGTGGAAGTCTCTGCCCAGTGGAGGTAGATGAGAGAGATTTTCTTCTCTAGCCAATTAGAGAATGAATTAATTTAGTACAGCTTAAGCTGCCACCATACCACAGGGGTCACACATTGCAGTGACTCCAACAAGTCTTCTAACAAATGATCAGAAGGGCAAGGCTAAGGTATATTTCAGGGAACGGACTTCACACCAAGCTGGTTCAAAGTGTCCCTTCTACAGTCTATTCAGGAGGCAGAGATTCTGAGGATAGTACTTTGAGGCTAGTTCAGGCAAGAAATTAGTATGAACTTCTGTTTCAACCAGAAGCTGGGCGTTGTGGGTGCACCTGTGACTCCAGCTACTGGGAGGCATAAGAAGGAGGATCATTTGAGACCTTATTCAAAAAACAACCAGAGCAAAAGAGAACTGGGACATGGCTTAATTGGCAAAGTGCAAGTGTAAGGAAGGCTCTGAGTACACATGTCAGTAATTCCAAAATAAATAAGTAAATGAAACCTGGAAACAGAATAGTCCTTTCCCTTCTTTTTTTTTCCTTTTCTCTGTAATAGGGATCAAATCCTGGACCTTGCTTATGCTAGGCAAGCACTCTACCCTGTAAGCAGTGCCTCTAGCCTCCCAGCTTTGACACAGGGTCTTGCTAGGGAGCCTATACTGTCCGCAAACTCGAAAACTCCTGCCTCAGCCTCCTGAATCAATGGGATTAAAGATGAACACCACCATACCCAACTCTCCTTCCTTATTTATAGGTGAGTATTTACAGCGTCTTTGTTTAACCAGGCATAAGAAAGTCTGATTCCAGACATATCATTACAGCCCCAATGGACAGTGCTAAGTGGGTACAGGCTAGTTTCGTTACTTGAAACGAAGTTACTTGAAGAAGTGTTACTTGACCTAAAGTTTATCAAAAGGTGGCTAAAGCATTTTGTGCAGAAAGCCAAAGTCTTTCCAGAGGGAACTTGTACCCATGGAAACCCAATTACAACCTGAACCAGTTTTAGTCTAAGTTTTCTTTCTCACAGGTGGGATTGTGTTTCTCAGGCAGCTGCCCAGCAGGTGGTCAGTTGTTTGAAGCTGGCTTATAAGGGTCCTATTGATAAGTTAGTCCTGAAGAAACAGGAAAGATGGGGTGACCTGGAAGATGAATCCCTCATTTCACTTGCTTTTTGTCAGCAATAGTTGGTTCCTAGCTAAATGGAGACTGAGAAATTCTACGTCTACTTGCACAGTTGTGGGCATTGCAAAAAACTAGGGCAGAGGTAGAATATTACTAAAAGGAGGAAGAAGACTAGGATATAATTAACCATCTTAAGAGCCTCATTTGAAACTGAGGCTCTGAACTCTCCGTTTTGCTTCCTACCACAAACTTTCTTCTTTTGTCAGTCCTGGGGCTTGAACTCAGGGGTTAGGCACTGTCCTTTTGCTTCTTTTGCTCAAGGCTAGTGCTCTACCACAGCTCCATTTTTGGCTTCTTTTGAGTAGTTTATTGAAGATAAGAGTCTCACAGACTTTTCTGTCGGCTGGCATTGAAGCACACTCCTCAGATCTCAGCCTCTTGAGTAGCCAGGATTACAGGTGTGAACCCCCAGCGCCCAGCTACACACTTTCTTTATAAAGCCTTTTTTTTTTGTCTTTTTGATGGAGGAAATACATAGAGAAATATGTATGCGAGTCCCTATTGGACCAGAAGACAGAATCAAATGTGTAGATAATGTAATATGTTTGAATTTACTAAAAAGAGATATTCAGTTTTGTCAGAAAGGCTTACAAATGCACTACTAAAGGTGAAGTGGAAAAATGGTCCTGAACATCATGACACACACCTGCAATCTCAGTCTTCAGGAAATGGAGTCAGGAAGATTGCAAATTTAAGACCACTTTGATCCACACAATGAGCTCAAGGCCAGCCTGTACTATATAGTGAGACCCTCAATAACAAATGAAAAAGGGAAACAGGAAGCAATAATTAACTCCAGGAAAAACAAACAGTTATAAGAGCAAGGAAATTATGTGGCTGTGCTGTGCATATTATCAACAGAGATGCAGCAATATAAATTTATAAATATCATTTTATAAGTTCAAAAAGGATATATAACCATATGGAAAGGATTAGGACAGGATGCATGTGGATGGGAAAGGGGCAAAAGGTACAAGAGACATAAATTTTCATTTTGTAGATTAAGAAGTACAATATTTATTTATTTATTTATTTATCTATCTATTTATTTATTTATTTATTGCCAGTCCTGGGTTTTGAACCCAGGGCCTGAGCACTGTCCCTGGCTTCTTTTTGCTCAAGGCTAGCACTCTGCCACTTGAGCCACAGCACCACTTCTGGCCATTTTCTATATATGTGGTGCTGGGGAATCAAACCCAGGGCTTCATGTATGCGAGGCAAGCACTCTTGCCACTAGGCCATATTCCCAGCCCAAGAAGTACAATTTTAAAAATAAACCTCAACAACAAATAGCTGTATGTAGTCAGAATCTTGCGCGCGTGTGTGTGTGTTCTGGTACTAGGGCTTAAAGTCAGTCTCGCCTTCCTATTCTCATTTAGCTTGCTTGCTCAAGCTGGTACCCTCTGACTTGAGCCATATATCAAATCCAGCTTTTTGCTGGTTATTTTTGGGGAACAGAGTCTCCAAGACTTTTCTGCCTAGGTTAGCTTCAAATTTAACCCTCCAGATCTCAGCCTCCAGAGTAGCTAGGATTACAAGCATGAGAATATCAATGCCTGGCTTGAGCTTTGAACTATGGAGAAGCTTTGTATTCCATTTAGCAGTTCTAAATGGAATACGCAGGTCTCTCTCTTTCTAGTAGAGATTCATACTCACCTTTGCCTTGTCACCACATTCTAGAGTCTCCTTCTAGAACAGTTCTCTGCAATCCAACCTTTGAGCAAACAGCTACTGTTTGTCTCTCTATTTACCTCCACAGAGAAGATCACCTTACCAATGCATCTTTTGGCTTCTTAAATTTTCATTTACCAATCTCAGAGATGATTCCATATAAGCATGTATAGATCCATTTAATTCACTTGTAGACTGCTTTTATAGGCTATTACAGAATGCCTAAAGTTGAAATTTATTTAACTACTCCCCTATTGATGGGAAATCAGGTTGTTTCCAGCCTTCTTCAGTAACATTGGATGCTGCAATAAGCATTTTGTAACCACAATGTAGGCTAAGGGTTCAAAATGCCTAGGCCTCGAAACTTAGGGCTGCTCTTAAAGCCAACTATTTGATCTCTGTGAATTTCCATTTTTCTAGCCTGGAAATGGGAAAGTGACACTCACAGTGCCCCTCTGCTGGGCACATTCAGAAATGAGCAGAACAGATGCAAGTCCCTGCCCTTGGGGAGCTTAGAATCTGGTAGTGAGAGATAGCTAATCAATAAGATAAATAAATAAAAATATATGAGAAGAAAGCTGGGCACTGGTGGCTCATGCCTGTAATCCTGGTTACTCAGGAGGTTGAGATCTGCGGATCACGGTTCAAAGCCAGCCTGGGCAAGAAAGTCCATGATATTCTTTTTTCCAATTGGCCACCAAAAAGCCAGAACTAGAGCTGTGGCTCAAGTGGTAGAGCACCGCCTCGAGTAAACAAAAACAAAAACAAAAAAAACACCTCAAGGACAGTACCCCAAGACCAGCACAAAAATAGAATAAAATATAAAGGAGTTGAATGTGGAGCAAGGAAGAGGGATGGGTGGGGGGTACGCAATTTTGTTTATTATTATTATTATTATTTGTTCCAGCACTGGAGCTTGAACTGAGGGCCTGGGTGTTGTTCCTGTACATTTTTGCACAAAGCTGGCTTTCTATCACTTGAGCCACACGTCTACTTCTGCCTTTTTCTGGTAGTTAATTGGAGAGAAGAGTATCTGGGATGTTTCTGTTTGGGGTTGGCTTTGTTTTGTTTTGTTTTTTTGGCCAGTCCTGGGCCTTGGACTCCGGGCCTGAGCACTGTCCCTGGCTTCTTCCCGCTCAAGGCTAGCACTCCGCCACTTGAGCCACAGCGCCGCTTCTGGCCGTTTTCTGTATATGTGGTGCTGGGGAATCGAACCTAGGGCCTCGTGTATCCGAGGCAGGCACTCTTGCCACTAGGCTATATCCCCAGCCCTTTGTTTTGTTTTTTTTTGCCAGTCCTGGGGCTTGAACTCAGGGCCTGAGCACTGTCCCTGGCTTCTTTTTGCTCAAGGCTAGTACTCTACCACTTGAGCCACAGCGCCACTTCCAGCTTTTTCTATATATGTGGTGCTGAGGCATCGAACCCAGGGCTTCATGTATACGAGGTGAGACTTTACCATTAGACCATATTCCCAGCCCTTGGGGTTGGCTTTGAACCATGATCCTCAGATCTCAGCTTCCTGAGCAGCTAGGATGACAGACGTGAATCAGTGCAGCCTGGCAGTTTTGCCAGTTTAGATGAACTTGTTGCAAATGATTTGGCTGACAAAGTGACCTGGAGTGGTATGTATTTATAGGAGATTAAAGCCAGTACAGCGAACTCACTACCTATCATGGCAGCTGCAGGCACCTGTCTTTTTCTCTTGCCTTTAAGTCTGCCCTTGGGGCCTATGCCAAACAAGTAGAACCCCTTCCCCATGTATTGCCAGCAAGAGATCTACCTCTGCCACCCGAGCCTGTGCCCTTGACGGCTCAGGGGACTCTGTCACCAGGTCCAAATGTTCTTCTGGTTGGGTAGGAGGGAGGGGGGTGGAGGAAGGGTGAGAGAGGGGGCTAGGAATCCTCTCTGGATGCTGATGGGTGGTGGCTTGGGTGGTGAGTGGCCCTTGGGGGCCTGGAAGTGCCCTCCTCCTGCTCAATCTGAACGTTCTGGAGAATCTAAAATAACAGTGTGACTGGAAGAGGAAAAGGATAGTGGGGAGTGGGTTCTGAGGGCAGCACTGGAGAGCGAGCTTACTGTTTTAGAATGTGTTTCTGTGGGATGAGTTAGGGGAGGGGAGGAGGAAGTGGTGAGAGGGCCAAAGGCAGTGATGTCACCACTACCCCAGGGCACAAGAGTCGGAGGGATGGGGAAAAGGCCTAGTGGTAAAGTGCTTGCCTCCTATACATGAAGCCCTGTGTTCGATTCCTCAGCACCACACACATAGAAAAAGCCAGAAGTGGCGCTGTGGCTCAAGTGGTAGAGTACTAGCCTTGAGCAAAAAGAAGCCAGGGGACAGTGCTCAGGACCTGAGTCCAAGACCCAGGACTGGCAAAATAAGAGTAAAGAAAAGAATCTGAGGGACTGGTCTCCCTCCTCCTCTAGCCTCCCTCCACACAGCCTCCTCTAGCGCCCCTTGGGGACAGAGTCTGTTACAGAGCCACACAGCCACACCTTCATCTGACCAAACACAGTGAAAGTGATAAGGAGAGTTTATCAGGAAAGGACTGTGTCTAAGAAAGGAGGGAGAGAGAGAGAGAGAGAGAGAGAGAGAGAGAGAGAGAGAGAGAGAGAGAGAGAGAGAGAGAGAGAGTGTGTGTGTGTGTGTATACTGCTGGGACTGGGACTTGAACTCAGGGCCTTGCAACCATTTGAGCCACACTTCTGATTCCAGCTTTTTGCTGATTAATAATTAATAATAATAATTAATGCTGAAGATAAGCATCTCTCAGATTTGTCTTTTGGCTTCCATAACTAAGATCCTCAGATTTCAGCCTCCAGAGTTAAGTGGTCCTTCCATCTTATCTTCATAGGTCTTGGGGGGGCTTACATGTGGGCATTAAGTTTTAGTAGAGGAAAAAATAAAGGACATATAACAAAGGTGTGCCTAGTTTGAAGAGTCCTATTTTCAGTTGTGGGACTCAACAGGTCTTTATCTTAGTCACTGTGTTGTCCCTCGAGGCTAAACTGGTTCCCATGACTTGAATCCTGCTCCAGGGTGCAGCCAGATTCATGCTAGGCAATTGTCCTATAATTTGGGGGTGCTGTGCCTTGCCAAACTCTGCTGTTCCTTAGGGGTAGCTTGAGTCTCTTGTAAAGACATTATTAACCAGTTCTGTCTTTCCTGGAACCTAAGCTGACTGCAAAGTGACTGGAGAGAACTGCTTAGAACACTGGCAAATACAAATTGAAGACCAGATGCCAGGCAAAGACAGTTTAAGGATCTGTGACAAAAACCCTTTCGATAGATTGGAAGTGGGGTTTCCCTAGCATTTGAACACAGCATTGGCCTTTAGAGTGTAAGTACTTATGGAGATGTCTATGAAACATTGCTGTCCCTAGGTCCAGTATACAGGGATGAAGTCACCTGTTAGTCAGGAAGTTGGCCTTTTTGGTTGTTTTTTTTTTTTTTTTTTTTTTTTTTTTTGCTGGTCTTGGGACTTAAACTCAGGGCCTGGGTGCTGTTCCTGAACTTTTTTTTTTTTTTTTTAACTCAAGGCTAGCACTCTACCACTTGAGCTATAGCTCTACTTCTGGCTTTTTGGTGGTTAATTGAAGATTAAAAGTCTCACAGACTTTCTTGCCTGGGCTGGCTTTGAACCATGATCCTCAGATCTCAGCCTTTTTTTTTTTGCCAGTCCTGGGGGCTTGGACTCAGGGCCTGAGCACTGTCCCTGGCTTCTTTTTGCTCAAAGCTAGCACTCTACCTCTTGAGCCACAGTGCCACTTCTGGCCTTTTCTGTTTAAGTGGTGCTCAGGAATTGAACCTAGGGCTTCATGCACGCTAGGCAAGCACTCTACCACCAAGCCACATTCCCAGCCCTGATCTCAGCCTTCTCAGTAGTTAGGATGATAGGTGTGAGCCTTCTGAGTAGCTAGGATGACAGATGTGAGCCACCTGAGTAGCTAGAATGACAGGTGCGAGCCACCAGTACCCAGCTAAGGGGAGTTTTCATTATATTTCCTCTTAGAGACCTTGTGATATGGTCCTCCATATAGGTTCTTGGTCTCATGGCTAGCTGCTACCTGTAAATAGGTAGTACTGAGCTTAATGCCTGGCATAAGGACATTGCAAGTTAATGACAGGAAAGATGGGCTTCTTTGGGAAACTACAAAGCTTAAAGCCCACAATACAATGGATGGATCAGAGATTTCAAAGCTGAAAATAAAACCCGCAAAGAATTAGAATAAAATGTGAATGATTAAAAAATAATGTGAATGGGAAAGGCCTTTCCAGGTGAATAACCAAGTTTGAAGATCATAAGTTTTGACTATAAAAAATTAAAAAGTGACTGCCCAGCATAAGTGTCTATAAACAAGATAAAGACACGTGGCAAACTATTTTTAAAGCATGTAATACAAAGGGCAGATCAAGGGTAATGTCTGTAATACAAAATTAGCTCTTAGGATTCAGAAATATAAGAACCACAAACCCAGCAGGGAAGAGAACAGACAATGTGAACCTGCAGTTACAAATAAAGAAGTGGAAATAACTAGAACGTATTGGGGGAGGGGTGGAGGAAGGGATTCACTTCTCATCACTGAGGAATTATCCTGTTGTTGTGTCAAGAGCCTCTTCCTCCCCCAGGTAGCAAGGAACCGGCCACAGGCTCCTTCAGTGTTACACCAGAATAAGGGGCTATAAACCACCTGAGGGCACTGAATGGCAGAGTAATTTTTGAAAGATCCTTCTCTCTGTCTCTCTGCCTCTTTCTGTCTGCTTCTCTCCCTTCCATTTCTCTCTCTCTCTTTCTCTCTCTCAGGGCCTTGAGCTCTCTCTTGGCTTTTTCCATTCAAAGCTGGCACTCTACCACTTGGGACACAGCTCTACTTCTGGCATTTTGCTGATTAATTGAAGAGTCTCCTGGACTTTGCTGTCCGGACTAGCTTCACACAGTGATCCTTGCATTTCAGCTTCCTGAGTAGCTAGGATTACAGGCACTGGTGATGCCTAGCACTCAGTCTTTATAGTTTTTGTTGGCTTGTTTTGGTCATGGGGTCACCAGCTTGTTTGAGCTGATACTGAGGCTTGAGCTCAGGGCCTGGGTGCTGTCCCTGAGTGCTTTTGCTTAAAGCTAGTGCTCTACCACTTTGAGCCACAGTGTCACTTCCAGTTTTCAGGTGGTTAAATGGAGATAAAAATGTCACAGACTTCCCTGTCAGGGCTGGCTTTGAACTATGATCTTCAGACCTCAGCCTTTTGAGTAGCTAGGATTACAGATGAGAGCCACTAGCCCCCAGATTAGTTTTTTGATAGGGCTTCCCATTATTTATTTATTTGTGTTAGTAGTGGGGCTTGACCTCAGGGCCTCACACTGGAAAGCTGGAAAGTCTGTGAAACTCCTGTCTCCAATTACTAACAACAAAAAGAGGAAGTAGAGGTATGACTTAAGTAGTGGAGCACCAGCCTCCAGTGAAAAATCTAAGGGACAGCACCAAGGCCCTGAGTTCAAGCCATAGTACCAGCTCAAACAACAACAACAACACCTCCTTTTGTTCATATATCCCTTCCTGCTAGAGGATAGTGACCCTTCATCTTCAGGTTCTTCTAACTGTATATTTATTTGTGTGTGTGTGTGTGTGTGTGTGTGTGTGTGTGTGTGTGTGTGTGTGCTGGTCCTGTTTGAACCAGGGCTCTGTCCCTGAGATTTTTTTTTTTTTTCATAAGTTGATTTTTTTTTTTGCCAGTCCTGGGGCTAGAACTCAGGGCCCAGGCACTGTTCCTGAGCTTCTTTTGCTCAAAGCTAGGGCTCTACCACTTGAGTCACAGTGCTACTTCTGTCTTTTTCTGTTTGGCTGGTACTAAGGACTTAAACCTAGAACTTCATGCATGCTAGGTGAGCACTCTACCATTAAAGCCATGTTCCCAGCCCCTTTTATTTTATGTACAATCAGAGTCTTTCACTGGATTTAATGTCTTAGGTATTCCATTCAAGGAAGATCGCTCAGTCCACTTTAATGAAGCTAATACCCTTGGCATACTGGTGAAAACACTGTTGGCACATGTTGAGCCTGTACTTCTGGATCAGACTGTGACAGTTAGAGCACCTGTGGCAAGAGCAAGAATCCTGGCCGAATTTTGGGGGGTGACTCCAGTAGAGCTGCTGGTGACCCATCTTATTTCTATGAGTCCAATGAGGAAAAAGGCGTCCCTGAGCTTTTTGGCTCAAAGCTAGCACTCTACCATTTGAGCCACAGCTTCACTTCTGGCTTTCTGATGGTTCACTGGAGATAAAGGTCTCATGGGTTTTTCTGCCTGGGCAGGCTTTAAACTTTGATCCTCAAATCTCAGCCTTCCGAATAGCTAGGATTACAGGTGTGAGCCACCAGTGACTGGGCTTCTAACTGTATTTAATAAAAGGAGGAAATCAAAGAGGGAGATGGAAGTGGAGCAATGCATTCCTTCTTAGAGCTCTGGGGATGTCCATTGGACTCACATATCCTCCGAAAGTACATAATGACACCGTGTGTGGGGTGGAGGGTGTGGTCCGGATGTGCTTGGCCAAGAAGTCAAGGAAAGCTTCCGGAGGAAATGACATTTGAGCTGAGGCTGGAAAAGTGATGGGGGTATTTGTATAGTATACAAAAAATGGGGACAACCGGCGCAAGAATGTATGTTTTTGTGCAAAATTGTATGTGTACAAAATTGTACATGTACAAAACTATCTCCTTTTCCTCCTTACTGAAGGTGTAGGACTGAAGCACTGGCGCTTTGGTGATTTCTAGAAAACAGAACTGGGGAGGTAAAACGAATTTGCAAATGGTAATTAGTTTATACTTGGAAAACCCCAAGAGTCTCTGTTGCAAAACAAACAACATTTTCCCTTAGTTAGCTGGATCCAAAATTAAAATAAAGAAATCAATAGCTTCGCCATTAATAACAACACCAGCCACTTAGAGGATGAAGTGACCCCATTTACAATAGCGACAGGAAAGGTAAAAGATCTAAGAATAGACTGAATAAGAAATGCATAAGATCTATGCAAAGAGAACTGGAAAACACAGCTGAGGGATACAAAAGATCAGAACTCATAGATCTATAGACACTCCTTTGGAGATACATATAGTCGGTTGTGGAGCTTGAACTCTGAACTCAGGGCCTAGGTACTGTCACTGAGCTCTTTTGCTCGAGGCTAGAGCTCTACCACTTTGAACCGCAGTGTCACTTCTGGTTTTCTGGTGATTAATTGGAAATAAGAGGAGTCTCAGAGATTTTTCTTCCCAGACTGGCTTTAGATCCTTAGATCTGGCCATGATCCTTAGATCTCAGCCTCCTGAATAGCTAGGATTATAGGCATGAGCCACCAGAGCCTGGCTTTTTTTTTTTCTGTTTTTTTTTGAGACAGGGTCTTGCTATGTTGTCCAGGCTGGCTTCAAACTTGTGAATATCCTGCCTCCGAAAGTACTGGGATTACAGGTGTATACCAGTAAGCCCATCCAATTTATGCTTCAAAGAGAAAAGTCAAGAGCATAGTCATGTTCTATATAAATTATACTGTTGCAGTTAAAAATAATTCCCAATGGGTCACAAGCTCATTCATTGGTTAAGACTCAGTTCAAATGTCATCACTTCCTACAGGAAGCCTTTGTGGTCAGGATTTATTGCTCATAGTTCTCTGACCTTTATTCTGCTTTTAGTCTTTTATTAGGGCTGGTGGCTGACACACGTGACACTTAAGATCTTTTGGAAGGTAATGACTGTTTCCCATCTGCTACAGGTATCAGGTTAGGAGAGGTGGAGATCATGGTGACCTTGAAGCCTGGAGCTACAGAATTTCCCAGAGGTCAGGCCACTAGGTAGCTTTCTGTTGAGCAAGGAATAGGTTTCCAATATGTTCTCTGACCTCCTCCATCTGCTGGCTGGGATCTTGGGCTTCCTCTCTGGTTGTTTCCTTGTCATCTTCCCTTCTGGGAAATGGTGTTAGCCTCCTGCTGTCCTGCTATCTATCCTTGGCCAGCCCTGGACACTACTTTCATCCCTTGTTTCAAGGGCTGGCCACTAGCGTGGCCTTTTCTGGGAACAAAACCACTTTACTCTGTTTCTTTTTTTCTTCTCTTGTCTCAAAACAACAGTTCAAGTATATACCTTACATTACACCAAAATATACTTCAAGAAAGTCAATGGCTTACCTGTTGGCTTTTTTTTTTTTTTTTTTGCCAGTCCTGGGCATTGGACTCAGAGCCTGAGCACTGTCCCTGGCTTCTCTTTGCTCAAGCACTCTGCCACTTGAGCCACAGCCCCACTTCTGGCCATTTTCTATATATGTGGTGCTGGGGAACTGAATCCTGGGCTTCATGTATATGAGGCAAGCACTCTTGCCACTAGGCCATATTCCCAGCCCACCTGTTGGCTTTTTTATATGCTTAAAAAAATAAAGCTACAAAAGTGGCTGGAGTTGGGGATTTAGCTCAGCCTGGCAAGTACAAGGCCTTGAGTTCCATCCTCATCTCTGAAGGAAAAAAAAAGTGTGGAGCTAGTTGCTCACACCTGTAATCCTAGCTCCTCAGGAGGCTGAGATCTGAGGATTGAAGTTTGAGTTCCATCCTTATCTCTGAAAGAAAATAAAAAAAAGGTGAAGCTAGGTGCTCACACCTGTAATCCTAGCTCCTCAGGAGGCTGAAATCGGAGGACTGAAGTTTGAAGCCAGCCCAGGTAGGAAAGTTCACAGGACTCTTATCTTCAATTAACCAGCAAAAAACCAGAAGTGGAGCTGTGATTCAAGTGGTAGAGAGCCTTGAGAAAAAACAAAACAAAACAAAACAGAAAACAAAACAAAGAAAAGCTCAGGGCCTGAGTTCAGGCCCAGGCCCAGGTCCAGCAACGCCCCCCTCTCCCCCTCCTCAAAAAAGTGAATCATCATAAGCCAATTCCTTTATTATTTTGGCATAGGAACATCCTTACTAATCATGACTCAAAGTCTATATCCAAGACTGATCAATTCATACATAAAAAATAAATTTAGGGGGACTGGGAATGTGGCTTAGTGGTAGAGTGCTTGCCTAGCATGCATGGAGCCCTGGATTTGATTCCCCAGCACCACATACACAGAAAGAGCCAGAAGTGGCATTGTGGCTCAAGTGGCAGAGTGCTAGCCTTGAGCAAAAAGAATCCAGGGACAGTGCCCAGGCCCTGAATCCAAGCCCCAGGACTGGCAAAAAAAAAAAAAAAAAGAAGGAAGGAAAGAATATCTTAAGTAGCTAGCCATTGGTACCTGGCTAACATGTAATTTTTGTTCCAGTCTGTGTGTGTGTGTGTGTGTGTGTGTATGTGTGTGTATGTGTGTGTGTGTGTGTGTGTGTGTGAGAGAGAGAGAGAGAGAGAGAGAGAATATATTGCTAGTCCTGGGACTTCAACTCAGGGTCTTATTCTTGCTCGACTTATTAACCAAGGCTCTGCCACTTGAGTTACTCCTTCACATCTGTGCGTGCACACGGGCACGTGTGTATGTGTGTATGTGTGTGTGATTACTTGGAGATAAGAGTCTCAGATTTGTCTGAGTTGAGATATTTTGTACTGGATTATACTCATTTCCCATGGATGGGGGCTCATCTTCTTTTTGACCATATTTTTGAATCCTTTAGGCATCTATTATTCTTACCATATGTTTTCCATTAAAACAAAATCTATTGTTGAATGTGGTGATGATGCCTAGAATCCCAGCTGCATTGTAGGTTGAAGCAGGAAGATCTTGGTCTAAGGAGAGAGAAAAGCCCTATCTTAGAAAATAAAAAGAAGGGGGTTGGGGATATGGCCTAGTGGCAAGAGTGCTTGCCTTGTATACATGAGGCCCTGGGTTCGATTCCCCAGCACCACATATACAGAAAACGGCCAGAAGTGGTGCTGTGGCTCAAGTGGCAGAGTGCTAGCCTTGAGCAAAAAGAAGCCAGGGGCAGTGCTCAGGCCCTGAGTTCAAGGCCCAGGACTGGCAAAAAAAAAAAAAAAAAGAAAAGAAAAGAAAAAGAAGCTATTATTCAATAACATGCATCAAATTTGGATCTTGTTTGGGAAATCAATCAGGTAAAAATAACTATTACACATACTGTTCAGAATGAAGGTATTGAAGTTTCATAAACTTACATGTGCCCTGAATTAGCACTCCATACTTTTCTACAAGAATTTTGTAAGCCACTGATTTAATCAACTAGCTAAAAGTGAGGGGGGCGGGGGAGCATGGCTCACACCTCTAATCCTTGCTACTCAGAAGGGTAAGATCTAAGGATCGTGGTTCAAAGCCAGCCCAGGCAGGAAAGTCCCCATGAGACTTGTATCTCCAATTAACCACTCAAAAACTGGAAGTGGTACTGTGGCTCAAGTGATAGAGAATTAGCCTTGAGCACAAAGACAGTGCCCAGGCCCTGAGTTCAAGCCCCAGAACTGACAAAAAAAAAAGTGAAGGTAGGAAGTTGGGTTCAAGTGGAAGGGGCTGATAATCCGAAAGCTGTCCAGGGCTCAACGATGAATGAATATGCCTTGGGGTTGGACTAGAGCAGGGAAGGTGAGCTTCAGGCATTACCTGTCCTTGAAGGCCATGGACAATAAATGGCACATCAACTTTCAGTGGCAGGTGGTTACCCATTGGTTGGTTGGGGTTATAGACAATGATTTCTTCAATCTTACAAGAAGAGAACTTTGGTGGTTCATTCTTTCTCCTAAAGGGTGAATTGTTATTGTGCTGTTCTATTTATATATTTCTGTATGCCAGATATATTGGTCAGCTTCCTGTCACTATACCAAATACCTGAAGCAAGTGACTTATGAAGAAAAAAATTTTCTCTTGGATCACACAGGTTCCAGAAAACGAGGAGGTAGGGGCTGGGGATATAGCCTAGCGGCAAGAGTGCCTGCCTCGGATACACGAGGCCCTAGGTTCGATTCCCCAGCACCACATATACAGAAAACAGCCAGAAGCAGCGCTGTGGCTCAAGTGGCAGAGTGCTAGCCTTGAGCGGGAAGAAGCCAGGGACAGTGCTCAGGCCCTGAGTCCAAGGCCCAGGACTGGCAAAAAAAAAAAAAAAGAAAAGAAAAGAAAACGAGGAGGTAATCCATTATTTTCAGACCTCTAGTACCAGGAGGCAATGATGGGAACAAATGACAGGAAGAAAAAGAAAGAGGAGACTGGGGACTCACAATTCCATTCAAGGACACACTCTGGTGACTAAAGACCCTGTGAACAGAATTTCACAGTGATATTAAAGCTCTTGCAGAGCTGGGCGCCAGTGGCTCATGTTTGTAATCCTAGCTACTCAGGAGGCTGAAATCTGAGGGTCACAGTTCAAGGCCCATCAGGACAGGAAAGTACATTTTTTTATCTCCAATAAACTAGTTTTTATCTCCAATAAAATAGTTTTTATCTCCAATAAACTACCAAAAAGCCAGATGTGGCTCAAATGGCCGAGAGCTAGTTTTGAACCAAAAAGCCAAAGGGAAAGTAGAGTGATCAGCCCAGTAGAAAAAGGAAGGAAGAGAAGAGGAGAAAAAAGAAAAGATAAGAAAAAAAGAGAAGAAAAGGCAACCCTGCATGGCTACAGTTTCAAAGGCCCTGAGTGTCAAACTAAGCTTAGCATGATCACCTACTGTGTGAACCCTACTGCGTGAGCCCTACTGTTCAAGCCAAACATTTACCCTACCTTCCTTCTCTCACTAAATCCATACTGCGTTTACAGTAATATTTCCATACCTGTTGAGAAACCAGTGTTTCCTCATTCGCAAAATGGAGGAATTCCCCAGGATATGATAAGCTCACAGAGCCAGGGTAGGACTGAGATCTGTGAGATATTCTGGAGCTTGGGGTGTGACCTGGCTTCTGTGATGGGTTTGGGAGTGAGAGTTTGGCCCAAAGCCCAGGCAGAGTGTTTTCCTAGGACAAGCATGAGGCTGGCTCCCTGTGAGCCGGGAGATGACAAAAGCTGGACATACCAGGAGCCACTATGTAGGTAAGAGATCCCTAATAAAGGAAACAACAGCAGCAAGTGTAGAAGAACCGAGTTATGTGTTCAGACACTGAATCCATCTTGTCTGAAACCCACCACTTTCTTGGGTAATTTTTTTTTCTCAGCAGGTCTTGGGACTTGAACTCAGATCTGGACACTGTCCCTGAGCTATTTTTCTCAGTGTTAATGCTCTACCACTTGAGCCACAGCTCTATTTCTGGCTTTCTTGTTAGTTGAAGAAAAAGTCTCATAAAATTTCCTCTTCAGGTTGGCTTCAAATGGTGACCTCAGAGAGTAGTTAGCATTATAGGCACGAGCCATTGGTGCCAGCTGAGTAATTCCTTTTAAGATTATAGATCTGACCAAGTCCCAACTGTAGAATTCCAACCTTGTCACTTGCAATGGAGAGTCTTAACATAGTGGAAAGCTGCTTACAAAATGGGAGCAGCAGCAAAGCCTTTGTTATTAGCCAGGGGAATGTTAACTCATCCATCAAAATCCAACCTAGGGGCTGGGAATGTGGCTTAGTGGGAGAGTGCTTGCCTAGCATGCATGAAGCCCTGGATTCGATTCCTCAGTACCACATATACAGAAAAAGCCAGAAGTGGTGCTGTGGTTCAAGTGGTAGAGTGCTAGCCTTGAGCAAAAGAAGCTCAGTGACAATGCCCAGGCCTGGAGTTCAAGCCCTAGAACTGGCAAAAAAATAAACACACACACACACACACACACACACATACACACAAAATCCATACCCAACCCAAAGGTTATCTGTGTGTAACCTTCCAACTAACCCCTCCCCAATAGCTTCTCATTTTCTCCCACTTCTTTGTATGCTCAGAAAATCTGACCACCTCTCTATTATAGAGCATCTCTCATACTGTCAGGCTGTTGTTAACATTGGATAGTGAATAATTTGTTTGAAACTTCTTCATTTTGGAATTCTTAGTGGTTTTTGTTTGTTTGTTTGTTTTTGCCAGTCTTAGGGCTTGGACTCAGGGCCTGAGCACTGTCCTTGGCTTCTTTTTGCTCAAGGCTAGCACTCTGCCACTTGAGCCACAGTGCCACTTCTTCTGGTCGTTTTCTATATATGTGGTGCTGGGGAATCGAACCCAGGGCTTCACGTATACGAGGCAAGCACTCTTGCCACTAGGCCATATTCCCAGCCCAAATTCTTAGTTTTTTTTTTTTTTTTTTTTTTTTTTTTTAAGCAAAAAGCCTGGGAGGATCCTAACTCTTTGAATGAATAACTAAATGAACAAGACCAGCTCAGCAGCCAATAGCAGCAGGCGGGAGGAAATGGAATGGGGGCTGCCCTTGCACTGCCAACAAAAACTAAGAGCAGCCTTAAATCTTTTATTGGAACAGGACATATTTGAGATTAATATTAATAACCAACTGTTATTTAGTTGACTTGGACAAAATTCCCTGAGGTGAAATGAATAATCGCTGCCATTGATTGCATGACTTTTTACAAGGTGTCTTATGTATATTGGATTCTGTCTTCACCCAGGTTGCAGCTGATGTGTGGTGGAGATGTGGAGACCCCATGATATCTGGTTTGTTCTGAGGAATTGAAAGCCCTCCAGGGGTTCATTCTTTAATCACATAGCAGGTGCGTTCTCCTTTAGTTAGGGATGAGCAGACCCAAGGCAGTCAGAGAGGAGCAGGGTAAGCATTATTGCCCTGAGAAAAAGGTATAAAGTGCTCCCCTGCTGCCTGTGAAAGGGGTTCCAAGCTAGGAACATGGAAGAGACCAGAGCCAAGAAAACCCTAGCAGGGGGCTGGGAATATGGCCTAGTGGTAGAATACTTACCTTGCATACATGAAGCCCTGGGTTTGATTCATCAGTACCACATAAACAGAAAAAGCCAGAAGTGGTGCTGTGGTTCAAGTGGTAGAGTGCTAGCCTTGAGCAAAAAAAAAGCTAGGGACAGTGTTTAGCCCCCGAGTTCAAGCCCCAGGACTGGCAAAAAATAAAATCCTAGCAGAATGGATTGCTACACCCAGCTGAACCTCAATTAGCTGTGCAAATCCAGTTATGAGAGTTCTGTGAGTCCAAAGCATACTTTCTATTTTTTTCCTTTGGCAGTTGTGGGGCTTGAACTCAGGGCCTGGGTGCTGTCCCTGAGCTCTTTTATTCAAGGCTAGCACTCAACCACTTGAGCCTCAAATCCACTTTTTTGTTTTGTTTGCTTCCCTCCCCCCGCCTCCCCAGTCCTGAGGCTTGGAGTCAGGGCCTAGGCACTGTCCCTGGCTTCTTTTTGCTCAAGGCTAGCCCTCTACCTCTTGAGCCACAGTACCACTTCCGGCCTTTTCTGTTTATGTGGTGCTGAGCTATCTAGGGCTTTGTGCATGTTAGGCAAGCACTCTACTGCTAAGCCACATTCCCCATCCCCACTTCTGGTTTTTGAGTGGTTAAGAAGTCTCACAGAGACTTTTCTGCCCAAGCTGGCTTCAAACTATGATCCTAAGATTTCAGCAGTAACTAGGATTACAGGCATGAGCCACCAAGGCCTGGCTTTTTTTTTTTTTTTTTTTTTTTTGATACCGGAGTTTGAATGCAGAGCCTTGTGCTTGCTCAACTGGTAGTCCACTATTTGAGCCACACTCTTAGCCTGGCTTTTGGCTGCTTATTTTTAAAAATTCGTATACATAGTATATGAATGGGCTCAAACCTTGGTCCTTTGAATTTTAGCCTCCTCTACACATCAGCTCCAAACTGGGTGAAGATTTCATATGGGCAGGGGCTACTGATATCCAGAAATACTTTTTTTTTTTTTTTTGTAGCGCTGAGGGTCAAACTCAGGGCCTCACACTTGCTAGGCAAGTGCTCCCCCACCTGAGCCATTTAAGTCCTTTTGTTTGTTTTTCAAATAGGGTCTTGCACTTTGGTCCAGGCTGATCTGGAACCATGATCCTCCCCCTAGTAGCTGGGATTGCAGCCATGGGCTACTGGGTCCAGCCCCAAAGCATACCATTATATGAATCTGGGTTGAATTTCTGTTAGTAAGTCTAATTTCACAGTGAAGAAACCAACGCTTGCTCAGGTAGAGAATTCAAGAGCTGGATGCCGAGTGAGATGCATATCATCCTAGAGCTTTGGTTATACTGAGTTAAGAAAAAGCAGGTGACTTGGCCTTGGTCCTCATTCATCTGTTTACCTACTGAGATACCTCTTCTCTTACATGGTCCTTTTACTGAGTAGAATGCTCCTCTGCCTCTTCTCTGTGCCTAGCCATCTCTACCTTGTTTCAGGCCACGGCTGCAAGTGAGCTGGCTCCTCTTGTTGTCTTCATGCATTTGGCATTTCTACAGTTAAATGTATTTATTTATTTTTGCCAATCCTGGGGCTTGAACTCAGGGTCTGGTCACTGTCCCTGAGCTTCTTTTGCTCAAGTCTAGCACTCTACCACTTGAGCCACAGTGCTGTGTCTGGTGCTGTTTATGTGGTACTGAAGAACTGAAACCAGGGCTTCATGCATGCTAGGCAAGCACTCTACCACTAAGTCACATTCCCAGCCCTAAATGTATTAATTCTTGTTGCCTATCTTCACCTCCTGCCTCCCCAGCAGGAGTTACAGATTTTATTTACCTCTTTTAAATAAAGAGTACAGGAAAATCATTGTTTTGGACTAAACTCCTGTATTAGATTCCAGTAGATGAGGTGAAAATAAAAAATGGAGTTATTCATGCTAAGGTTCCACCCCTCCAATGTGAAACTAGTAAAAAATTCAGGATTAGAAAGACAAAAGCCCTCCAGGCACTGGTAGTTCACTGGAATAGCCACTCAGGAGGCAGAGATCTGAGGATTGAAGTTGCAATTCAGTCCAGGCAGGAAAGTCCGTGGGATTCTTATCTCCAGTTAACCGCCAATAAAGCCAGAAGCCTTCAGGGAAAAAAAAACAAACCTAAGGAACAGTATCCAGGATCTGAGTTCAAGCCCTAGGCCCAGGATCAAAACAGACAGACAGAAAGGCAGAAAGAACTGGGCGAGTGGAAGGGAAGGGGGTGACACTGACCAAGAAGACATGCAGTGTTTACCTGAGTTATGCAACTGTAACCCCTCCCTACATCACCTTCTTACTAGCAATAAGAAGAAAGAAGCCAAGTTTCTCTAACAGGCCAGTGTTCATTGGCAAGAGAATGCAGTTCCATAGAGGACCAGCAGTGATTCTTCTATTTTCCTGTGTTCTCTCTCCTGGTCCCAGAAGAAGGCGGGTACTCACTTTGACACAATCTCGTTTCCTTCGGTTCCCCCTCATCTACCTTGGCTCGTGGGAACGCCCTTTCTGTTTCATGGGATGCCGTATCCCTGGATTCCAGAACCGGGGAGAAAGCGGATTAAGGTCGTGAAGTTACACTGTTACAGCTCTGTCCCGGCAGCCTCCCCCGCAGAGCCCGCGCCCAGGCGGGGAGGCCGGGCCTGCTGAGCTCCACCAGCACCGCAGAGACCTGCCGAATGAATGAGCCAAGGAGGCGGAAGCAAGAGCGCCCCCTGACCAACATGGCGGCCTCCGCTCCCTTTACCAAGATGGCGGCGCGCAGCGGCCGCCTCGGGGCGTGCCCCGAGGGGGTGGGGGCGGGGCCACGGGGCGGGGCCGCCGGGTGCCGTCAGGTGAGGCTCCACCCTCTTCCCCGCCCCTCCTCGGTTCCGGATTGGTCCGGTTCCAGCGGCCACAGCTCGGCCGCCTCGCTGTGGGGCGCCCAGGCGCTCTCCACTTCCGGCGCGTTGGGGCTGTTGGTGGCTGGCGGCCGCGCGGCGCGAGCGGGCGGCTCCTGGGCGGGCGCGCGCAGGGATGCTCTGGGGGGCGGCAGCGGCGGCGGCCGAGTGGGCTGAGGCGGCGAGGACAGCGCGGGCCTGCGGGCCTGTCTCCTGAGGCGGCCGCCCGCACCGCCGAGGCCCCTTCAGCTTCTGCTTCCTTGAGCCCCGGGGCCGGGGCCCGCCCTCGCCTCCTGCCTTCGGAGGCCGGGGAGCCCCTGCCTGGGCCCGCAGCCGCCCCACCGGGGGTCGGGCCCGGGTGGGGGCCTGGCGCCGCTGCTCTGGTCGCCGGCCTCCGAAACCCCGTTTCCTGCTTTTCCAGTTTCCTTGGGGAGGGGCCGGTGGGGCTGCATGAATTGTCGCGGAGAGTCCCCAATGAGGAGGACCGGGGGTCCCTGCTCTTTTTAGAGGGTCCCCGCGGGCCCGGGTGGGACAGGGGTTGCTTTTGCTTGGGGCGGGAGACTTCCCGAGCCTGCCGGGACCATGACCTGAACTGTCGGAGAAGGACGCTTCGGAAGCCCGGGAGCCAGCTCACCTGAGCCGCCTCACCCCCGGCCAGCATGGTAAGTGTGTGTGTGGGCGGTCGCTGGCCTTTCCCTGTGCGGGGGGCCAGGGCCCCGGGGCGGCCGAGCCCTCGCTGCCGTCCCCGGGGTGGGGAGAGGCGCGTGGCGAGCGTGGCCGGTGACACATGCGTATAGGGTTGTACGTTCCCCATCCCCCGCCAGGGCTGGCTCAGGCCTGGGAGGGCCCTGGGTGCACAGCGGGCACAACCCTGGCAGTGTGGAGCTTGCTTCTCTCCTGCCACGATAATCACTGTCGTCGACTGTGTGCCAGGCTCCGTGTTTCAGGTGATAGGCGCGCGTTTACTGATCTCAGTAACTGGGAAGACTGAGGCATGAAGCAGTGAATTATCCCCTTCAGGGCCAGTCTGCTTCACCTGGGGCTGTAGCAAGATTTAAACCTAGGAAGGCTGGCTTGGAAGCACCTGGTAGTAAAAGGCTGGTCAGGTTCTTGGAGAGCATCTCCATCTGTAGGTATTCGTTTTAATGTGGGGAAACTGAGAGCAGAACTTGCTGAGCTTGCCACATAGACGATGGTGGAGTTGGCAGTGGAATTCTCTGGACTTCCAGGTTGCTGTTCCTTCTGCTCCACAATGTGACCTTTACCTGTTGGTGCCAGGAAAATGTTCATCCTTTTAGATTCAGCTCAGAAGCTTTCTTTCTTTCTTTCTTTCTTTTTTTTTTTTTTAAAGAAAAAATAACTCAGGGGGCTGGGAATATGGCCTAGTGGTAAAGTGCTCGCCTAGTATACATGAATCCCTGGATTCGATTCCTCAGCACCACATATATAGAAAAAAGCCGGAAGTGGCGCTGTGGCTCAAGAGGTAGAGTGCTAGCCTTGAGCAAAAAGAAGCCAGGGACAGTGCTCAGGCCCTGAGTTCATGCCTCAGCACTGGCAACAAAAACAAAACAAAAAAACAACTAAGGGGCTCTATCACTTGAGCCACACCTCCACTTCCGCCTTTTCACTGGTTAATTGGTGATAAGTCTCTTGGATTTAGACTGCCCAGGCTGGCTTTGAACCACTATCCTCAAAGCTCGGCCTTCTGAATAGTTAGGATTACAGGTGAGAGCCACTGAGATATCTTCTGGAGGAAGAGGCCATCCTCACTTCCCAGATCTGCAGACACTCAGTGGTACTTCCTGAGATTTAGGTGTTCATCTCTTAATTTGTAGAGCATTTATGTTTTCCTTTTTTTTTTTTTTTTTTGCGTGTGTGTACCAGTATTAGGGCTTGAACCCAGGATTCAACTTGTGTACTTGGCTATGTTTTTTTGCTCAAGGCTGGCTGGTGCTTTACCATTTGGGCTATGCCTCTTCTTGCTTTTTTTTTTTTTTAACTGGATAATTGGAGATAAGACTCTTTCTTGGATTTATCTGCTTAGGCTGGATTCAAACCACAATCCGCAGATCTCAGCCTCCTGAGTAGCTAGAATTACAGATGTGAGCCCCCAGTGCTTGGCTTCCTTTTACCATTGTAATGGCCTCTGAGTCTATGGCAATCCAAAATAGACTGAGCTCCCTCAAGGTGGAATTGTCAGAGTCCTGTCTTTTTTTTTTTTTTCTTTTTTTTTTTTGGTAGTGGGGATTGAACCTAGGATGTTGCACTTGCTAGGCAAGCACTTTGCCATTGAAGTATAACTCAGCCCTTCAGAATTTTTGCCAGTCCTAGGGCTTGAACTCAGGGCCTGAGCACTGTCACTGGCTTCTTTTTTTTTTTTGGCCAGTCCTGGGCCTTGGACTCAGGGCCTGAGCACTGTCCCTGGCTTCTTCCCGCTCAAGGCTAGCACTCTGCCACTTGAGCCACAGCGCCGCTTCTGGCCGTTTTCTGTATATGTGGTGCTGGGGAATCGAACCTAGGGCCTCGTGTATCCGAGGCAGGCACTCTTGCCACTAGGCTATATCCCCAGCCCCCTGGCTTCTTTTTGCTCAAGGCTAGCCACTACCACTTGAGCCACAACTCCACTTCGGGCTTTTTTTGTTTATGTGGTGCCAAGGAAATGAGCGCAGGTCTTCATGCATGCTAGGCAAGTACTCTACCACTAAGCCACATTTCCAGCCCCCGTTCAGATTCTTTACTGCTTACCTGTGACATGTTCTGAACCCATATTGAGTGGTGATGGCAGTCTGGGTTTGAGCATCTCCAGGCCCCCTGTTTTACTTCTGGCAGTTTAGTGGTATAAGTAAATAGTATGTTCAAAAGGGATTGTCCAACTTTGAAAGGCCAGAAGATGATGGGGTTAGGTCCTAGTTGTAGAAAGGAAGTAAGGCACTGACCTTGTTTTCATGGGCTTAACCACCACCTGGGTTAAAGACAACACCAGCGCTGAGGAGCATGGCATAATTGTACTACGTATACTACTTAGTGTGTATGCTGTACACACACACACACACACACACACACACACACACAGCAGAGCAGTTAAACTCAATACAATGTAGAGATAGGAGTTTTCAAGAAGGTACATGCAATATTCAGTACTGAAAGTAGTACTACTCATTATTTCACTTTTAAATTTAAACATTTAAAATTGTGATAAAATCTCCATAACACAAAACTTTTTTTTACTATATTTAACTTGGAGATCAGTGGCATGAAGCATATGTCTTTTGTTGTACAACTTCAATGGCCATCCATCTCCCTGAACTGAAGACTGAAGATCTGTACCCTGAATACTAACAATTGGCTTCACCCAGTAGTCCTTCCATTACCATTTGATTTTCTTTTTCTATGAATTTCACTACTTGAGGCACTCCTAAGTAGGATTTGTCCTGTGGTGTGAGGGACTCATTTTACTTAGCATCATGTCTCCAGAATTCATCATGATTGGGTGTGCTGGAATTTCTTCCTTTTTTTTTTTTGCCAGTCCTGGGCCTTGGACTCAGGGCCTGAGCACTGTCCCTGGCTTCTTTTTGCTCAAGGCTAGCACTCTGCCACTTGAGCCACAGCGCCGCTTCTGGCCGTTTTCTGTATATGTGGTGCTGGGGAATCGAACCTAGGGCCTCGTGTATCCGAGGCAGGCATTCTTGCCACTAGGCTATATCCCCAGCCCGAATTTCTTCCTTTTTAAGGAACTTCTTGGTAGATGTTCCCTGTGTGTCTATTCACCTGTCAGTTGTACACTACATCACTTCTATGTTGAGCTTTTGTGTACAAATCTTTTTTCTTTTTCAGTAGGACTGAGAAATTGAACCTCATGCATGGTAGGCAAGCACTCTACCCCTAAGCCATATTCTCAACCCCTTGTGTACAAATCTTTTGGTGATTTTTTTTTTCAAGTCCCAGGGCTTGGACTCAGGGACTGAGCACTGTCCCTGGCTTCTTTTTGCTCAAGGCTAGCACTCTACCACTTGAGCCACATTGCCCACTTCTGGCTTTTTGTGGGTATGTGGTGCTGAGGAATCGAACCCAGGGCTTCATGCATGGTAGGTGAACACTCTAGTCACTAAGCCATATTCCCAGCCCCATTTTTTTTTTCTTTCTTTCTTTTCTTTTCTTTTTTTTTGCTGGTCCTGGGGCTTGAACTCAGGGCCTGGGCTCTGTGCCTGAGCCTCTCTGTGTTCAAGGCTATTTCTCTGCCACTTGAGCCACAGCCCCACTTCGGCCTTTTCTGTTTATGTGGTACTGAGGAATTGAACCCAGGGCTTCATGCATGCTAGGCAAACACTCTACCACTAAGCCATATTCTCAACCCCTTGTGTATAATTCTTTTGGTGAGTTTTTTAAGTAGCTACTACCTGCTGCACCTAGAAAGACACAGTCCTCCCTCAGGAATTTAGGACACTGTAGATAGAATTTTATTTGTTCTCAGCAGAGCCAGCACAGCCCTCTTTGCATGCAGGTTTTATTCAATGGGCAGTCAGTAGAACATTATGAGAACACCCAATGTTGAGTAATGATTGTGAATCTTTTGGCTTCATAACCTCTATGGACATCTTTTCCTGAGGTCAGTTGCAAGTCATTGTTTCTGTAATTGGTCCCCAGTTACTTAAGGGCACTGGGAGTGGCTGTGGTGGGTGTGAAGTGACCTAGCCACATCCTTTCACATCACTGACACTTGAGTTTACTTGCAGTTGTTTCAGGGTCAGAGATTTGGGCAGGGTAGGCTGTGTCCTCTAAAGGTGAGGAAGCCATTGCTTGATTTGTGTCTTACAGGAGGCCTTTTCTCAGGCATCACATATCTTTTTTTTTTTTCCCCCCAATCCTGGGACTTGGATTCAGGGCCTGAGCACTATCCCTGGTTCTTTTTGCTCAAGGCTAGCACAGCACCACTTCTGGCCATTTTTCTGTATATGTGTACTGGGGAAATTGAACCCAGGGCTTCATGTATTCGAGGCAAGCACTTTTGCCACTAGACCATATCCCCAGCCCCATCACATATCTTTATTCCAAATCTTTTCCTCCTTTTCTTACAGACATTTTGACTTTTAAGAATATTAGCTGGCCTAAGTTTAAACCTTTTCAATTTCCTTTTAGACCCCAATAAAGCTTGAAAATTATGTAGCAGGGTAAAAACTACCATTTGACCAGGCATGGAGTTCACACCTATAATCCTAGCACTCAGGAGGCAGAGGGAGGAAGATCCCAAGTTGAAGGCCATTATTAGCTACACATTGAGTTCAGGGCCACTTGAGACTACATTTTGAAACTAGCTCAAGAAAAAAATAAAAATCTCAAATCCTCTACCATTTATTAAGCATTTCTGGTAATGCTATTTTTCATTTATGGCCTTATTCAGTGTCAGTTAACCCAGGTTGCTTATTGCTCTTATTGCAGAGAGAAGGTAACAGACCTACTCTAGGATACTTATTAGGTGTTGGAGCTGGCATTTGGACCTAGGATGTTCTCTTCCAAACCCTGTGCTTTTTGCTGTACACTCTACCACCTCATGGGAAAGAAGATCAGAAGTGTCATCCAGCTGTGCTTTGATACATCTTTTCTTTCTTTTTTTCCCCTGCTGGTCCTGGGGCTTGAACTCAGCGCCTGGACACTGTTCCTGAGCTTCTTTTGCTCAAGGCTAGCACTCTACCACTTGAGCCACAGCACCACTTCCCCAACTGTGCATTGATTCTCAGAGTAGCAGGGCATGAGGAGTATGGCAATTTTCTTTAAATTGTCCCTGTAGCAGGAGGAAATTTGGCTTGCACATTTACTTTAAAAAGATTTGTAGTTGCAGCACAGAATTATTAACAGCCAACTCTATTTAAAATGATTAAATCATCATTTTGCACTGACTTTCCATGAGTTTGGGGGCTGTGTAACACATTAGAGGCTTTCAATACTGCTTTGAAAAGTTATTAATATTCAGTGATCTGCTCCTTCAAATGGTAATGTGCAACATTGAGCCTCTGTTTAAATTAGCATTTCTTTTTAGTTGCCTAGAGATTGTATTGGTTATAGATCAGACATCAAGTCTGGCCACTTTCATAGTGTACTTTCAATTTGTACATCTGCAGTGTTGTACTGTGTGCTTCACAGCGGAAGGCCTGGAGAAGTCATGGTGGTATGATGTGAATGCAGGGGAGAGTTCAGCATCCAGAGGTTTGAGTATTTTGGTCACAACCATTGGAAACTAGCTAGTTGCACACAGCTAAAATATACTGGTGGCACATACTAGTAATCCTAGCACTGGGGAGGCTCAGTCAGAAGGATGGGAAGTTGGAAGCCAGCCTGAGCTCTCTCACAGAGAAGATGGGGAAGGAGAGAAAAGGAGAGAGAGATCTCAAAACAAACCAAAAAAGATGATTTTGACAGCTTTTGAAAAAAATTAAAGAGTTGGAGGCATGGCTCAATTTGTAGAGTGCTAGCCAATTAGAGAATGTGTCAGTTACTGAGTGCAAGTCTCGTTCTTGGACCTGAAAAAATTTGACGTATTTTGAAGTGATGAAATTACCTGGCAAACAAGGCCCTCAGTTAATGTGATGTACACCTGTCATTCTCTATGTGAAGCCAAAGCTTTTTATTCATGAAGTAATCATTGAAGTCCTGCTTTCAAGCATAAAATCCCAGGTGCTGTGGTTATAACAATGTAATTATATATAGGAAGCTTAGTGTATGCTAGGCATTTTTGGCCAGTCCTGGGACTTGAACTCAGGGCCTGGGCACTGTCCCTGGCTTCTTTTTGCTCAAGGCTAGCACTCTGACACTTGAGCCACAGCGCCACTTCTGGCCGTTTTCTGTATATGTGGTGCTGAGGAATCGAACCCAGGGCTTCATGTATAGGAGGCAAGCAAGCACTCTTGCCACTAGGCCATATTCCCATCCCTATGCTAGGCATTCTACAGATAGTTATCCATTTGTTTCTCTAAACCATGTCAGGGGATAGAGACTTTTTATTTTATAGATGATGACATTCAAGGCACTGAGGGGCTAGGCAACTTCCCAAGGTCATACTGCAATCTCAGGGTGAGACTGGGGTGGCAATCCAGGCAGTCTGGCTCCAGAGTTGGTAGATTTGGGGTATTGGTTGTAGAGGGGCTGCTTAGCATACTTGAGGGCCTGGCTTCCAACCCCAGCAGTGAGAAAAATGGGTGCTCATAACAGTTATACTTTCAGAGCAGTATCTGCCTTTCCTGGAGGAGAGAGCATAATGGTGAAGATAAGACATACATTCTGATACATACAAGAGACTGTAAGAAGAGTGATAATAGAAGAATTTGTTGGCACTAACACATTGATGCCAAGGCACTTTGTTAGGAAGAATGCACCGACACAGCCGGAGGAGCAGCTGGGAAGCAGTCTGTGCCAAGGGAGGCTTCTTGGGAGGTACACGTGCATCTTGGAAGATAAGGAAGAGTTTGACAGTTAGCAGGGCACAAAGGGCCTTCTAAGTAAAAGTTGCCTGCATGTGGTTCCAAAGAGCGGATATATATCAATAAAGATAATGGAAGGCTGGGAATGTGGCTTTAGTGGTAGAGTGCTTGCCTAGCATGTATGAAGCCTTGGGTTCCATTTCTCAGTACCACATATACAGAAAAAGCCAGAAGTGGTAGTGTGCTAGCCTTGAGCAAAAGAAGCTCAGGATAGTGCCCAGGCTCTGAGTTCAAGCCCCAGGACTGGCAAAACAACAACAAAACTTCTGCTTTGCTTGATAGGTACTGCCCTATTTCTCTCCTTCCCCCCACCCCTTCAATAGAATTCTAAGAGTAGTCTATGCCTGGTCTCTAATTTTTCACTTCCTATTCTCTCTCTCTCCCTGTATCTCCCTATCTCTCCCTGTCTCTTTGTCTCTCCCTCTCCCCAGATCAGTCATGGGGCTTTTACTCAGGGCCTGGGCTCTGTCCTTGAGCTCTTTGTGCTCAAGACTAGCGCTCTAACACTTTGAGGCACAGCACTACTTCCAGTTTTTTTTTTTTTTTTTTTTTTTTTTTTTTTTTTTTTTTGGCCAGTCCTGGGCCTTGGACTCAGGGCCTGAGCACTGTCCCTGGCTTCTTCCCGCTCAAGGCTAGCACTCCGCCACTTGAGCCACAGCGCCGCTTCTGGCCGTTTTTCTGTATATGTGGTGCTGGGGAATCGAACCTAGGGCCTCGTGTATCGGAGGCAGGCACTCTTGCCACTAGGCTATCTCCCCAGCCTCCAGTTTTTGAGTGGTTGGTTAATTGTAGATAAGAGTCTCTTGAGAAAGAATTTTTCTGCCCAGGCCCGGCTTTGAACTGTGATCCTCAGATCTCAGCCTCCTGAGTACCATTTCAGGCATGAACCATCAGCGCCTGGCCTTCTCAATCTCTCTTGCTCTCTTCTTTGCCATGCTGGGGATCAAACCCAGGGCCTTGCACATACTAGCCAATACTGCCACTGAGCTGTACTTGTAGCTGTCTGTTCTTAAGCTCATTAATCAGAGTTCCTCCCATCACTGCTTGCTCACTCTTGTTTAGTCAGTGGCACTGGACAAGTTGAGTCCTTGCTCTTCTCTGAAAGAAGACTTGTCCCTGGGATTCCTCCCATCTCACTGATCCATCAACAGCTGGAGTCAGTTCCTAGGCTATAGGCTTAGGGAACTCAAGGTTCAGACCTCTCAGCACCAGCTCTCACAGTGTACCTGCCTATTTAGCATGCAAGCTTGTCATGCCTGTCAGACTTACTCTCTCAGCTCACCTAGCTGCCCTGGTCTTCTGTTCCCCCATCCCTGCAGAAGTGTTCGTGCTACAGGGATTGGTCCTGCACTGTGCTTTCCCCTGTAGTCTGACTAAACCTTCTTTTAGTCTTCTTAAAAGTTGCCTTAATCATGGGCTCTAGCCTTACTGCCCTATCTAGAATGGTTATCTCTGGGCCTGGCTTGTAGCTCAGTGTAGAGCACATTTCCAGCACTACCCAAAAGGAAAACAAACAGTCCTTCTTCAGAACCCACTCAGGGCCTGGGTTTTGTCCTTGAGCCTTTTTTCTCCAGGCTAGTTCTCTACAGTGTGTGTGTGTGTGTGTGTGTGTGTGTGTGTGTGTGTGTGTGTGTGTGTGTGTTTGTGTGTCTGTCTGTCTCGTGGGGCTTGAACTCAGGATTGAGCACCGTCCCTGAGTTCTTTTGCTCAAGGCAAGCACTCTACCACTTGAGCCACAGCACCACTTCCAGCTTTTTCTGTGTATGTGGTACTGAGGAATTGAACCCAGGGCTTCATGCATGCTAGGCAAGCACTCTACCACTACCCACTCTCCCAGGCCCAGCTCTCTATCATTTGAGCCACAGCTCCACTTCTAGATTTTTGGTGGTTAGTTGGTGAAAAGAGTCTCATTGACTTTGTTTTGTTTTTTGCCAGTCCTGGGGCTTGAACTAAGGGCTTGAGCACTGTCCCTGGCTTCTTTTTGCTCGAGGCTAGCACTCTACCTCTTGAGCCACAGAGCCACTTCTGGCTTTTTCTATATATGTGGTGCTGAGGAATTGAACCCAGAGCTTCATGTATATGAGGTGAGCACTTTACCACTAGGCCATGGACTTTTCTGACCAGGCTGACTTCAAACCTCAATCATCAGATCTCAGCCTCCAGAGTAGCTAGGATTACAGGTATGGGTTATCAGTACCCTGTTGTACTTCTTTTTATAGCATTCTTTTAACATTTAATATTCTTAGTGTTATGAGGTCCATTTTTGATTGTCTCATTGTGTTACAATATTGGCTTTATAAAGCTGGGAATCTCTTCACTGATGTATCTTAAATGTAGAACAATCCTGGCATGGCACATAGTTTTGCAGTGGTCGTCTTGGGGATGTAGCGAGAGGGAGTGAGTTGAGTTCCCTGGGTTGAGTAGAAGTTGAAGTGAGGATGTTTCATAGGAGATGTGTAGAGAAAGGTGGCATGTAAAGAAAGCATTGGGTAGACTTGACTGGCCAGTGTGTTGGTTTTTGTTTTTGGCTGGTCCTGGGCCTTGGACTCAGGGCCTGAGCACTGTCCCTGGCTTCTTTTTGCTCAAGGCTGGCACTCTGCCACTTGAGCCACAGCGCCACATCTGGCCGTTTTCTATATATGTGGTGCTGGGGAATTGAACCCAGGGCTTCATGTATATGAGGCAAGCTCTCTTGCCACTAGGCCATATTCCCAGCCCAGTGTGTTGGTTTTTGCAGTGTGTGGAGAGATGGTGGGAAGGCTGGCTAGATTGTGGAGGGTCTCTAGGGAGGCTTCTGGCCCCCTTTTTTTTTCCCTAAAGGAAAACTAATCTATCTGTTGCACATAAGTTAGATTGGTGTGGCAAGCCAGGTATGACTGTGTTGGAATGGATGTAGACTTAGGAGTGGAGAGGAAGACTTGAGTGTGGTGATAATTGTCATGTAAGTCTGGTTGCACAGAAACAGGATGGGGAAGAAGGAAAAGCTCAAGCTGATTGTGAAAACTTGAATTGGTGATTTGGATTTGATAGGAATGGAAGGTAAAAGAAAACCCAACAAACTTGCAGGAAGAGAAGACAGGAGATGGGCCATGTGCTGACAAAGTGTGGGGGTTGGCTATTCTCAATGTGGGAGACTGCTGTGTTAAGATGAGAGTGATTGGGGGCTGGGGATATGGCCTAGTGGCAAGAGTGCTTGCCTTGTATACATGAGCCCCTGGGTTCGATTCCCCAGCTCCACATATACAGAAAACGGCCAGAAGTGGCGCTGTGGCTCAAGTGGCAGAGTGCTAGCCTTGAGCAAGAAGAAGCCAGGGACAGTGCTCAGGCCCTGAGTCCGAGGCCCAGGACTGGCCAAAAAAAAAAGATGAGAGTGATTGGCACCTAGCAGGAAAAGGAAACTCAATTCAACCATGGTTGAATTGTTAGCACACACTTCCAAGTTAAGGATGATGTGATGGCATGGGCAGGGATGAAGAGTATAAATTCTTGAAAGAAAATGCACCTGCTTCTGCCTCTTGTTTTTGGAGTGGAGTGCTAGGGATTCAACCCAAAGCCTCAGACGTACTAGGCAAATGCTTTACCACTTGGCCATGCTCCAGCTCTGCCTCTTATTTATCATGCATGTGCTTGAACTCAGAGCCTAGAGCTCTCACTTGTTCCACTTTATCACTCACAGCTGGCCTTCTACCACTTTGAGCCAGGCCCCTATTTATACAGCTGTTTGGTGGCTAATTGGAGGTATGAGTCTGGAGGACTTTTCTGCCCCGGTTATTTTCGAACCTTGATCCTTATGTCTCAGATCTCGGCTAGGATTACAGGTATGAGCCACCAATAGGGACAAGCACAATTTATGAGATACTTGGAATATGTTTTAGAGACTTCCCAAATTGTGCCTTGTTCTCCAGTCACAACAGACCAGAACACTCAGTACCCTTTCATACTTGTCTGTTTTTGCTCATCTGTTTGTTTTCTCTGCTTGTCCACCTTGTTTTTGCAGGTGTGATTTACCTGCAGTATTCAGGGTCATAAATATCGCTTTGTTGCTTTCTAGCCCCTAGTTTGTAACAGAGATCATTTTTGATTATATAGTTTTTTGTTTTTTTCTTTTTGCCTTAATTTTTTCCAACAGTCTTGGGGCTTGACCTCAGGGCCTGGACACTGTTCCTGAGCCCTGAGCTTTTTTTGCTCAAGGCTAGTACTCTACTACTTGAGCCACATTGCCACTTCTGGCTTTTTCTGTTTGTGTGGTACTGAGGAACCAAACCTAGGGCTTCATGCATGCTAGGCAAGCACTCTACCATTAAGCCACATTCCAGCTCCTATTTTTTTTTTATAGCTATTACAGGATTTCCTTTATGAAATTAAATGTCAAACAGGTTCAAAGTTTGAGTTGTGCAATGTGAAATCTTGATTTCTTCCTCTCTCTCTCCTCTTCAGTCTTTAGTCCAAGTCTGGGGTGAGAAGAATCTGTGATAGGTTTATGGAACTCCTTTTTGCATCTCCAGTGCCCAGTAAGGATCCAGAAGATATTTGGGTAGTGGAGTCAGGAGTGATAATAAAATCAAGAAGGTCAAGGTGGGCCCAGGAAGTTAGAAATAACAGAGTATGAGTGTAGTCCCCACCCAGTTTTCTAGAATCCGGAACAGTAAGGGTGGGGAACTTTTGTAGCAGAGGGTGGGCAGCAGATAAGAAAGGACAGTGCTTTGAACAAGTGCTCTGTAGCACTTCCTAGAAGCCCCATAGCCTCATGGCTACTGGGAGATCCCTGGGCTAATAGTTGGAGGTAGAGATAGGTATTGGCTAACCCAGCAAAGCCTCTAAGTGGAAGAGTGAAGGAGGTGGAAGAGACAAACCAGGAGAGGAAGGAAAAAGGAAAACACACATTTCATAATTATATCCTGTAAGGATCACTGTTAGGGATCTCTTCCCATTTCTCACAGCCACCTCACAGAGTAGGAAGATATCCATGTTCCTATTCAACAGGTGGGAACGGCCAGGTGATTCAGGCCTACAAGGCTGAGCTGAAGCTCTGAGGATAATTAATACTAACCTGAATAGCTAAAATGACCTAGCAAATTGACAGCCAGGTTTCAGACCCCAGAGCCCATGCTGTTTAGAGATCACTAGATTTCTTCTTAACCTGGTGCACATATGCATAGACATTTGTTTAATATATAGCCTATTTAGGTATATTGTCCCAGAAAATCAGGGCATCTTGCCAGCTAAACTTGAAACTAAAAATTTGCTTTATAGAGGGAAGGGTCCACATTTGCTAATGGAATCACCTTGTGTCCTGGAAAGTGATGGGACTGTTGAGGCAGGGTGACTGCTGGCTCGCATTAGGCTCTGGCAAGGCTGTCTGTCTGCCTATGGGTCCAGAAGACTCATCTTCGCCTGAGAGTTACAGTGAAAAAGAACTCTGGTTTAGAAGGCCCATGCGAGGAAAAGGGGATTTATGACAAAGTAAGCTGGAAAAAAAGATTGATTTCTAAATCAGAACTAGCTAGACTTGGGGATTTAAATTTTTTTTTTTAACAGCAGGATAATGTCTCCCTTCCTCCCCTCCCCTCCCTTTCTCCTCCTCCCTCCTCTCCCCTCCTCCCGTCCTCCCGTCCTTGGGTTTGAACTCATGGCCACACACAAGAATTCCACTGCCTTAGTCAGTACCCCAGTCTTTATGTTTTAGTTATTTTTTGGGTAGGGCCTTATTTTTAGACAGCTTCAGATGGATATTCTCCTGCCTCTTCTTCCCTTACAGCTTGGATTACACATGCTTGCCACCATGTCCTGTTGGTGTCACTAACTTGGGGTGACTTCTAGCAGATTCTTCTGAGCAGTTAGATTACAAACAGGCATGACTATGCTTTGCTTTTTTATTTTTATTTTTTGCCAGTCTTGGAGTTTGGACTCAGGCACTGTCTCAGGCCTCTTTTTGCTCAAGGCTAAGACTTCCTATCACTTGAGCCACAGCACCACTCCTGGCCTTTCCTGTTTTATGTGGTGCTGAGGAATGAACACAGGGCTTCATGCATACAAGGCAAGCACTCTACTGGGGGTTGAACTCAGGGCCTGAGCACTATCCCTGGCTTCTTTTTGCTCAAGGCTAGCACTCTACCACTTGAGCCACAGCGCCACTTTTGGCTTTTTCTCTATATGCGGTGCTGAGGAATCGAACCAGGGCTTCAGGTATGTGAGGCAAGCACTCTACCACTAGGCCATATTCCCAGCCCCTGAACCATACTTTTTAGGAAAAAAAATTGTTATTATAAAGGTGATGTACAAAGAGATTACAGTTTGAACCATTTTTTTTTTTCAGTGCAGGAATAGAACCCAGAGTCTCTTCTATCACACTGAGCTACACTGAGCTGTAGGAAAAAGTACAAAGAACATTGCAGAAAAAGGAATCACTTCAGATTCTACTAGCCTACACTGATTAACATATAAATATTCCATATACCTTTGTGTCTGGTTGCCTATAGCTATATTTCTGTGTATGGAAAATGAGGATGGTATTTAAAATAAGGACAGATACAAAGCTAAAGAGTGTGCTAAGGTGTGTTTTTTTTTGCCAGTCCTAGAGCTTGAACTCACAGCATGAGCACTGTCCTTGGCTTCTTTTTGCTCAAGGCTAGCACTCTTACCAGTTGAGCCCCACTTCTGGCTTTTTCTATATATGTGGTACTGAGGAATCGAACCCAGGGCTTCTTGTATGTGAGGCAAGCCCTCTACCACTAGGCCATATTCTCAGCCCTGTGCTAAGTTTTTGAGTCACATGAGTTTTAAAATAAAAGTCAAGTCACTATCACTTGTGTTAAAAAAAACAACAATTATATTTTGAAGTAATTGTATGGTCATAGGGAGTTGGCCAAAATGGTGACATCTTATGTACCTGTGTACAGGTAACCAGGAAATTGACATTGGTACATGTCAATTACTGACTACACTACAGCGTTTCCAGAGTTTTAAACCTGCATTCATTCACTTGTGTGTTTATGGTTCTTTGTAGTTTATTCCACATGTTGATTCATGTACTGATACCACAGTCAAGGTTCAGAACTGACCAGTATGAGGACTCCTTCATAAGTCCCATCTCTTAGTAATTATAGTCCCCTTCCTAGCATCTCTCTATTCAGTACTTGTATCATTTTGAGAATGATAGGTGAATGCAATCTGCAGAGTGTAGCCTTTTGGAACTGCCCCCCTCCTCCAATATAAGCCCTTGAGGTCTGACCATTTTACTTGAATTTAATAGCAGAAAAAGAAAAATGAAATAGAAATGATCAGTTCAATTAAGTCTTTGCTTCAATTAATAAACCCGTGTAGAGTAAGGAAGATCATGAAAAATGTTAAGATGACATTGTCTCTCATAAATATGTATTTCATGTTTAAGTTCTGCCCACTCTTTCCTCCATTTTTGTTACGTTAGTGTGAGTGCATTTATAGTTTGTTCTAATTTAGTTCCTCAGCATTTTAGTATTCTTTATTTTAAAGGATTGTGTTCCCGTTAGTATTTTTTTTTTTTTAATTCTCTTTGTTTTTTTGAGAGAGGATCCAGGCAATATATCCTCTTGCCTCTGCCTTGTAACTGCTGGGATTACAGGCATGCCTCGTGCCTAGCTCCCTGCTAGCTCTTCTTGGTTGGTTCACATTGAATTCTGTGATTTATTTCCTTATGGCTAGGTTTTATTGTCAGATTTTATAAAGAGTGCCCTAGATGGTAAATTCAAACTACATATTTTGAAGAACATCTTGGCTAGGCATAGCATTCTTGGATTTCATTCTCTCTCCCTATGATTTTGTTGACATTCTACCATCTAGAACGAAGTGTTCTATTAACCTTTTTGTTTATTTATCATTGATTAGCTGGGTAGTTCTTTTTTCAAAAAAGTTCATAATTGTTATATTTCCTAGATTATTTCATGTTTAAAAAATGTCTGTGTTGTCCTTCTCCATAAATGGTAGCCTTGCTGGGTACAATGTTCATGGGTCATACATTCTTCTTCTAATAGTTATGTAGATGTTTCTTTATTGTTTTCTGCCAGGGAAGGATGGTGTGTGGAAATGTTCTCCCATATTATCCAGGCTTCTGCCTGGCTCAGAGGGGAGAGCCATGTTGGAGTTCTGTAGCATGAAGTGCCTCTCCGTGGATCACTTTTTATCAGTTTGCCCCAGAATACAGTGTGCCTGCATTTGTGAATGCACTTACTTCCCTGATGTTGGTGCATTTGCAGGGTTTCTGCCAACTGCCCTCAGTACTCCAACCAAAGATTGCATCTATCTTTGCATACTTTGTGACTTAGTAAGATACATTTGTAAAGGTGGAGATATGGGGCAAACAGCAAGTACTTATAAGAATTTTACTAAGTAGTGTGAGTCTCTAAAAATATTGTGTCATTACACTGGAACTTGTGGCATATTCAGTTTCCCTATTTTGTGGGTAACACTATTAAAACTCCTTATGTCCAATGAGAAAGTCACACCTCAGGGAGTACACATGCTTGTGAGTGAAGTAGAGCATCTGTGGTATTTTATTACCATATGTCTATTTCCTACATCATCTGGCCATTCTTGATCTTCTGATCTTTGTATGTTTTGGGTCAGTCAATATTTTAGAAAATGTAATTTAGTTGGATAAATTTAGAATGTTGACAGATTGCTCAGATTTGGAGTGGCTTTTAGCAATTTCAGGATGAATTGCACACCCTGCTTTTTGTCAGAATAAGAGCCCTAGCACTAGTGTGCTGGTTGAGACCATGTATACATACCTATAGTCCCTACACACAAGAGCTCCTTGCCTCAGCAGGGAGTACTGGTTTCATGACAGCCTGGGCTGTGTAGTGAGTGTGGAAGAAAAATGAGAAGAAAAAGCACCAACATTTCATGTCTACTTATGTTGTATGAATGATGATTATGATGGGCCTAAGAATCTGATAGTTTACTAAGCCACTGTACACTTTTAGTTTGCTGATCCATATAGATACAGATTCCTTTCTGCTTAGCTGTCACAAGGTAAATGAAAAACCTTTTAGAAGTCCAGGCTTCATGTAGGATAGCAGTGTCTATGTTGAAGTGGTTGCCTGGTTATCTTTTTTGGCTGGTTCTGTTAGTTGGAGATAATTATGAACCAGATTTAGAGTGCTCCTGTGAAGTGGTTTTATGGAAGGCTCTGTCAGCCATGCGTAGTGCTGTCTTCCCACTGAAACTCCCCTCAGGGCCCAGACAGCCCATACTGGTTAGAAGACCCCCTGTCCCAGGAGTATAGGTCATAGTTATTCCCTATAAACCTAAAATTTCAGGGGTTGGAATGTGGCTTAGCGGAAGAGTGCTTGCCTAACATGCATGAAACCCTGGGTTTGATTCCTCAGCACCACATACATAGAAAAAGCCAGAAGTGGCGCTGTGGCTTAAGTGGTAGAGTGCTAGCCTTGAGCAAAAAAAGGAAGCCAGGGACAGTGCTCAGACTCTTGAGTTCAAGCCCCAGGACTGGCAAAAAAAAAAAAAAAACAAAAAAACCAAACAACAACAACAACAACAAAAAACCCCCTAAAATTTCTTGAAAATCTTGGGTTGTATCTTAAACGTTTATTGTGTAAAATTAAGCTGGGGGGTGGGGGGAGGTCATAGCTAGTGGTAAGTTCCTGTCTAGCTTATGCAAGGCTGTGGATTCCATCCCTAGCACTAGGGGAAAAATGTGTTAGCACTCACAAGGCTGAGGCAAGAGGATATGGAGTTCCAGGCCAGCCCGGACTACACAGGAGATTGTAGGTAGGTTCTTTCTACTTACCTAGCAGTTTGCATTAGCGCGTGCGCACATACACACACACGCGCGCGAAGAGCACAAAGGCCTTTATTTCTTTTATTCCATGAGGAAACTGATGTCTGTGGTGCTCTGTGGTCATTCATACTCTGCTAAGAGGTGCTGAACAAAACCCCAACACATCTTGTGTGTCCACAAATTTCTTATGAAGAGAAAGCCATTGGAAGACATTTGAAAATACCTTAGAGCAATCTGAAAACTATTCTGAGGAAGTAAGGACACCCCCCCCCCAGACACACACACACACACACACACACACACACACACACACACACACACATATACACTTTTCTTTGTTGGTTGCTTGAACTTGTGGCTTGGGCAATGTTCCTGAGCTCTTTTGTTCAGGGTTGTCACTCTTACCACTTTGAGCCACAGCACTTCTGGTTTTCTGGTGGTGAATTGGAGATGAATCTCATGGACTTTCCTGGCTTTGAACTGTGATCCTCAGATCTCAGCTTCCTGAGTAGCTAGGATTAGAGGAATGAGCCATCAGTGCCTAGTGGGAACTCCCCTTAATGTTTCAATAGTGAACAGACTGAAAATGAGAGTTTGGGGTTGACAGTTTTGGTTAGAACACTCAGGAGACACCTGGCCATTTACTATTTTTGTTTTAAACTATTGATCAGTAACCTTCCAGAGCCTTTGATGAATAATTGTTGGTGTAGGAAGTTGTCTGGAGTGCATGGTTTAGTTAGCTGGTGAAGGGGCCTGCCTAAAAGCAGTTCCTAAGGCTGGGCGTGTGGTATGTTCTGGGCTGCTGCAAAAAATGCTGATTATTTACAGAAAATTGGAAAATTGTGGCCTAAATCTATACTGTAATGTGTGAAATTTGCAATACTTTCCTAGAAGGGAATGTCAAGAGCTGAAAGTACTGGTGCATTTGGAGAATACTTTGCAATAAATCTACATTTATGTTTGTAAGGCCGGAAAGGGTGATAGAAGTTATGAAAGTTTATAATTTCGTGATGGGTGTGATGATGCACCCCTGTAATCCCAGCTCTTGGAATGTGGAGGCAGGAGGATTGAGCATTTAAGACCAGCATAGGCTCTAGTCCAGTCTGGCTAAAGAGGGGATGAATGGGTAGTATGGGGAAAGGTTTGAAAGCTGTAATTTGGGGCATGAGGCAAAGCAGCAGGGCATTTGGCCTCTATACCAAGAATATACTTATTTTTTTCTTATCATTATTCCCCAAACAATACCATGTAACTATTTGCATAGCATTTAAATGGTTTTAGATAATCTAGAGATGATTTAAAGTATTCAGCAGTATATGTAGGACACTTGCAAATATGTGGGACACTTGCCAATATGGCACTTAAAAAAAAAACCACAAAGGATTTAAACATCTGTAAATTTATGGTATCCTTATTGAGGATAGGTCCTAGGAAGCGCCTCCCCCTCCCTCCCTTCAGATCCTGAGGGTGAAGTATGGAGCTTCTTTTCATAGTTGTATAGTACTCCAGTGTATGGATGTACCTCACTTAGCCACCCCAGCTTTGGTGGAAGTTTAGGTTGTTTCCTTTGTTTGCATCTTTTTTTTTTTTTTGCCAGTACAGGGACTTGAACTCAGGGCCTGAGCACTGTCCATGGCTTCTTTTTACTCAAAGCTAGCATTCTACCACTTGAGCCACAGCGCCACATCTGGCTTTTTCTGTATATGTGGTGCTGAGTAGTCAAACCCAGGGCTTCATGTATGTTAGGCAAACACTCTACTACTAAGCCTCATGGCCCAGCCCCTAATACTTTGTTTTAGAAACAGTGTTGTCATGAAGTCCTTTTACATTTAAACTTTGGAAGGGGAAAAAATAACCCAACATATGATTACTGGGTGAAATTGTGCATTTAAATTTTAATAGTTACTGCTAAATGGTCTTCCATTGAGATGGCACCAAAATTAGCATACCCTACTCCTAGCATTGTGTGAAAGTGCAAGGTCATTTCAGTTAATAATCGGAGGGCCAGGAGCAACCAGAGCTGGGGGCTACTACTGGAGGTCTGTTTCAAGGAGTCAGGGACATACTAGGAGCTGTTAGGTGGCTGAGGCCAGCAATAGATGGAGTCTGGAGAGGACATTCAATTAGGGCTGTAGCAAAGGTGGAGTGATGCCATTACTCCTGATGGTCAGACAGTAGAGGCCCTTATGGAGGGGATGGCAGCCAAAAGATGCTTTTGAGAAAGCATTTACAATACCCATTTATTGGGTATTGTATTTATAGGGTACTGTATTGTAAAAACATACCTGGCAGGACTTGAGTCATAAAGCTACAGGGGCTTAGCAGGGTTTTTAGTATAGAAGTCTTGTATTTAGCACAAGTTTACCCGCACCTGCACTCCCCCTCCCCTCCCACCTCTATTTGAAGCTGAGTGTGAGGCTATTCTGTGTTTTACTGGTTACAGGATTTCCTGGCTTGCCATAGGTGGTAGGTTGGGGAGTACAAGCACTCTCCACCTTGCTTAACTAAGCAGAGCCTATCTGAGTTTGTTCTACATGATGGGTTCTGTCAGTAGCTCTTTCTGTAACCGAATCAGCAAATAGCTCTTGGCTGTAGAATGAGGATCAAGTCTGAAGTCAGATGGAGGCCTAGGGCCTGTGAGTCACTCACACATTCCTTTTGTTTGCTTTCCTGGTAATGGTAGATGACCCGCATAAAAATGAGTGGCATTTGACTTTCTGTGGATTTTTTTACAAAGGGTTTTTAGCTTATGTGGGATTTTTGTTTATTTAGTTTCTTCCTTTTAAAAAATGCTTATTGACTCACCAATGAAATATGTAGTGAAATAGTTTTGCTCATTTATGGTGAAGGGTGCTAAGGGATTTATATAACATGATGTCATCTAATTCTCACAACTACCTGCTGAGGGGAGTACTCTTAAAAGTTTGTTTTGCAAGCTAGTAAGAAAGTTGAAGCTCAGAGAAGTTAGGTAACTTACTCAAGGTAAGGTAAATAAGCAAAAGGTATAGTCATTTAAGTACAGACTGTAGCTGACTCCAGAGCCCTCACTGTTCAGTTGAAGTCCAGTTATTTGCATAGCAAGAGTATCCAGACACCCACAGGGATGGAAGGACCCAGGGGCAATGCTGGGGGATCTGTGCAGGTGCCCACAATGAAGGAATAGAGCCGATATGTGAGCTGAATTCAAAAGTACTTCTCATTCCCTCATATCCTAGTTGGGTGGGCCTTTGGCCGATATGCACAGGGAAACTATATGTGGGCTCATTCCTCATTGTTCAGGATGTGAGCAAGCCAAAGGTGCTGGCAGGGCTGGGTAACTGTGCAGCACCTAAGCTCCTGTTTCCTTTTCTTTGTGGATCCTCTCCCCAAAGTTGCCATTTGCTTTCCTGCTGATTGCTGATGCCACTGCTCAGATTTGATAGTGGTATATAATGTCAGTGTTCCAACATGACTTTCTATATTGTGCTAGTTACAGCCTTTAAAAAATCATAGTTGGAGGGCTGGGAATATGGCCTAGTGGCAAGAGAGCTCGCCTCGTGTACATGAAGCGCCCTGGGTTCCATTCTCCAGCACCACATATCTAGAAAACGGCCAGAAGTGGTGCTGTGGCTCAAGTGGCAGAGTGCTAGCCTTGAGCAAAAAGGAAGCCAGGGACAGTGCTCAGGCCCTGAGTCCAAGCCCCAGGACTGGGCAAAAAAAAAAAAAAAAAAGACCAAAAAAAATCATAGTTGGGGGCTGGGAATGTGGCTTAGTGGTAGAGTGCTTGCCTTGCATGCATGAAGTCCTGGGTTCAATTCCTCAGCACCACATAAATAGCCAGAAGTGGTGCTGTGGCTCTCAAGTGTTAGAGTGCTAGCTAGCCTTGAGCAAAAAGAAGCCAGGGACAGTGCTCAAGCCCTGAGTTCAAGTCCCAGGACTGACAAAAAAAATTATAGTTGGGATGGACGGAATTTCCTTCATAGTGTTCTGCAGAGCCCAGAGCCGTGTGAACCCCAGGTTAGGGTTGCTGTACAGACTTCTCTGTCTTTGTGCTGTGACCATCTGTGTGATGGGAGGAGCTCACAGAAGCCCTAGCCAGGAAGAGGCATTTCCTACAAAACACTGATCTCCACTTGTGCAGCACCTCTTACTTCCTGCAGAATGGGATGCCAACAAAGGTCCCTCCAGCAGCTGCTTTTATGGCATCATTCTCTATTGTGTGGAGTATGAGGCCCAGTTGCGCCACTGGCTAATAAGACTGAGAGCTTTCACAAATGTGACTGAACAACAGTTAAAATGATAGTATTAGACTGGTGCTGGGTGTATTCAGACAGCTTAGCTGATGGTAATTTAGGGGGTTTTGTGTAGGCTGGGGATTTAGCTCTCAGTTGTAGAGCACTTGCTTAGTATGTGTAAAGCTGATGTCATTTCATACCAAAGATGCTCCAGGAGCTTTCTGGATTTGCCCAAAGTTATATAAGCTGAACCCCCAAGGAGTCAGGACTGGCTCCACATGTCATTCTCTTGTTGCTATGCATGGCTGTGTGCCTATGCATGGCTATGTGCCTCTCAGTAGCTGTACTGGTACCCATGAAATGAAGTCTGTGCTCTCTCTTGGCTTGTGTAAAGGCCTCCCTTTCTGTGTAGCCTCATTCTGGCTTTGGCCTATATTCAGAGATAGATAGTGTCCCCCAGGTAGGAGCAGCATTAGAGTGTATTCTCTCTCTCTCTCTCTCTCTCTGTCCCCCTCTCTCTCTGTCCTTCTCTGCCTCTCTCCCTCTTCCTCTCCCTCTCTGCCTGTCCCTCTCCCTCTCCCTCCCCTCCCACCTCCACCTTCCTCTTCCTCTCTGGTCTTGGAGCTTAAACCCAGGACCCTGAACTTTTGGCCTCAAGTCTAGCACTCCACCACTTTGAGCCACAGCTTCACTTCCTGTTTAACAGACTTTTCTTTGGGCGGTTTTGAAGTGTGATCCTCAGATGAATTACAGATGTGAGCCACTAGCACCTGGCTAGAGTGTATTCTTTTGGGTCCTCTTGTTACTACTTCCTTTCCACAGTTTTCATTTTCCTGATGGCTGTACCAGGGAGAGTGGTACTCCACTGGTCCTCATCTGCCAGGTATGAGGTTATTCACATATCAGAGCACTACCTAGATGGATCTGAAAACCATCATATTAGCCATTATATTAGCCAGTCTCAGAAGGACAAAAGTTGCATGGCTTCTTTCATATATGTGAGTGTTAGGGCTAAAATATAAATGTAAACACAGGATCGTGTGTGTGTGTGTGTGTGTGTGTGTGTGTGTGTGTGTGTGTGTGTATTATTAGGAAGTTGAAACATGTTGGGGTATAGGTATAGGTATTAACGGGAGGGGGGCCAAGTGAATGTGGAGGGAGGTAAGCAAATATAGTCAAAATATGTACATGTGTGAAAGTGGAACAAGGAAACTTGATGAGTCTGGCTTGGGAAGGGAGAGGGGAGGGAGAATGATAGAGGGAGTGGTTATGATCAAGCTGTATTAGATGCAAAAATGGACAGGTTAAGATGGAATCTTCCTGTACAACTAATTGATGCTATAAAAGAACACTGCCAAGCTTCGTGCTGAACTCTTTCATGCTTACCCTCAAGGGAAGCCTGTCCTCTGCTGTTATTTTCCCCCACCTCCCCACAGGGGCAGTTGGTAAAACCAGTTCAGAGTGGGAAGTGGGCCAGGCAGTGTTGCCAGTCACCAGGAGGATACTGGATTTGATCTGTGCTTGGGTTCTTGAGACTTTAGAGCCACTAGCTAGATCCTGGGAGGGAAGGAAGTAATTATCTGTACCCCATTCCAGCAGTCTGTCTAGTCTCGAGGCTTTGGCCAAAATCATACAACTGTTAACTGCTAGATCTGTCTGGGTGTCATTCAGGATGAGGGTGGTATGGGTTTTACAAGAGAGACTGGCTGTTAAACAGGACAGGTGGTAATAGCGACTGAAGTGAAATTATATAGGTGTGATTTAAAATTTGCAGTATGCTCTTACAGGGGCTGTCAGTGTCCTGCCTAGTTATTACCTAATTTCATCCCATGTAAGATAACGTCAGCCCATTTCTCATCCTTCAGACCCTCAAAGTAGAACATCCTTGTCTTCTTTGAGGGCAGAGGACCTGACACCAGGAAGGAACTCTGGTTGTCTGCTCTAGGTCTCCATTCCAGTAACTAGCAGCTTTGGGCAGGAAGCTGATTGAGCTTCATCATTGCTATTGCAAAGCTGGACTTGCTGTTCTTTGGGTTTATTTCTGTCTTAAGAGTCTGTGGACCTGTTTTAGAATTTCTTGGTAGCATGCCTTGTGTTCATGTGCTCAATGTGTTTGCAGTTTAACTGACTAGGCGAGCAGATAAAAACATTCATCCTCTGGGATGTGTACCTGGGAGTGAGAAGCAGATGGCTTGATGAAGGGAGTGCCTATTCTTGGATGATTACTCATTTATTTTGGACACTTTCTTGCAGAAAAACTATTTTTATAATACTCTTGGCTGTCTAATTAAAGCCTCTGGTATATAAATAAACATATAAAATACATATACTGAAGCTTCTAGTGCATATGGTTGTTGCCCAGTTTTTTAATGTTTAGCCTGTGTAGGATTTCAAAAAGAGTGGGTGAAAATAAGCCTGGCATCTGAGAGAACAAATTAATGTCTTCCCTCCTCTCTGTTCCTACTCTCTTCCTTCCTCCTTTGCTCTGCCAAGCCAGCTTGGAGCAGTGAGGAGCAAGGTGGGGGATACCAGACCATCATATGGGATTTAAAAACTTTTATTTGGAAATCATTTCAGATGGACAAAGACTGTATTGAACTCAGGGCCTGAGCACTGTCCCTGGCTTCTTTTTGCTCAAGGCTAGCACTCTACCACTTGAGCCACAGCACCACTTCTGGCTTTTTTCTATACATGTAGTGCTGAGGAATTGAACCCAGGACTTAATGTATGTGAGGCAAGCACTCTACCACTAGGCCATTTTCCCAGCCCCCTTAAACTACCATTGTGTGTGTGTGTGTGTGTGTGCGTGTGTGTGCATGTGTGCATGCCCATGCGTGCGCATGCTTGAACTCAGAGCTTTGCAGGCTTTTTTGCTCAAGGCTGATGTTGTACCACTTCCAACTTTTTCTGGTTAATTGGCCAAGACTCTCCTGGGTTGGCTTCAAATCTTGATCCTCAGATCTCAGCCTCCTGATTAGTTAGGATTTCAGGAGTGAGCCACTAGCACCCAGCTTAATCTACCATCTATGTTCCAGTTTTGTCAATTATATTCTTTGCAGCTTTTTTTTGGTCGTACCAGTGTTTGAACTTAGAGCCTCCTTATGGACTTTTCTGCCTGGGCTGGCTTTCAGTTGTAATCCTCCTGATCTCAGCTTCCTGATTACAGTTTCCTAGGATTACAGTTGTGAGCCATCGGTACCCAATCTTTGCACCTCTTTCTCTCCTACCCCTGTGTAGTTTGGGATCAGGTACAGCATTTACTTGGCATGACTTGGTGTTTAGATTTGTTGTTCTGAATTTTTGAGAGCAGTATTCTTAGGCATTGGTAGCTAATTTGTAGCTGTAGTATTGTTCAGGAGTACATGGATAGGTTTTCCCAGCATGAAACTGACTGTCCTGTCTGCAAAGATGTTTCCTCCATTTGGTCCCCATGGGGTTGTGACATGCTGTCTAGACCTTATCAGTCCTGCAGTGGGACTGGCTGATCTTTGTGGCCCAAGCTCTGGGAAGTCATCTTGCTTCTGACTCCTGAGCCTCAGTAGTAGTTACATCTTCTGTTCATGGAAGAGACAGAGAATCTACTGAGATGCCGAGGGCTGAAGTTGAGCACTTTACTTAGAGGTCTCTCTAATACCTTCTTTTAAAAGTAACAACTTATCTAAAAGGTCATTCGTTTTCCCCCTTGATTTGTTTAAGTTACTTTATATTCTGATAATAAGTTCTTGGCCATTTACTGTATTGCCAGTATCTGCTCCTGTTCTGTGGCTTCTTATACACACATGCATTGTGTTATCTGATGAATATTCCAGTTTGTCATTCTTTTCCTTCCTATTTAGTTCTTTATGTGTGGTTTTGAGATAGAAAAAAAAATCTCAGGACCTCAATATTATGACACTGTCCTATAGACACTTTATTGTATTATTTCACTCTTAATATCTAATTCAACTGGAATCCTTGTGTGTGTGTGTGCTCTGTCTCACTTAGGTTTAATTTTTTTAATTAATTGACTTGTTTTAATGTATTCTGCATGACCGCTGAATAGTATATTTGGCTTTACAAATGTTACATTATTTGCTGCATATCATTATAGTCTGTTGACCAGTAACATAGCTTTTTAACATGGGTTCATGCCAAAATTGTGAATAAGGGAATTTTGGGCATGCACACATACACACAAGTCCTACTGCAAACTTAAATGCTATCCTATATTTCAGGATTGTGTTTATGAATCCTCAGAAGATAGGCAACTAGCAAGAACACACATTTCATTTGCATAGCCTCACCCCTCCTATATTACACTGTGAAAGAAATAATTATTAAGTGTACTTCCTAAACAAATGGATTTTCTTATAGTGTCTCTCTAGATTTATTGCCAAAGGAAGAGCACAGTACAAGTTTGAGGTTACCAGTTAACAGCAAGAACGGTAGTAACACCCCAGCACTGGAGCCTCCCACTCCTGATCAGAAGGTTTGGCTGTCTTATCCGCACCTGTCCATTTTAGCTCTGCAGTGGGGAGAAAACTCAGTGCATGATTGCTTTGGATAGTTTGAGATACCTTCTACGTAATTTTGCTAGACACGTTGGGGTATCAGTAACATTCGTATTTAGTCAAACCCTAAGCTGTGGAGTCATCAGTATATTCGTGTGATACATTGATTTTCACCACCTGCCTTTCCCCATCAGCTCATTGGATTAAGTCTAGGAAACAATGAAAATACTTCAGGTCCAGGGCTGCCCAGTAGTAGGATGAAGACACCAATGCCTCTTTCTTCCTATGGATACAAAATTGTAAGTGTCTGAGCTGGATTTAGGAAAGTTCTGTTTGGAAGAGGGAGATAGTCATTTCTATGGACAACTCAGGAAAATCAAGATTTCTGTCAGTGCAAACTCACTGTGATGAAGGTGGCAAAAGTTTCTAGAAAGAAACTGTAACATGACCATTTGCAAGCTAAGTCTAGCTGCAGACTTGACTATTAAACTAGGAAGTTACTTGGTTGTAAAGCTGATCTTCCTAGGTTCTTCAGATCTGGAGGTGTAAATTCCAGCAGAAGATGGGAGGCAGTACACAAATTTTGAGTGTTCTTGAACTAGTGCAGGGCAAGGAGATGAAAGCTGAATCCCCTATGGGAATCTGCACATTGCTTGTCGTTAGCATGTAGTCACTTGGATTTTGTTTCTCGTTCTTTGTGTTTTATTGCTTGAAAGTGTAGTCTCGCATGGAGTACTACCACCTCCTCCCACTATAGTCAGGATTTGGGCTTTGCCTCTGCCTTGAAACAGTGGCAAAGGTTCTAGTGGCCTTCCTGCCCAGGGGGAAGTGGGAGAATCTCCCAGTGTCCTTCAACCATTTGCACATCTGTTTTTGTCTATTCTGACTATGATTTTGGCATAGTTATCAACCTCCTTTTTAAATCCTCTGCAAAATTTAAATAGTTTTATTTGGAAACTGAGGCTGAAAAACCCCAGTAGATATGTTTGTGGTAAAGCCTCAAGGGTGGATGTCTCTGATTTCAGAGTAGGCCTGACCACTTCTGTTCTGCATTGTTCTTGCTTGCCTTGGCCTGTTTTCATGTAGTGTCTAAGACCAGGTGAAAATTAGGGCAGCATAACTACTAGTTAGATAGTGCCTTACAGTTTATGTAGTGGTTTTACATGGATCACCTCATTTGATCCTGCTAACACTCTGGGAGGCAGGTATTGTTGGAATTACAGAAGTGATTAAACATGCGAACAGCATGCTGCCTGTACTTGTTGAGAAACAACTGGGGAAGCTAGGGGATCAGGCTCCAGAGCTCCTGTAGCCAGCACTGGATGACAGCATCTACCTGTGAATTTTGTGTTGGTTCTCCATACATTTTGCAGGTCTTTGAGATGCACCTTAGTTTCTTGAGTGGGGACAGGGAGCATGGGGGTAGGGAATGGAAATGGGAGCAGAGTCCTCTGGGAGAGTGTCAGAACTTGCCAGGAAGTATGAAATCCTCAGATCTCTGCCTTAGGAATGAAAGGAAAATAGACGTTGATAGTTGATTACCTGGGTATCATGAGCTTTTTCAGGATCTCTCTGATTTAAGATGTCTCAACATGAGAAAAAGTTGTGGAGAAGTGTGATTTGAAGATGTGTCCTTTATGCTCAGGAACCCATTTTGGCTTTAGAAGATATTTAGATAATTAGATAATTTAGATAATTGATAGGGAGGTTGAAAGAGGAGTGGAGGGTTAACCCCCCCCCCCCCCCCGTCCTGGGGCTTGAACTCAGGGCCTGGTTGCTTTCCCTGAGCTCTTTTGCTCAAGGCTAGTGCTCTATCACTTGGAGCCACAGTGCTACTTCCAGTTTTCTGGTGGTTAATTAGAGGTAAGAATCTCACAGACTTTCTTACCTGGGCTGGCTTTGAACTGTGATCTTCAGATCTCTGTCTCCTGAGTAGCTAGGATTACAGGTGTGAGCCACCAGGCAAGGGGTTAATCTTTATCAGTGTTATAAAGTTCCTCATACTCACATGTGCTAAGACTAGTATGCTGACTGTACCCTTCAGTAGGTAAAGCAATTGTCAGGAACAGCCTGCACAGTGACTACTGTATGGAGGCACAGCTATACCTGGCACTGCTTACTTGTGGCCCCTCAGTAGTCATCTTGCATGTGGGGGATGATAGGGCTGGGCCTGTGCCAGCCTGGCACAGCTTCTGAATGTGTTTCCAGTGCGGACTTGTCTGAGGCTCCATTTGGAGGCTCTGACACATCCTAGTTGACCCAGGGCTGATGGAGGGGATTGGGGGAAAGCAAGACAGAGCAAAAGGAAATGAGAGAAAAAGTCAGGAATCGGTTGGCTCTCATCTACGGTGTAGATTTAATGCTGATAAAGATTCTGACATGGTCTGGAAGTACTCACCTTATGGAGTTGTTTTTTTTTTTGAGATAGGGTCTCACTATAGAGTCTAGGCTGTCCTGGATCTTGGGAATCCTTCTGCCTCAGCTCCTGAGTGGTAGGATTACAGGTATATGCTTGATCTTGTGTGAAGTTTTGGCTTCCCTACTTTACTGAATGAAAACGAAGAGGGAGAGGAAGAGCACAGGGTCTCTGCCCCTTCCCTTTTATCCCTTCCCAGCAGCTCTGCTGAGAGTCTGATTCTTTGTGGGTCTGTGGTTTGGAGGTGCTGTTAAATTTGAGCCTGCTCAGCATGACTTTCAGCTGCACTTTCATCTGTTTTGGCTGACCATGTAAGATTGGAAGTGAAATGACTCCTGAAATGCCTTCCCAAACCCCATGACTCCTCACAGCAGGCAGGGGATGTGGCTGATGACCAGATGTTGGAATGATTAGATGGAGAGTGTGGGCTTCCCTGCATCTCCTTTTCTTAGTACCTTTCCAAAATTTGCATTCTGGATTGTTCATTTTCTGTAACACAAAATGACTATTGTGCAACAGCATGGGTTTGTAGAGGATACTAAGACTTGGGGGAATTCCCTTTCATTTTTGTGGCTTTTGCTATATAGTTGAAGAATGAATGTTGAATCCCAGGTGTTTGAGGAAGTTAACTGCTCTTGCCTTACTTAGTGTGCCCTGGAAGAAACTGAGGAATAGAACTGGAGATGCAGCTTACTGACGTGTTTTTCCAATTCCTTTGTCAGGCATCAGAAGAAGCCTCCCTCAGGGCATTGGAGAGTCTGATGACAGAATTTTTCCATGATTGTACCACCAATGAAAGAAAACGTGAAATAGGTGAGTGTGATTGTAAAGAATCATTTGTAGTAGCCGGGAAGGAAAGAGCTGGTACCCTTACTGGTCAAGGCTGGTCATGCCTGCACGAGTCCCTGAGGTGCTGGCTCTGTCTCTGCTGCTGAATGCAGACTTGGCTCAAGGGCACATTTACTGATTTTCTTTCCCTTGGCTAAGTGTGCTTCTCCACATATACTTTATTCCTAATTTCACACTGTTTGAACGTTTATGAGGAGTCTATGACTTAGTGATTTTAAAAAGGAAAACTCATAAAAGTTTATGAAAATGAATTGTTTTAGTGTGCAGCTGTCTGGGCTGAATCTCTTAATTTGAGTTACTTTTGTGTGTGTGTGTGTGTGTGTGTGTGTGTGTGTGTGTGTGTGTGTGTGTGTGTGTGTGTGCTGATCCTGGCGCTTGAACTCAAGGCCTGGACTCTGTCCCTGAGCTTTTTGCTCACTTGAGCCACAGTTCCACTTCCAACTTTTTGGTTGTTATTGGAGATAAGTCTCACAGACTTTCTTGCCTGGGTTTGCTTTGAAATTCAATTCTCAGATCTCAGCCTCTTGAATAGCTAAGATTATGAGCCACTGGTGCTGGCTTGAAGCTGATTGTAGGGTAGATTTAAATAATCAGATGCTGCAAATACCTACCTAATTGAAATGTAGGCGAAGGAGAATCCAGAGGTCTGGAAATGGCATGTCTTGACCTCTGAGTTCTCTTTGTAGCTAGTTTTTATAGTATTATTTGTGTATGGGGGGCAAGGGCCCACTTCTTCCTTCTTTTCTTTGGTTTTAGGACACACTCAAGGCTTTCCTTAGTGGGTGGGAGAAAAAGAGACCTATTCTTGAAAGAGCTTCACCCATCTTCAGCAGGCGCCAGTCAGTAGTACTCTGGATCCTGAAAGAATGCTTGGCCAGGACCTCAGGAGACCATCTGGCCACTTTGCCAGTGGAGGAAGGCAAAGTATCAGGAGGGGCAGTAGCTTACCAGGGTCAGCACAGTGAATAGTGGCCGAGTAGAACCCAGAGCCCAGCAGGCCTCAGCTTCAGCCCCCATTCACTCTCTTGTTTTGATTTTACCTTTGGGTTGCATAGACTCTGCTTACTTATCAGCTCGGGCCATCATCTTCTCATGGAATTTTTAGTAAGACTATCTCGTGTGGCATTTAGCCTAAATTGCAGGAAACTTAACTGAGCTGTGACTTGAGGATTAGAAAGAGCTCCTGTATGGCTCTTTCTACACAGACTTATAGAATCTCTCAGGGCTGTTGCCTTTGCTTCCCCCCGCCCCGCCCCCCATTGGGCTATATGTCATAGCCAGTATAGCATGTCCAGAGACATGGTGTGATGGGCTCCCAGTACTTGTGGCCCTGGGGACTTGGGCTGGTGCCGTCAGCAGCCTCAGGAGAAGGAAAACCATTCTGATTTGGGACCTTCCACAGGGCTGTTCCCAGCAGCCTTCAGGATACATTGTTACTTTGACTTTTTTTTAGTGATTTTTAAAACTGACCTAAATGTAGGTTAGCTAACTTGAATTGTCTTGTGTTTTTTTCCCCATCCTTTCTTTGTGAGGCCTTTTTTCCTCCACTTCCCTGAAAGGGACCAGTATAGACTTTACTGAAATGTAGAAGAGTGGTAAGGCTCAAACCTGAAGCATCCAGAGAGCCAGGAAGGTGAAATGATAATCTTAAACCTTGAGGCTTGCACGGTAGATTAAGTAAAGACTTTCTAACAGTGGCAAGATCTCTTCTCAGAAAAAATACCTGTAGCCAAGCTCCTGGCTTTAGCTGTTTGAGAACACTGTGTGCCTTGGTGCTCACCTGAGGGGAAACACTAGTATGTGATGTTCCTTTTTCTAGCACTGGCTGGCTTTGCTGGTTGGTGGTGACACAATTTGCATTATATGGGGAAGCATATTTAAAAATGCAATGAAGCTGGGTGCTGGTGGCTCATGCCTGTAATCCTAGCTACTCCTGAGGCAGAGTAGCAGTTTGAAACCAGCCCAGGCAAAAAAGTCCCTATGAGACTCTTATTTCCAGTTAACACTCAAAAATCGAAGTGGCACTGTAGCTCATAGAGGCTCATGGGCAGTACCAAAGCCCTAAGTTCAAACCCCACAACCAACCAACCAATCAACCAAATAAATAAACAAACAAACAAATTAAGTAAGTAAAATGCAATGAGACTGCTCAGCCTTGGGTTAACTTCATATGTCTTATTATCACCTTTTATTGCTGTTTCACTTTTACAGAAGAGCTGCTTAATAATTTTGCCCAGCAAGTAGGAGCCTGGAGATTCTGCCTGTACTTTCTCTCCAGCACTAGGAATGACTATGTAATGATGTACAGTTTAACGGTTTTTGAGGTAAGTTGTCAGGTAATCTTTTACTCTGGCAAAGTCCTTTGTGGGCAGGTTGCTACACCATTGCATTAGACTTGAGCTTTAATGTGCAGATGCCTGGCAAGCAGTGGGAAGTCAGCTCAGGCCTTCATCCCAGGTGCTGCCTCTTAGATGCTGGTGTCCTGGACACCTGTCCATCCTTGACTCTTGACTCCAGAAAGAACAGGTGGGTGGTTGAGTCTGTGATGAAATAATCAGCTTGTATTTGATGGCAGAGGCCTTTCTTCCATGTTACCATTTAGAAGGGAAAGATAACCAAAGGAAAAAAAATTGTTTTGGGAGGAGTAGTAATACCCATAATACTTCAGATGTTTGTTAACACTTTTTTTACCCTAATATGTGCACAGTTCAAGTAATTTAATTATATCACTTTCCTCATGTCTTCTTTTGGGTGTTTTTGGAGTTTGAACTCAGCCTCATGCTTGCTAGGCAGCACTTAAGCCACACCACTATCCCTTGGTCCACTTCAGCTATTTTTCAGGTAGTGTTTTCTGTCCTTTGTCTGGAGCTGGCTTTGGACTGTGATCTCCTTCCTGTGCTTCCTAGGTATCTGGGGTTATAGGTGTGTACCACCATGCCTGGCTCATTTGAGGAGATGGAAGTCTTGCTTTTTTGCTTGGGATAGCCTATGACTGTAATCTCCCTCTTCCCCATTCTCTACTTCTTGAGTATCTGGGATTATAGGCATGTTCCATCACACTTGGCCCTATTTGTGTGTGTGTGTGTGTGTGTGTGTGTGTGTGTGTGTGTCTAGCAAGACTAGGTCTTGCTCTGTTGCTTCTGTCCCTCAAGTGCTAGGATTACAGGCATATGTCCCTCACGCTTACTAGACAAGCTTACTCTGCCACAGCCTGGGGGGAAAAAGTTTTGCTTATAGGTAGTTAATTTAAAAGAACCATCTTTATTTTCCAGAATCTGATCAATAAAATGTGGCTTGGGGTCCCATCTCAGGATAAGATGGAAATCCGTGGCTGTCTGCCCAAACTCCTTTTGGCTCACCATAAAACCTTACCTTACTTTATCCGGAATAAACTTTGCAAAGTTATTGTTGATATTGGACGTCAAGATTGGCCCATGTTCTACCATGACTTTTTTACTAACATTTTACAGGTAAGGATCTATCTTGTAAACTGTTTGTTTGTAGAAGTGATTACTTCTGAGTCTTGAGCAGTGTTAAAATTAGCACTTTGGAACTGTAGTAACAAGGTTATGGCAGGATAGCTAGCTGCCTTTGCCTTGCTGTGTTTCTGAGATGAGTTGTGCCTCTGCAGTGCAGGAGGGTGAGGAAATCTGATTCCTTTGTTAACCTCTTGTGAAATTCTGTTCAGCAGGTCTTTGAAAACCTGCTTCGTGCTGTACCAGTGCTGTTGCAAGGCTGGAGGACTTCAGTAGTTTTGAGAATTTGGAGGGAAAGTAGCTGGTAAATAGCCAGTGCCAGGAGACTTAACTGTTACGGAAGTGTAGGCAGAGTACAGTACTCATGGAGGTTGAAAATATTTGTGGTCTTGCTTGGTCCCTAGACTTTCCTCTTTGTCCTTGTCCAGAAATGATACTTCTTGGTCTATGATGGGAAGAATGTTTTTCAGGGAAAGGAGAGTACCCTATAGTTCCTGAAGCAAAGAAATGCTTCACTTTGAAGTATGACCTATGAAGCTGAACACCTGTGGCTCATACCTGTGAGTCACACTTGTAATTCTACTATTCAGGAGACTGAGATCTTAAGGATCATGATTTGAAGCCAGCTTCAAGAAGTCCTGTGAGACTGAATTCCAAAATAACCACAATAAGCTGGACTGGAAGTATGTTTCAAGTGGTAGAGTGCCAGTTAGGACCAAGAAAGCTGAGCAAGCCTGAGGCCCTGATTGAGTTCAAGCCTTAATATGAGTAGGGTGAAGGAGAAGAGGTGGGAATATGAGTGAATATCTAATGCGCAGATAGAGTTCCTGAGTATCTTCTTTTCTCCTAAGGCTTATAAAGCTTATGTAGCTTAAATAACACATTTACATTGGGATGTGACCTACATTTAATTATGAAATTATTTTAATGAGAAAGATAAAGTCCTTTTTTGGGGGGGCGAGGCAGTTTTGGGGCTTGAAGTCAGGGCCTGAGCACTGTCCCTGGCTTTTTTTGCTCATGGCTAGCACTTTACCTCTTGAGCCACAACACCACTTCTGGCTTTTTCAGTCTATGTGGTGCTGAGGAATCAAACCCAGGGCTTCATGCATGCTAAGCAAGCATTCTACTGCTAAGCTATATTCCCAGTCCCTTAAATTTTTTTTTAAAGTTTATTTTTATTACCTTTAAATGGCTGTACAAAAGTTTCAATTTAACATCGGTTTATGTGTACATTGCATTTTGATTAGTATCACCCCTTCCATCATTCTTTAACTTTGTCGTAAAAGAATGTGGCTTAATGGAAACTCGCTTCATTATTTTTGGATCTGGAAACTAAAAATAAATGTAGCAGGAATTTTTTAAATGTTATGAAAATGATTAGGAAGATGTAAGTATCAGTCTATGAAAAGTGTACTCTGTGTGTGTGTGTGCGTGCGCACGCTCACTCGTGCTTGTGCATGTATGTGCCAGTACTGGAGCTTAAACTAAGGGCTTTATGCTCTCAGGTTGTTGCTGAGCTTTATTGCTCAAGGCTAGTGCTCTACCATTTGCACCTCAGTTTCACTTCTGGCTTTTTACTGTTTAATTGAAGATAAGGGTCTAATGGACTTTCCTGCCCAGGTTGGCTTCGAATTATGTTCCTTAGATTTCAGCCTCCTGAGTAGTTTGGATGACAGGTAAGTTCTCCTAGTGCCCACATCCCTACCCTCCCAAGGCAGAAAGTATACCTAGAAAGTGCTTTTTAAAAAAAATTAATAGTAGAGTCAATATACATGTGATAGAAAAAAGTAGCTTAGTTTGCTATGTAGGTATTTGCAAAACCAAACTATACTAGTAGTTTAATGATTTGCATGTGTATTGCTGCGCTGCCACATGTATGTATGTATGTATGTATGTATGTATGTATGTATGTATGTATGTATTTTGCTGGTCCTGGAGCTTATACTCTGGGCCTAGGCACTGTCCGTGATCATCTTTTTGCTCAAGGTGAGTGCTCTACCACTTAAGCCATAGCCCTACCTCTGCTTGCTCTGCCATGTTTAATCTTGATCTTTTTTTTTTTTTTTTTTTTTTTGGCCAGTCCTGGGCCTTGGACTCAGGGCCTGAGCACTGTCCCTGGCTTCTTCCCGCTCAAGGCTAGCACTCTGCCACCTGAGCCACAGCGCCGCTTCTGGCCGTTTTCTGTATATGTGGTGCTGGGGAATCGAACCTAGGGCCTCGTGTATCCGAGGCAGGCACTCTTGCCACTAGGCTATATCCCCAGCCCCAAATCTTGATCTTTTTTTAAGTACTGGAATTTGAACTCAGGACCTTGCGATTGCTAGGCAGGTGTTCTGCCATTTAAGTCACTCCTCCAGCCCTTGAACTTCTTCCTTTTGCCTGCCTACCTGCCTTCTTGCCCTCCTCTCTCTCTCTCTCTCTCTCTCTCTCTCTCTCTCTCTCTCTCTCCCTCCCTCCCTCCCTCCCTCTCTCTCCCTCTCTCCCTCTCCCTCTCCCTCTCTCCCTCTCCCTCTCCCCTTCCCTTCTCCTTCTCCTCTCCCTCTTCCCCTTTTCCCCTCTTCTTCTTCTTCTCCCTGCGTGTGCATGCGCTCTCTCTCTCTCTCTCTTCTTCTTTCTGTTAGTTTGGAACTTACTTTCTTTGTTTTTTTTTGTTTTTTGTTTTTTTGGCCAGTCCTGGGGCTTGAACTCAGGGCCTGGGCACTGTCCCTGAGCTTTTTTTTTTTGCTCAAGGCTAATGCTCTACCACTTAAGCCACAGTATCACTTCTGGCTTTTTCTGCTTGTGGATCTAAGGAATTGAACCCAGGGCTTCATGCAAGCACTCTACCACTAAGCCACATTCCCAGCCCAAGTTTTGAACTTTCTTAAAGCATGAAGTTTAGAAATGTAAACTTGAGAATTAGAAAGTTGATTAACAAACTGAATGTTGAAAAAAATACTATAAATGGAAATGTACATATCTTAATCACTAATATACATCCCTAATGTATATGGTCTGTCATTTACGGAAATATGATGCAGTAAGAGCCTGTTTGAGTGAGTGCGTGTATGTTGTAAGCAAAACTTGATTACTGGGCAAAATAACCTGCTAGCTAGGCAAAATGATGCTGGGAATCTGGACTTAAGTAGTAGCAATTGTTATGTTAGATACGAAAGTGCATTGTTTTCTATGTTAATACATTAGAAGTGTGTGTGTGTTCGTTCCTGGAATTTGAACTCAAGGCTACCATTTGATCCATGCTTCCAGCCCTGGAATTTATTCTTAGAGAGTAAGGTGAGAGTATGTTTTGAATGGTTAGGAAAATCATTTTTCTGAAGCGCTGACTATTGGAGCCTGTGCCTGTAAGGTTAAACATACAGAGATACCCCACAGGATTAATGCTGTCCTGTCTGTACCTTATCAGTCTGACACTGCTTAGAACTTTTTCTTTCCCGGCAGTTGATTCAGACCCCTGTGACCACCCCTCTTGGGCTGATCATGCTGAAGACGACCTCAGAAGAATTAGCTTGTCCCCGTGAGGACCTCAGTGTGGCTCGGAAGGAGGAGCTGCGGAAACTGCTGCTGGACCAGGTGCAGACTGTGCTCGGGCTCCTGACAGGTGAGCACCATGGTGTGCCTGGAGCTCACACGGGTCCCTGGGCTGTTGCCGAGACCAAGGGTGAAATCGAAATTTGGTGTTGTCTTCCCTGTACTGGCAGCCTACTGTCCAGCACATGGTAGACTTCAAAATAAAGTTGTAACTCAATTTCCTTGTAGACCTTTCTTACCTAGTCCTGTCCTCCCTGTAACTATGACTAGTCATGGGAATGTGATTGGCATGCTCATACTGGAGTCTTAAGTAGGTGCATGGCTCTTTATTTAAGATCATTTGAATTTAAGCCAGGAGATGTTGGAGGAGTAGCAAGATATAAGACAAAGAGTTGGAGGCATGGCTCAGTTGGTAGAGCACTAGACCATGTCTCATATCTCTATGTTCTACTCATATGCTGTCAAATTTATACTTTATTCTTCTTTTGTGTGTACTGTACTGAAGCTTGAAATCAGGATCTGAGCACTGTCCCTTAACTTTTATCACTCAAGGCTGGTGGCTCTACCACTTAAGAGCCACAGTTCTACTTTCAGCTTTTTGGTGATTAATTGGAGATAAGAATCTGGCTGGCTTTGAACCTCTTTTCTTTCCTTTCCTCTTCTTTTGCCAGTCCTGGGCCTTGAACTCTGGGCCAGGGCACTGTCCCCTGGTCTCAATGCTAGCACTTTACCCCTTGAGCCACAGTGCCATTTCCAGCCTTTTTTTTTTTTTTTTTTTTTATGTGGGGCTCAGGAATCAAATCCAGGGCTTCATGCATGCTAGGCAAGCACTCTACCACTAAGCCACATTCCCAGCTCCTTTTTTATTTCCTTTACATTTTATTATCTTTTTATTTTGGTTGGCCATCTGGTTTGAACTCAGGGCCTGGGCACATCTTTTTGTTCAAGGCTAGCTCCCCTTACCTCTTTGAGCCATAAGTGCTACTTCTGGTTTTCTGTTGCTTAATTGGGCTGTTTTTTTTTTTGTTGTTGTTGTTGTTTGTTTTGTTTTTTGCCAATTCTGGGCTTTGGACTCAGGGCCTGAGCACTGTCCCTGGCTTCTTTTTGCTCAAGGCTAGCACTCTGCCACTTGAGCAACAGCGCCACTTCTGGCCGTTTTCTATATATGTGGTGCTGAGGAATCAAACCCAGGGCTTCATATATATGAGGCAAGCACTCTTGCCACTAGGCCACATTCCCAGCCCCTGGGCTGGTTTTGAACCACTATTCTCAGATCTCAGCCTCCTGAGTAGCTAGGATTATAGGCATGAGGCAACAGCATTTTGCTTGTTTTATTATCTTCTAAGTAGTTGTACAAAGCAGTTGTTATTTAAGAAATCATTTTATAAATACAATGTGTCTTGATCAGTGTCAGTCCTTTCAACATTCTTACCCATTCCTCTCAACCTACTGTGGCTTTGAACCTTGATCCTCAAGTCTCAGCTTCCTGAGTAGTTGATTACAGCTGTGAGCCACTAGCACCTGGTTAAATTTATACTTTAAAACACAACATGAGGGCTGGGGATATAGCCTAGTGGCAAGAGTGCCTGCCTCGGATACACGAGGCCCTAGGTTCGATTCCCCAGCACCACATATACAGAAAACGGCCAGAAGCGGCGCTGTGGCTCAAGTGGCGGAGTGCTAGCCTTGAGCGGGAAGAAGCCAGGGACAGTGCTCAGGTCCGGAGTCCAAGGCCCAGGACTGGCCAAAAAAAAAAACAAAACAAAAAAAAAACACAACACGATTATGCAGCTATTGCCACTATGTAACTCTAGAGCATTTGCATCACCTCAGAAAGAAACTCCATTAGAGGGCATTCCTCATTCTTCTCCTCCCCTAGTCCCTGACAATCGCTTGGATTTGCCTTAGCATAAAACGGAATCAGACTTGTCATTTGTGTCTGGCATGTCTCCTGAGCAGGCAGAGCTGAGCAAGGAGGGAGACATTGTAGAGGAGGTGAAAAGCTCAGGGACAGCCAGCAGGAAGTCAGAGGAAGAGGTCTAGTTGGGGGAGGAAAGCAGGGCAGAGGTTGAGAAAGAAGGTCTTGTGTTGAAGGTACAGTGGATTGTTCATTTGGTATGTTGAAGGCATGGGTGTGGGGTAGATTGAAGGCTGGGATAGGTGAGGTTAGGTGCCAGAATGTGGGGGTGGTGCTGCTTACCTGGTGGGGTCTATGGGCTAAGTGATGAGCTCTGGAGAGCAGCTGGATGTGCAGGTCTTTGAGTGGATACCTGTTGGATAATGCATAGCTGGACCATAGTAAGAGTGAGTTTGGGCCTAGAGAGTGAGACTTGGGGTGACTTGAAAATAGGTGGTTGAAGACATGGCAGGAGATGAGTTGCTCCAGCAGAGATGGTGAGGGAGGATCTATCACAGGACCCAGAGAAGGTAGCATTTAAGTACTGGATAGGTACAGGGTGTGGTAGTAGCCAAAAAGGAAGCAGTGGTGCTGTGCTCTTAAGAAACCAGAGAAGATCTAGGAAAGAATATCAGCACAGGGTCAGAGAGAAGTATGGGCATAGCCCAGAGTGTGTGGAGTGCCATGCTGTATCAAGGAGGATTAACGGGTCAGGTGGTCACCAGGTGGATGGTGAAGACGGGTATTAAAGTAGTGGGGAGAAGCCATATGACAAGTCAGTTTGATGCAGTCAAGATCCTGAATTGGACAGAACTCTGAAAGATAACTGAGAGTGAAGCAGTGGGCATAGCTGATAGAGAGGGACAGGACATTTGAGGAGCGATGATTAAATACTGACCTTTGATCAAAGGTATTTATAATTCTGTGTGTTTGAGCTCAGAATCTTAAACGCTTACTCAGCTTATTGCTCATAGATAGCATTCTGTCATGAGCTATGCCTCCAGTCTGGCATTTTTCTGGTTAATTGGAGCCATAGTCTTTTAGACTTTCTGTCTGAGCTGGCTTTGAACCTCAACCCTCAGACCTCAACCTTCTGAGTGGGATTCAGTTGTGAGCCACTGGCATCTGGCTTAATAAATCATATTTAAAAATTTGATTCTTAATATGATCCTTACATGTTGGACATTTATTTCATTTAAACTCAATTTCTCCTTTCTTGGTAGGTATCTTGGAGACTGTTTGGGACAAACACAGTGTTACTGCTGCCACCCCACCACCATCCCCGACTTCAGGAGAAAGTGGTATGGTCTGCTGCCACCTATGGCATTTCTGGCTAAGTGCAGTTGGGGGTTTCAGTGGGGCTTAACAGGTTTTATCTACTTGGTACAAATATTGACTTAATTCATTTTGGCCTTTTTGTCCAGTTTTCTGAATAGCTAGCTTTCTATTTATCGTGTGCGTGTGTGTGTGTGTGTGTGTGTGTGTGTGTGTGTGTGTGTGTGTGTGATTTGAACTCAAGGCCACAAACTTGCTAGGCAGCTGTTCTTTTACTTCAGCCATTTTCCCAGCTGTTTTTAGCTTATTTTTCTAATTGGGTCTTGTATATTTTTCCTGGGACCAGGATTGGACTAGGTTCCTCCTATATTTGCCTCCTGTGGATGACAGGTGTGAACTGCTATGCCTGGCTTGTTGGTTGACTTGAGGTCTCACTAATGTTTTTTTCAGTGTAGGCTTGTATGTCAATCCTCAAGATTTTTTCATCCTCCTTAGTAGTTGGGATTACGAAACTTGTACCACTACTCCTTGTTTTCTTCTCTGCTCATTATGATTTTGGTACCTTTGATCACGTGTCATTGTTCCCATTTCTTTTAATTTATTGCTGTCCCTTCTAGTTTGTGGCCTTCTTGATTTTCTTTTTTCTCAAACTTCCTGTCTATGTTTCTTGAACCAAAGCTGGTGTAAGCTCGGCTTGACAGGTCTGCTTTGCTACTCTGCAGGATCACAGGAGGTCACAGTGGCCTGAAAGACAGGGCATAGGATTGGAGAAAACTTTTCTTCCCTGCTGCACTGTGGAAGAGCCATGTTGCCCAGGGCACATGGGAAATCAGTTTGTCAGCATTGAATTTGCTTTGTAATGTAAACAAGAAAGAATGTTAAGCTTGAGCATTGTTGCAGTGGTTATTAACTACACCATCAGTAAGTAGCTAGTTACATATCTAACTCTTTCTTCTGTAGTCATCTCAGCAAATAGCTATTTCAGGAGTCATTGATTCAAGGAAAGAAGATATTGTGACTGAGAAGGGATTTTTTGTTTCTGAATGCTTCTGTTTACATCTACTTTCACAGATGTTTTTCAAGTAGAGGACATCCTGTGAATTGGCACAAATTTCTTCCTTTCTGCTAGGGGCTGACGTGACTAATGAAAAATAATTGCCACATCCTTCTCTTCTTCTACCCCAAGGATATAGACTGTTGCAATCAGACATCCTTAAGCCTAAATTGTCTCATGTACCCTGTCACTAATATGTGGAAGTTGAAATTTTTTCAGTTACTATAAAATAGAATGTATGTCATGAGTTTTGAGCTGAGAGTACCCAAATACTCGAAAGTTCCATTTGTCATACTTGGATTAAAAACCATTTCAGAGTCCTAAAGTAGATTTAAAACCCATAGGAATTTGACAGTTGTACTTAATGGCAAACCCATCATGGGGCGGTGTGTGTGTGTGTGTGTGTGTGTGTGTGTGTGTGTGTGTGTGTGTGTGTGTGTGTGCCTGTGTGTGTGTGTGCCTGTGTGTGTGTGTGTGCCTGTGTGTGTACGTGCCAGTCCAGGAACCTGAGCACTGTCCCTGGGCTTTTGTGCTCAAGTCTGGCAGTCTACCACTTAAGCCACAACTCCACTGCTCGCTTTTTTTGTGGTTAATTGGAGATAAGATTATCTTGTGAACTTTCTTGCCCCTGCTGCTTTGAACCACCATCCTCAGATCTTAGCTTCCTGAGTAGCTAGGATTACAGGCATGAGCCACTAGTGCCTGGCCCAAACCATCATTCTTAAAATGGATATTTAATGTGACTGAGCAGATGTATACTTTGCATTATTTGAATGATTAAAGTTTACGAATGATGCTGCTATTTGGTTTATGATTAGACTGACATAGGGAATATCTACCATAGTTTGTCTAGTCACTATATTTTCCATTTCTTATAAAGTTAGTTCTGTCTCCTCATAGTACTAGCCTTAGCATCCAGTAGAGCTTCCTAGCACTTCCCAGTACTGCTGTTCTGAGCTACTTTATTTTCCTTGGGGCCAAGTTGGGGATTATCAGAAATAAATATTTTCTGCTTTTCCATGTTGCCTAGTTTTTGTTCATGTGAGATGAGGTGCATTATCTCACCTGACAATTCTGCAGGATCCAAACTATATGGTGCCCACATACCATAAGTGCTTACATACTATTACAATTTTTTTTTCAGGGTGTTCTGGTCCTGGAGCTTGAACTCAGGGCCTGGGGGCTGTCTCTGAGCTTCTTTTGCCCAAGGCTAGTGCTCTGCCACTTGAGCCATAGCACTGCTTCTGGCTTTTTCTGAGTGGTTTATTGGAAATAAGAGTCTCACAGACTTTCCTGCTCTTGGCTGGCTAGTTTCAAACTGCGATCCTCAAATCTCACCATCCTGAATGGCTAGGATTATAGGCGTGAGCTAACTATTGCCCGACTACAATTTTTTTTCTTGAATTTTTGTATTTGAAAAAAAGTGAAATAAGGCTTTGGGAGGGGGTGGGGAGCCTAGGGAGGTAAATAAGCTTTTAAGCTGGTGTACTTCCTCTTTCAAAAATAGGAACTGTATCATTTATTACATTTTCTCTGTTTTTGGTAATTGTAAGCAGTCATCAGATGTTGCCTCATTGTGTAGACAGTGCCGATGACTTAATCAACATGAATTCTGCTGTCTTTGCCCAGGTGTCTTTGGGCACTTAGGGCACAGTCAAGTAAACCTTACAGAAAAATTTCTTGATCCTTTAAGTGTAGTTTTGCAGAGGAAATTCATTCTGAGAAAGTACAGGTTCAGTGAGTAAACCAGACTAGTTCCTTGGTTACTGTCTCCTCTCTTTTTTAGCTCACAATTAGTTATAGTGGTGAAATTTCATTGTTACATTTCCACTCGTGTTTATAATGTAGTCCATTCAATTATCCCTTTTTCCCTCTTCCCAAAACAATTTCAAATTGAATAATTTTGTTGTTTTATTTTCATAGTTACTAATAATATATCTCCATGGTGTTCAGCTTCCTTCATCTGTTCCCTTCTAAGAAGAAAGATCAGGGACTGCTTCTTGCATCATTGGTAACACACACAATCTGGATGTGGAAAATGGTGTGAAGGGAGGGTGGGGTGGGTGTATAGTATTTCTCAGAATAGTTCCTCAAATTGTTGCTTCATCCTCTAACCCCAGGTGGCGATTAAGACTCGCAAGGCCTTCATAGGCAAGGGATCTGGGACTTTGGAGGGCAACTCCCAGAGCCCTTGTGGCTGGAGTGAGAGCAGAGATAGGAACCCAACATCCACTCACAAGAAAATGTTTTCTGTCCTAACCTGGCTACTTTGGTCACTGTCACCACCTCTGATCACGTCTTTCTTCTCCTGGCTTTGTGTGCTGGCCTTAAAACCCTTGATTGAGTCCTTTTAACCTCCCTGACACAGATGTTGTCAGTTTTAAGAGAATAGCCACTGTGAGGGTAAGCCAGTGAAGATGTGGACAGAGCACCTTACTGCTGCTGCTCTTTGTTGCTCTGGTACAATCTCTGCCTCTTAGTCTCCTCTTCTTGGTCTGTACTTCCTGCTCGGTCAATTGGAAGAAAATGTGTGCAAAAGAAATGAGATTGATGCTGCAATTCTCAATTAGCTTTGAAATTCTTCAGTAAAAGTGAAGAGACTGTATCTTTGTTATACACATGGTATGTAGTTTCCAGCATAGGTTTGTACACACTGATGAAAAATTTGTAGAGAAGCTTGAGTTGAAAATAATTCACGTCTTCTTACTTTCCCAAACTCTTGCCCAAGTATGTACCTTTATGCATTGCACATTTTTTTCCTGGATCCCCTATAAGTTACCTATAAAAAGACAATCAGAGGTTCAGCCTTAGCATACTGCCTGCGATCTCATTTTCTTCTTCAAACCAAGGGTTCCTGCTGTAGTTTCCTTTCTTTTTGAAAGTTAAGGCTATGGGTAGACCATTGGTTGTCAGCTGGGGTGTTCTGCCCTGTAGTTTAATGTCTGGAGAGAGATTGTAGTTAACACAGCTAGGGGAGAGCAGTTAACACAGCTAGAGGAGAGCTTCTGTCCTGTAGTGAGTGGAGGCTGGATGCTGTTAATCTACAGTGCAAGGCATACCAAGGCTTTGTTCAGCCCCACATTTCAACAGTGCCCAGGTTGAGAAACCCTGAGGCAAAAAACATGAAATCTCAGTAAGGAAAATAAAAAAGCCAAAGGGAAGAGTGATAGGATTTTGCAGGAGAGTTCTTAGAGTTGTGACAGCCACCATGGGAACCCTCCAAGTTATTAAATACACTGTACCACATACTTTTTTTTTTTTAAGTAGGATTTTATTTTCTGCCTGGGTACAGTCCTAGACTACAGTGCACCTGTTTTAGGTTTCTCATTGTAGCTGGAATGACAGGTACATATTACTACATCCAGCCAGCTTCTTCCATTGATGGTGTCGTGGATTTTCCTCCCCAGGCTGGTCTAGAACCATGGTTCTTTCAATATTAGCCCCCCAAATAGGATTGTAAGTATAAGTTACTGTTGCCCAGCTCTTATTTATTTTCATTTTTTAGAAGATGGGGCCTGTGTAGCACATGGTCACCTCTAACAGAGAACCTCCTGTCTCTACCTCCTTAGTGCTGTCTGCCTGCGGTCTACTCTGCCTGGTCATGTTCCTACTTAGATAGGAAATTATTATTTGGTGATGTGTTAAATTAGTTTTTCTCTTTTGAAGATTTGTATTGTGGTTGTTTTAATAAGTTTTCCATTTTGCTATGTCTCAGCTTGTGTGATTTTTAGATGAATTTTTGTCTTTGGTTTTAGTCTTAAATCATTAGTATCTAACTTTATGGTGTTAAGGTCTTTTATTTAATGATCATGTATTTTTTTCTAAAACCATGGCTATGATTTTAGGAGACAAAAGGAATCTTGGGTAGGCAGAGGCCTTTGGTAATATTACTACTCAGTTTCCTGGGAATCTGCTGTTGTACAAATCTTACTGAAACCACATTTAGGCCAGAACATTGAAGGTTATAGCCAGATTTTTTTCCCCCTCAAGAATCAGAATTAGTTATTGTATTTTGCTATGCTATTAAGTTTTTTTTTTTGTGTGTGTGTGTGTGTGTGTAAGGGGATCAGACCTAGGCTTGTGTGTATAAGCATGTGTTCTATCACTGGGCTAGACCCCAGCCCCTATATAATTGGTGTTTGATTTTCTTTTTTATTTCATAGGCAACTAAACTTTTTCTGGGAGAAGAAGAATTACTTAGAGTGGTTTGTGAGAGATTTGATACTGGCTATTGTAAACACTTCTTTTAAATTTCCAGGTGACTTACTAAGTAACCTGTTGCAGAGTCCTAGCTCAGCCAAATTATTGAATCAGCCTATCCCCATCCTCGATGTGGAGAGTGAGTATATCTGTTCTCTGGCCTTGGAGTGTCTGGCCCATCTCTTCAGTTGGATTCCTCTTTCTGCCAGCATCACCCCATCCCTCCTCACCACCATCTTCCACTTTGCACGCTTTGGCTGTGACATCCGGGCCAGAAAGATGGCATCAGTGAATGGCAGCAACCAGAACTGTGTCTTGGGACAGGAGCGTGGCCGGCTTGGTGTGCTGGCCATGTCATGCATCAATGAACTCATGTCCAAAAACTGTGTGCCTATGGAATTTGAGGAGTATTTGCTGCGTATGTTCCAGCAAACCTTCTACCTCCTGCAGAAGATCACCAGGGATAACAATGCCCACACGGTGAAGAGCAGGCTAGAAGAGCTCGATGAGAGGTAATGCAAAAGGCGGAGTGGCTGTACTCGAGACAGGGCTTACACGTGCTGTCTGTAACCTGTTTGATTTCAGAATATGGGCCTCCTGGTAAGGAACAGAAAGGTAGGTGGATATGTACAGCAAGTCCAGGCTGAGCTGGAAGGGCTAGGGTGGTTAAGGGAAATGAGTTGAGTGTGGAAAATGATGGTGGCTTGTGTAGGCCTGTTGTCTCTCTTCCCTGTCCATCTATCTCCTGTCCTCCTGTCCATGCCTCTATCCCCTTCCTCACTATCTGCCTGCAGGTCTGAGGTGTGCAGGAACCAAGAGCGTGGCCCCTGGCTACATAGGTGAGAACAGAAGAGGCTCACCGGAGGTACAGGGGTTCTGTTGCTCTTTCTCACTGGATGCTGCTTGTTTTCACCATCCAGCTGTTTCCCAGAGGGCATCTTGTGGTATATAGAAGTGTTGTTAGTATTGTTTTACACAGATGATACCTGTTCACCCAAAGACAGGAGAGGTATTCATGAGGGTACACACCTGTATTGCTTTGCTACTTCCTCTTGAATAGAGCCTAAAAATTTTCAAGCCCGTTTTCTTAAAGTCCTTTAGGAGATGATTCAGCGTAATAGTCTGAGATAGGGATGCATTATTTATTTATTTTGCAGATGATGTCGTTTATGTACCTTACAACTTTGACTATCCAGGTGCTACTGTTGTATAGAGATAAAGGCAGTCGAAACATGCCATGTGGATTGTTAAGAAGCATCCAAGTAGATAAATTGTGTTGGATTACTAAAGGTTTACATAACTTGGCAGTAAAATTGTTAATATTACAATTAATTTTCCTTTCATTATCTTTATTAAGCTCTGTAGAGTTAAGGTTATTTCCTTTTTCTCAAAATATATAGCATAGGGGCTGGGATTATGGCCTAGTGGTAGAGTGCTTGCCTTGCATACATGAAGCCCTGGGTTCGATTCCTCAGCACCACATATATAGAAAAAGCCAAATGTGGCTCTGTGGCTCAAGTGGTAGAGTGCTAGCCTTGAGCAAAAAGAAGCCAGGAACAGTGCTCAGGCCCTGAGTTTAAGCTCCAGGACTGGCAAAAAAACCCCACAAAAACAACAACAACCAAAAAAAAACATGATACATATATGTGTATATGTCTTTTAATATTGCTATCCAAAGCCAAGGAAGCTTTAGTACTTTTTTTTTTTTTTGCCAGTCCTGGGGCTTGGACTCAGGGCCTGAGCACTGTCCCTGGCTTCTTTTTGCTCAAGGCTAGCACTCTGCCACTTGAGCCACAGCGCCACTTCTGGCCATTTTCTATATACGTGGTGCTGGGGAATCGAACCCAGGGCTTCATGTATACAAGACAAGCGCTCTTGCCACTAGGCCATATTCCCAGCCCCTAGTACTTTCTTTTAAGATGCTTTTTAAATTGGACACAAGTTTTTCTAAAGTTACATTGATTCAGAAGGTTATTTTGATTCCATTCATTCTAAATAAGTTTTGTGTGATGTTTGCTTTGTGTAATCAGGAAAGAACTAGAGACATTTTTCAGCATTTAGTAATGACTTTTTGTGTGTGTGTGTGTGTGTGTGTGTGTGTGTGTGTGTGTGTGTGTGTCAATCCTAGGGTTTGAACTCTGGGCCCTGGGCGATGTTCCTGAGCTTCTTTTTTTTTGGGGGGGGGGGGCAGTCCTGGGGCTTGGACTCTGGGCCTGAGCACTGTCCCTGGCTTTTTGCTCAAGGCTAGCACTCTGCCACTTGAGCCACGGCGCCACTTCTGGCCATTTTCTGTATATGTGGTGCTGGGGAATCGAACCCAGGGCCTCATGTATATGAGGCAGGCACTCTTGCCACTAGGCCATATCCCTAGCCCCCTGAGCTTCTTTTGCTTAAGGCTAGCATTCTAACACTTGAGCCACTTTTGGCTTGTCTTTGATTAATTGGAGACTCTCATGGACTTTCCTGACTGGGCTGGCTTTGAACTGCAATCCTCAGATCTCAGCTTCCTGAGTTGCTAGGGTTACAGGGTGAGCCACCGGTACCCAGCAATAATTTTTTTTTTTTTTTTTGCCAGTCGTGGGCCTTGGACTCAGGGCCTGAGCACTGTCCCTGGCTTCTTCCCGCTCAAGGCTAGCACTCTGCCACTTGAGCCACAGCGCCGCTTCTGGCCGTTTTCTGTATATGTGGTGCTGGGGAATCGAACCTAGGGCCTCGTGTATCCGAGGCAGGCACTCTTGCCGCTAGGCTATATCCCCAGCCCCAGCAGCAATAATTTTTATATGAATTCATCTGCTTTAGTAGTCACGCAATTTCCTATCCTTTCTAGCTTTGTCTGAAGAAGGATTGGCTTGCCTTCATGTGTTAATTAAGAATTGAGCTACCTGTGGCAGCCAGCAACTATTAGTTACTTTGACTTTTCCTTGAAGCCTAGTGTGGCCTCCAAACCGTTTAGGGCACAAGGGCACATATTCAGTTGGCATAGAGTGCTGCCATGGATTATCTGTGTGCTGGCTTTGTTCTGTGTAACTTTTGTGTTCTTGCTTTTTTATGTAACCCTGTGCTTCCTGTTACCCTGGAAGCAGAAAGGGGACATAAACAGTATGGTGTGTTTATTTCCTGGCTTGTTGGTCTCACTACTAATTCTGAACAGCTCTCTCCACTCTTTGTTTCTGAGCTGCTTAACCAAGGCCTTGGCTTTTCTTCTCTTCTGCCTTTTTTCTAACTTTATTGTCCATTAGCAACTATACCAGAAGGTGGGGAAGGGAAAGAAAATGAGGTGAAATCTGTACTGAACACCTATGGGTTGGTGGTTGATCCCCTCTTCTCCATTTTTCTCCTTCCCCTTTGTTTGTTTTCTTGTGCACATGCTAGGCACATACTCTACCACTGAACTATAGCCTGGCTCTGTGTTTTTAAGATTGAGTTGGGTTTTTACATAAGATCGATTTTGGTGAATATTTTGTCTATGATTTCTCTTTATTTACCTTGTGGGCAATGGGTACAGCTTCCTAAGGAGCAGTAAACTTGCTGCTGTCAATGAAGATCTACCTGTGAAATACAATGCAGTACTCCAACCAAGGACTAAGCAGTTGGTCCTTTTGAATATTAGTGGCTGGAGGACCAGAGAGAAGCCCTTTGTACTTTCCTGCCTCTCAAAACTGTTGATCTGGGGCTGGGAAGGTGGCCTAGTGCTAGAGTGCTTTGCCTAATATGAATGAAGCCCTGGGTTTGATTCCTCAACACCACATAAACAGAAAAAGCCAGAAGTGGCGCTGTGGCTCAAGTGGCAGAGTGCTAACCTTGAGCAAAAAGAAGCCAGGGACAGTGCTCAGGCTCTGAGTCCAAGCTCCAAGACTGGTAAAAAAAAAAAAACCAAAACAAAAAACTGTTGATCTACTGGACATCAGTGATTCTTGCCTGTAATACTAGCTACTCAGGAGACTACTCAGGAGGCTGAGATTTTGGGATCATGGTTCAAAGCTATCCCAGGCAGGAAGCTTATGAGATTATAATCTCCAGTTAACTACCAAAGAAGTAGGAGCAGCACTATGACTCAAGTGGTAGGTTGTTAGCCTGGAGTGAAAAAGCCCAGCAACAGTGCCCAGGTACTGAGTTTAAGCCCCAGGACTGGCACAAGAAAACAAAAACAACCCTATTGATCATAATGCCTTATTTTTTTCCCAATATTTGTTCCAAAATCTAATCCTTATTGAAACAAATTAACTTAATTTTTAAAGAGCTGAATATAGCCTACAGGTCAAGTTGGCTGTCCTTGGGGATGAGTTCCAGGAACAATAGGGGACATTTTCTTTTTGGGCCAGTTTTATTTCTCTGAGATATGATTGTTTTGTCCTTCTTTATTTTATTAATTTCTCTCTTTGAAACATAGCCTTTTGCAGTTAGGAGTTTCAGGATTACTTTTAGACTTAATTTTCAGCTAAGGCCTACTATGACTGTACTTTTTAATTTTTATTTTTGTTGGTCTGGGGCTTGAAGTCAGGGCCTGGGTACTATCCTTGAGCTTTTTTTGCTCAAGGCTAGTACTGTACCACTTTGAGCCACAGTGCCACTTCCCATTTTCTGGTGGTTCATTGGAGATGAGTCTCATGGACTTTCCTGCCTGAGCTGGCTTTGTGATCCTTAGATCTCAGCCTCCTGAGTAGCAAGGATTACGAGTGTGAGCCACTGGCACCTGGCTATGACTTTGCCATGTTGGTGTCTGAAATGTGACTTTTGTAGGTTGGTGCATCTCATTTTCTAATCACCTTTTGGTACTGGGAGCTTAAAATGACAGTTCTGGTGCTGTGATGATGTGTTGTGTGCTTAGCAGAAAGCGCTCTGGTCATTGCCCTCACTGTCTTGAGAAATGACTTAGTGAGCAGATGCATGGGGAACACTGGGCTGGGAATGGATGACAGTCTCCTCTGCCACCAGCTGGCGGAGCCACTGGTGGCTGGGCACATTGCCTCTTTGGATCTCATCTGAAAAATGGGAGCTTCAGACTAAAGTGTCCCTGAAGCCTATCTAGCTCTAAACTCCCCTGTATTTGAAAATTCCTCTGACATGGGCTAAATACTCTGACTTGGAGCAAAAGAAGGCTAAATGAACCCTGGGTTGTGAGCCTGAGTCTGTATACTTGGATGCTAGGCATACTTGTATTGCCTTGGTCTTGGTCTGAAGCACACTGGTTCTAATGTTGGCCTTCCAGCAAAGAAAACCAGCTTCAAGATTTGCCATGTCAAGTGACATTGTCATCTGCCCATCAGTTTCTTAACTATCCCTTTCACTTTGGCTGGGCTGTGTACAGTGAATGAGTTAGAAGTAGATGAATGAACACTAGTTGGTAACAAGCCTTGGCGGGAGTGTCTGAGGATTAAAGCTGCTTTTCTGCTATGTTTCAGGTGGTAATGGAATGAAGGGTTGCCTGTCCTGTAGGTAATTGTTGTAGGCCTTTATATTTTTAACTGAAAACATACCTATTTTTGTATACTTCTGCTCTGAAAGAAATTTGAATTTCTTCTCAGGAGCTAGCTATGTTTCTCACATCTTCTTGCCTTCTTGTCTCATTCAGCTATATTGAGAAGTTTACTGACTTTTTGCGGCTCTTTGTGAGTGTTCATCTAAGGAGAATCGAATCTTACTCCCAGTTCCCTGTGCTGGAGTTTCTGACGCTGCTCTTTAAGTACACATTTCATCAGGTAAAGCACCACAGCCTCTTCTCCTCTCCCCATCCTACTCCCTTCCCTCCTCACCCCCAATTCCGTTCTCAAACATGGGGTTCAGTGAGTCAATCATGTGCAACAAAGGAGTATCTAGAATTTGAGTGGATGTTTTAAAGATTGGGAGCCACATGTTGTGCATGTGTGTGTAGGAAGGATTAGGTGCAGGAGAGAGTGTGGTGCCTGGGTTTTACATGAAATAGAACCTCAAAGCCCTTAAGAAAAGTTAAGTACAGGGCTGGGAATACGGCCTAGTGGCAAGAATGCTTGCCTCATATACATGAAGCCCTGGGTTCGATTCCTCAGCACCACATACATAGAAAAAGCCAGAGTGGCGCTGTGGCTCAAGTGGCAGAGTGCTAGCCTTGAGCATAAAGTTAAGTACAGCAGTCTGGGCTCTAGGACCCTGCAGAGACTTGTTCTTCTCTTCTAACTAACTGTTTATCCTTGTTCCTTCTTTGAGATTGCTGTTAATCTGCTTGACAACCCCTTTTTGCACAGTGCCCTGGGAGGTGCTTGACAGCTTTTTTTCAGCTTGTATTAGAAGACTGGTTACTTCCCTTATGTCCTTTGAAGCCACTCAGATTAATTTTGTAGTGGAAAGAGCATGGGAGGAGACGGGTAAAGGAACCTACTTGGGTCTGTGACTGAATACCACATCTCGGGACTGTGATTTCTTTTTCTCTAAAGTAGATTTGAGATTCCACACAATCTCAAATATTAAGATAGGATTTTATTGTAACCAGTTTGCCTTGCCGTACCTTTTGTCCTTGCCCCGTTTTGCCTCATCTCATTCTATGACACCTTTGTCTTGTTAGGTTCCATAAGGCCCACTGGTAAAGACTGAAAGCTCCCAGTGGTGATTACCAAGGAAGCAAGGGACTCTAGGCCTATACCTTTGCTATTCTGGTGGAAGTAATCACTTGTATGTGTGTTTCCAAGCAATAGTTGCATTAAGAGATTTCACTGACTGGATTTTTTTTTGTTTTTTTTTTGGTACCATAGCCTACTCATGAAGGTTACTTCTCTTGTTTGGACATCTGGACACTCTTTTTGGACTATCTGACAAGTAAAATTAAAAGTCGTCTTGGAGACAAGGAAGCAGTTCTTAACAGGTAAGCTTCAGAAACACTGATAAATAAAAGTCATTATTTTTGCCAGTTATTCCTGTGGCCGAAGGACAGTTGTGCAGCTGGACCTGCTTAGTGAGACAGTCATATGAGCTGTTCAGGCAGTAGTGCCACTACACATTTTAATTTTCCTTGTAATATCTTAGTTTCTTCAAGTTCGTTTCTGATTAAAAAGTAATATTTATACATGGTTATTAAAATGTATATAACATACATAAATTGTTAAGGTTGTGTATATGTATACTTAGGTATGATAATGCTTTTTTGTGTATGTTTTAAAAGGCTCTCATAGACATACAAACAAGTATATGTTGAATACATTGACATGACACAATTTGTTTTCAATAATGGAGTAAGAAGGAAGTATGGTGTATAAAAGAGATGGTTGCCCATGTGTTGATAATTGATGGTAAAGTTAGTTGGGACTGGGCTTTATTATGTTCTTATTCCTATCAGTATGTGTTAAAAAATTTTAAAAAAATATATCTGTCATGAAAAAAGCGTATTTATTTTTTCCAGTCCTAGGGTTTGAACTCAAGGCCTGAGCACTGTCTCTGGCTTCTTTTTGCTCAAGGCTAGCACTCTACCACTTGAGCTACAGCACTACTTCTGGCCTTTTCTGTTTATGTAGTGCTGAGGAATCAAACCCTGGGCTTCATGCATGTTAGGCAAGCACTCTACCACTAAGCCACATTCCCAGCCCTGTATTTATTTTTAAAATTAGGAAAATGTATGGAAGAACTTAAGGAAGATAAGTTATCCATAATCCTGTACTTCAGAGATAATGGCTTGCTTTTTTTTTTTTTTTAACCAGTTCTGGGGCTTGAACTCAGGGCCTGAGCATTGTTCCTGAGCTTCTTTGGCTCAAGGCTAGCACTTTACCACTTAAGTCATAGCACCACTTCTGGGCTTTTCTGTTTATGTAGCACTGAGGAGTCAAACCTAGAGCTTTGTGTATGCTAGGCAAGCACTCCACCACTAAGGCACATTCCCAGCTCCCTGAAGCTCTCTTTTGCTTAAGGCTAGCACTGTTACCACTTGAACTATAGCTTCACTTCCAGCTTTTTTAGTGGTTAATTGGAGATAAGAGTCTCACAGACTTTTCAGTGCTGCCGGGGCTGGCTTTGAACCATGATTCTTAGATCTCAACCTCCTGAGTAGCTAGGATCATAGGTGTGAAACACTGGTACCTGGATAGATAATTACTTTTATATGAATTATTTTTCCTTTTCAACAGATACTGTAGGAGAGGTTTGTTTTTGTCCCCGTTCCCCAAGCCAGAATTTCTTGCTATACAAGAAGCAGAAATCACACTTCTTGTACAGTGTTTGTGCTGCTGGGTGGGCGAGGAGGGCAGCTGGGAATTTATCACGCTAGGACAAGAATGGCAACATCCTTACATAGGGAAACGTACCATTCTTGGTATGTGGCTATTTCAGGCTCAAAGGAGGCAATGTTTCTGTTATACATGTCGTATTAGAATAGTTTCTTAGTACATTAAACCAGAGTTTTCTATTTCTTGTGCAGACACATGGTTTATGACGGGTGGTTACAAGTGATCTAGCACTAAGCATATTATACACTTACTAGGAAGCCTCTTAGGTTGTACCAGTTTGGTTATAACTCTTGGGTTCTTGCACTGTACTGCTCAGATGAGGAGGTTACGGTTTGTGAAAACTGTCTAGTGGCTGAAGGAGGTTCTACAATGTGGACAGCAAGACTGGGCATGAGATAGTCCTAGATTGGTCTTCTGGTTGTATAGTTTCTACTTGTATGTACTTGCATAAATTATTTAGCTTATAGAGGCTTGTTTCCTCATTTGTAAAATAGAGATGGTAATGGCAGTTAATTAGACGGTAAGTGAACTAACTTTTAGGATGTGTGATACATTGTCAATGGTCAATAAATGACACCAGAAATGGCGATTGTGTTGGGTAGCCTTCTATCACTGTGAGAAAATGCTCTGAGAAAACTGAGAAAAACATCTTAAAGGAAGAAAGGTTTTCTTGGCTTATGGTTTCAGTCCACGGTCACTTGGCTCTGTTGCTTTTGGGTGTGGTGAGGCAGAGCATCATAGTGGGGTACATGTGGCGGAGCACAGCTGATCACCTGATTGTGGAGTGGTGGTGGGGGGAGGAGGGGAGGAAAGGACTGGAGATAAGATCTGCAAGCCCACAGTGACCTACTTCCTTCCACCAGGCCCTACCTCCTAATAACCCATTTAGCTATGAACACATCAATGGATAAATCCACTGCTCAGATTAGTGCCTTTGTGACTCAGTCACCTCTGGAGGCCCTACCTCTGAACAAGGCTAGGTTTCATAAGCATCATGCCTCCATATGTGTCTTTGAGGGACCATTTGTAGCCAAACTTCAACAGCGGGGGAATTAGTGACATGCTTTCTCCCAAAATGGGCCAAATGGGGAAGGAGTAAGAAAAACTCCACCTGGAAAGAGGTTGGGGTTGTTTCTATAAAAGCCCTTTTATACTGCTGGGGTTTTATGAGCTGTTAAAATTCTAAATAGAATATTGGCATTCCAAGTTTAAGCATTTGGTCTTCTGTTTACAAGTACACTTTTGTGATTGCAGAACAGCTTCTAAGTTGCAAGGGTATCAGGCCACATGTTATGGTTCATTCATCAGGAACTTAGGACACAGTAGTAGATACTGGTTTTTAGCGAGGTGACAACTTGGAGTTATGGTGCTTTTGATTATATCTCTCAGGCTTTTTGAGAGAATAAGCTGAAAAAATGATAAATATGAAAATGTGTTCTAAAGCATAGTCTAAATGGGAGGTGTGAAGGGTGTGGTTCCACTAAGAAAGCACATGCTAGCAGGTAACTAGTATTTGCTAGCAGGTAACTAGTGTTAAACACTCATGCTGTTACTACTCTGTGAAGGTTATTTGTACAAACAGATGGAGCATTTCCTTTCCTGTTTTGTGATAGCCATGCATCTTTTGGTCAGGTTTTGTGCTGCTGCTACATATCCTCCTGTAAGATGAATGTGTTAATTTTCTTTTGCAGGACAGTTAGAACTCAGGGAATCACATATATTTAGCATGGTTTCCAGGTTTATTACAGTATTGCAATGTGTATGATTATTATACATTCAAATGGTCACAGTGGTGGTGATGATAGTAGCAACAGAAATGGAAAACTATCACTATTACTTGACTATGCTACTCCCCTGGATAGGCCAGTGTCTTTTAGCTGATTTGCCTGTGTGGGAATCTGATATTACAGTCATTCCTGGTTCTGGCTGACCATTTCAAACAATAGTAAATGTTCTCATATTTCATGATTTATTATTTCTATTTTGCACATCTTGGTATTTATATTATTTTTTGCCATTTTAGACATAGAACAGGGCCTTGGACATGCTAGGCAAGCACTAAATACTGAGGTATATCTGCACAACTTACTTTTTAAATACAAGCAAAAAACAAAAGCAAAACAAAGGACAAACTCTCAAAGCCAGTGTTTAGTTTGTGCTGTTAATTAGCAACTGTGGCTGCCGCTTGTCCCACAGGCGCCCCCTAGTGGTTTAAGCCAGTAGACTACAAAGAAGAGTGGATCAGAATGAATTTCGGTTTGTGCAGCCCCTCATGTATTTACACAGTGTATGTTTGAAAAGCTTTTAATTTCAATTTTTAACAGTTTGATAATCACTGATCAATAAGAGCCCCTATATCAGAGACATGCTGTTTTGTAGGAACAGCTGATGGCATTGACTACTGGTAACCAACATGTGTATTTTAACTGAGAGCTCCTAAGTGATCAGATACTTTACAACAGGTGGAACTATATGCCATTGCTTTTGTAATCACATTTGTGGCTTGAGCCAGAATTTCAGAAGCTACTGATCTTCCAGGAAGTAGTCAAAAGTGTTTACTTGTATCTTCAGTTGGAAACATGAGTGTGGTTAGGTCTCAGAAGCAGCACTCAGTTCCTGTCACTGTGGTTAAAAGGTTTTGCATCATTCCTCATCAGCAAAGTGCCAGGCATTGTGGGCTACAGATGTTGAAGCATAAATGTTCGTGGATTTATTTTTGGTCCTAGGAGCTTCAAAATTCAGAATGTGCATGTTCCTTTCTCAGTGAGAGTACTTGAGAGTTTCTTGATCAGAGCTGGGGCAAGCCAGTGTTAAGGGGCTAAAAGTTCTGTCACATGCCTTTCTGACAAAGCTGCTGAATGGTTGATTATCCTGATTGCAGTTGAGATGGTCTCAGGAAAGGCAGGAAAGATGCAGTATCCTTTATATTTGTACTTCAAGGCTGCCTTTCTCCCAGCTATGGAGAAAATAGAGCTAGCTAATGAATGTGTGTAGAGTGGTTGAGAGTAGGTGCTCATTAAGTGAGTGTTAACTGTCACCCACTTCTTTTCATGCTCTTCAATGTGAAGTCACCTGTGTAGGAACTTACTTTTACAGGAAGATTAGGAAATGTAAGTGGTGAAGCAACCTAGTCATTGAGTCAGACCCAGTGAACCTCCTTGTCACATGAATATTGGCAAGTACTGGTCACAGACAACAAAAGGATCCTAAGTAACATGACATTAGACTGTAAACAAATGCCAGTGGACATGAGAAAATTGCCGCTTAAGAGGAAGAAGTGCTGTTGTTACAATTGACATTTGATGTAGTTAATAGAAAGTATTAATTAGGCTTAGATCAGAGGTACAATAACTTTCTAGCTCCTACTAGAAGAACTTTATGCCTCAGTTTGCAACTAAGAATAAATGAATGGCATTTTACTTACCTTATGAGTTGAAAAAGCTATTCTAGTTATCTGACTCGTAATTTTATTTTTTGCATGCTTACGTTTATTGGGCCTCTATCATGTAGTTGCTTTAACATGGATCATTTGATCTATCTCTGAACTTGTGACTTCAGTAGAGTTTTCTTCCATTTTGTACAAACACTCCTAATCCTGTCAAAGCCTTGCTTTAGCTTTATTCACCAGACTTTCAGATACTGCCTTTTATTTGCCTTAAAATCGTGAAATATCTGTTGTTTCACTTCCAAACACACAGGATTTTTGTAAATCTTTCTTTTACTCTTTTCCAGTTAATTTTATTAAGATCTGTGATATAGTTTGTATGATTTCAGGGACTTACTTAGAATCACACACCAGTGGCATATATCTAGGAGGCAGAGGTAGGAGGATAGAGAGGTTAAGGTAGCCTTTGTTAAAGGTAGCAGTGAGACCCAATCCCAAAACCAAAATTAAAACAAATGGCGGAAGGTGTGGCTCAAGCGTAGAGCACTTGCCTAGGATGTACAAGGCACTGGGTTCTAGCACTGTGCAGAAGAAAAGGGAACAGGGAGAGAAAAGGAGAAAGAAAAGAAAAATATATTCCATGCAAAGAGTTTAACCAAGAGAGGTGTGGACTAAAACCAAAGTAGACTTTAAGACAAAAATATTGGGGGGAAAAGGCTATTTTTATTTATTTATTTTTGCCAACACTATCTCTAAGCTCAAGTCTTCATATTCTCCCACTTTGAGCCATAGCTCTACTTCAGGTTTTCTGGTGTTTAATTGGAGAGAAGAATTTCATGGACTTTTTTTCTTGCTCTGGCTAGCCTTGAACTGCCATCCTCAAATCTCAACCACCTGAGTAGCTAGAATTATAAGCACGAGCCACCAGTGTCCAGCAAGGCCATTCTTATAATAGTAAAAAGACAGTGCATCAAGAAACCACCTGAACAGTTGAGTAGAAAAATACAGTGTTCCTGTTTCACTTGTACACACCTTCGCCAGCCAGCTGACAGACTCTAGCTGCCTCTTGTGTGAGGCATTCTCCACAGCACTGTTTTCTGCTAGGCTAAATAAAGGCCTCCTTTCACTGATGTCAGGTTTCTGCTCCACACAGGTACGAAGATGCCCTGATCCTCTTGCTCACAGAAGTGTTGAATCGTATCCAATTCAGATACAACCAGGCCCAGCTGGAGGAGTTGGATGATGAGACTCTGGATGATGATGTAAGCAACATACCCCAACTGACCCTTAATCAATGTTTCCTTGTGATAGCAACCAGACTCTAGGCTTGCATTCTGTGACTCTGTTCTCTGGAAACTAAGTCGGAGTTGTTTTCAAACTGAGTTGTATATTTGAAATTCTTATCTCCTATTGCTGTTTTGTGGCACTGATGGTAAAAAAATGTTCCGTAGGCATTTATACCTATGTGGCCTAGAAGACCAGATGTAAAGTGAGGAGAGGTGGTTTAGTGAGAATTTTGTGTCCTTTCATTTTCCCTGTCTTGCACATCTACCTCCACTCTTTACCTGAGCATCAAAGAATACCTAGCTGGGTACTAATGAAAATTAAAGAGGTATTTAAATGATAAGACTAGAATGGAAGGAAGTCTGTTTTGGTATAGCCTGTTAAAAACAGATTTGACCTAGGATGGGGGCCACAGAATTTAAATTACTGCAAAGCCTCCAAGGAAGGTTGGTAATTATAAGCCTGTGGATCACACTGTAAGGGCACTGATTTAGTCGGGTGTGTATGCACACAGACTTAGCCTTGGACCATTGTGGAAAGGGGTGAGTGATGCCAATGGGTGGGACAAGGTAAAGGTTTCCAAACCTTTCACAGGTGACTCTTCTATCTGTGTACTATAATGCCTGTAGGAGGAAAACTGGGTTCTTCTGCATAGACTTTGGCTTTCTGAGGAAGTAGCTTGTTATGAAATCAGTTTGTTGGGTTAAAAAATAATTCTAGCTTGGCTTTTTAAAGTGTCAAATAACCTAGTTCTGTCATTCTCTACTTTGTCAGAATTCTTTGTCTGAGACCAGACACGAGGCAAAGAGAGAGTGGCAAGGAAGAGGACAGGTTCCAGTTGATGCTTTTGTTTCCCCACAGCAGCAGACAGAGTGGCAGCGGTACTTACGCCAGAGCCTGGAGGTGGTGGCCAAGGTGATGGAGCTTCTTCCCACGCACGCCTTCTCAACTCTGGTAATTCATCATTTGAAGGGGAAGGAAGAATCTATATTGTTCCCTGTTTGTGTAGCATGTATGGCATATGCTTCTTTGTCTCTGCTCTCTTTCTGTATATTGAACATAACTTAGCCCTTTCCTGTGCAGGGGATGGACTCCAGGGCTTCATGGAATGCTAGGCAAATGTCTTACCACTTGGCTACACTGCTGGCCCTAAGTATTATTTATTAAACAGAAAAGACCTCTAATTTATTTATTTTAACATTTTTGCAAACTTTTAGAAGCCCAGCCTAATTTTGAAGAAATCTATTTTACAAATGCCTTAATGCCTTCCGTCAGTAGAGTGAAGGTGGCCAGATCACACAGCTGTGAAGCTTGCCTCTCTCAAACTCCCTGTGGCACATTGCTAGTCCTCTGCCTGTGTATTTGTACTGGGCTCTTTAATCATAATGTTGATTTCATTCAATGAGGATTGATTGATTGTTGGTCATGGAGCTTGAAATCAGGGTCTGGGTGCTGTCCCTTAGTTCTTTTGCTCAAGGCTAGTGTTCTACCACTTTGGGCCACAGCTCCATTTCCAGTTTTCTGATAGTTAATTGGAAATAAGAACCTCACAGGGACTTTCCTGCCTGGACTGGCTTTGAACCATAATCCTCAGCCCTCAGCCTCCTGAAGTAGGTAGAATTACAGCTATGAGCTACCAGCACTGGTTATTTTATTAAACTCATGTCTTCCTCTAAGGAAAGATAACTTACTCGGGTCAGCTTTTGTATATATGACCCAGCTGCATGGTGTTCTATGGAAAATGCCGCTTGGCCATGCTGCCTGCCTCTCTTAGACACATACAAGGACATATGTAGGTCTTACTTTCATTTGTGGTGTTTGTGGCAGCTTCAAAAAGAGCCTGCTCTAGTTATGAAGTCTTAGTTGCTATATGAACAGTGAAAACGGACTTCCAAATCACATAGCCTGTTTTTTTACTTTGCCATGCACATTATCAAGGCATATTGGGTAGTGGATGTTTTTTCCCTTGGGCTTGAGAAGAAATACAGCCCCACCGCAGCTCTCAAAGGTTAGGTCATTTTAGGGCTGTTCCTTGCTAGGAATCTGATGGTCTTATCCCCAGCATCCTTTGCTATGCCTTAAAAAAGTTCATACTATGTTGTTTTCTTGTTCTGTGCATTACATAATAATTTCAACTGTAAAAACTGGGTGGAGGGGACAGCAAAAGGAGACTCCTCTTCCTAGCTGTGTGTAAAGGTTCTTAGAGAACATTTCTGGATTTTGACCCTCTCTCCATAGGTACTTTATGTTTTAATGTTAAAAACTGTTGTTAAAACTTGCATTTACGATTATAAAAACTCTGTTTTCAGTTTCCAGTTCTTCAGGACAACTTAGAAGTTTATTTGGGATTACAACAGTTTGTGGTTACTTCAGGGTCAGGTAAATTGGTTTATATTTTCACATTTAACCTAATTTAAAAAATGGGCTGATAACACGATCTTCTCCCCCATGATTCTCACTTCTGAACAGAAATTTACATCGTCCCAATGCAAGAAGCTGTAGGGGCTATGACACTGATTTCCAAAGACAAGTTTGGAAGGATGCTAGTTTGGGGAAAGAAGTAGTGCTTACTAAAACCTCAGAATATTTCTTTTTGTGCTTTCAAATAGTACAGCTACTGGAAAGGAAAAGCTTTGCACTTCCCTGCTATGTGTTATTTCTCTGGTTGGTAAAATTACAACAGAGGAACAGCTCTGAGCAGGCACACTCACAGTACAGCAGCATCCCGCTTGGATGGTTCACCCCCACCCGGGATGGCCTGCGAGCGGTGCTTCCTATAGCAAGCTGCAGAGCCTTTGGGCTGTGCTTTACAGACCACCCTGCTGATAATACTGAAAATAGCCTCCATTTGTAGAGCACTCATATGCCAGAAATTGTGGTGTTTCCCTGTGGTTTCATTCTCTCCACTGGCCTATAATGTATAAGCACTGCTACTCATACTCCAGTTTTACAGAGGATGACACTGAATTTCCAGACCCACTGCCACATGTCTGGCTAATTCTAGTCTCAGGATGGGAGTGGTGAAAATATGACATCACTGACATACATTTCTGCTAGGTAAAAACACTGGCAACTTGATTCTCAGGTCCCCCCCCCCCCCACACACACACACCTGCATCTTCCCTCTGCAAATTCACTTGCTGTTCCTTGTGGCATTGCCTTGTAGGAGGTACACAGGTCCTGACCTGCAGCCCTCTGGTGTCTCAGTCTGTCACTGAGCTGCCCATATGGGGACAGCTTCTTCCTGGCGGTGCTTCCATTGGGCCTCTTTCTGCTCTTTCTGAGGCTGCCCTTCTTGGTGGCCCCAGAGGGCTTGTTTCCATGACTGTTAGCTTTGAAAGCAACCCAATAAGCCCCAGGAGGCTGATGGGACTTGGCAGGTCCTGGTCCTGGCTTTCAGTGGCTTATACAAACTTTAAAAAGGCATCTTTCAAAACAAACATGCCTATAATATGCCTGTCATCACTAATGAATAATCATTTGAATGTGCAAATGCTAAATATTTTCAGAATCCATCCTTGGGAGTAATCATGAACAGGTGGTCAGGCTACTAACCCAAATTAGAATGTACTCCAGACCCAAAGAACATTAGGGGTAGATAGATGTTCGTAGGTTTGTTTTGAAACAAGATGGCTTCAGACTATTACAGATTACAGAAACCCTTTCCCCTTGTTCTCCCTCCCTCTTTCCTTCCTTCCTTCCCTCTGTCATTTTGCCACCCAAGCCTATGCATCCAGCCTAGCTTCTTGCTGGTTATTTTGGAGACAGAATCTAAACTTTGCTGTCCAGGCTGGCCTTGAACCATGATCCTCCAGATCTCAGCCTCCTGGGTAGCTAGAATTATAGACATAGCATCTACACCATCTATAATAAAAGTCAAGTATGTTAATGCCCTTACCCACAATTGACCCTAGATTTCTTGTTCATCATTATGGTGAGTCTGTTTAGGTAAAATCTGCAGTCGTAATTAATCCTTTTTAGACTATTGATAACTCAGAATTTCACATTCTATACAGATAATACATTTTCACTAAATCAAATATCACATACCTGTTCTCATTGGAACCCATTTACTGGCAGTTTCACAGAGCACTTGGCTCTTCCAGATCATTTATAAATCTATTCCCAGCACTGATCTGCCGTGCATATCTCATGGCAAAGCCTCTCAGGCCGGTGAAATGCTTATTTCCTGTTTTAAAATGAGCTTTCTTCTCCATGACAAAGCATTCCTCCATGCCTTAGTGGCTCAGAAGCCAAGTTTCCAATGCAAAAAGCTATTAAAAAATTTGAAATTGCTGAGTACAGTTTGTTCTCTTGTTCCCATGACCATTTGCCCCTCCAAATAACTTCTCTGCTATATTGGTCTGCCTTTCTGTCTCTCAACAGAAACCATGTTATCTTTTCTCTTCATAGCGTTTGGCCTCTCTCCTTTCATTTGCATTGACCTTTTAGCCCAGCTTCCACTTAAAAAAAAAAATAATAACCCTGCCTTTAGCACTGGAGGTTGAACCCAAGGCCTTGCACATGCTAGGAAAGCTCTCTATTGAGCTATACCTCTGGCTCTTCGGCCTGTAATTCTAGAGTCTCATCTAGAACGTGTGACGGTGGGAGTCAAGCATACCTTTTCTGCTGCTGTCATCATTGATGACAATTGGATGTGTTTTGACCAGTGAAACCTATAGGGCTGTTCCTCCGCTCAGAGCCCTGCCTTACCTGGTTTTGCTAGTACAATATTTAGAAGAGTGGGTGTTCTTACTGTTTACCATGCCACCACCGATCTTGTCTCCGAGACCAAGGCAAGCACATCTGTGTGGCACGGCAATTTCCTGGCAGTTGTTGTGTGGCTCTTGTGCTCCTTACAGGCCATCCTTAACGCTCACTATCTGTCTATCCTACTGTTGGTGGATTAGTAAACTCTCTTTGGTGATCTTGTATCCATTTTATGTGTGGCTGTGCCACTCATCATTGACAGCTTCCCTCAGCTCTAAGTAACCCCTTTAAACTGTTTTGCTTAGCCATGCAAGCTTCCTTGCTTGCATGACAAGACATTGTTTTTTCTTCAGTATATAAGCATTTGACTTACATTCCTTGCTCTGCTTGGGTTCATTTATGACTTGTTTGTTCTCTCAGAGTGGAATACCTTAAGCATTAATTTTCATGTTTTCACCCTCATGTCCCCTAAACAAGGAAACTAAATGATGCTTTCCATTAAGGTGCCCCTCCCTGTGAAGCAATTTGCAAAGGAGCTGTTCTTTGAATGTAGCTTAGAACACATTTAGGTTGCTTCAGGATGACTTAGAGGACATTTGAAAAGTCTCTCTAAACTTACATATAGCATAGTCTCACTTTAAGATTCTTCTTTATAGATGTTCTCTGCTTTAGGGGAAATATAAGCCTTAGCCAGAATGGAAGAAAGTGCAAGTCAATATGAACATCCCCTCCCCCCTATATAGTTGGTACCTTGTATGATTTAGTGGTAGGAAAGATAGGAGGTTTTTAGACCAAAGGAGACAGGATTTGGGGTACTTCTAGTCTCTGCCTTTCAGACAGAACAGGAAAGAACCACCTACCATTTTGATCAACATAACCCTGCCTTCCATGACACATATATGTTGAGGTAAATGGACTTTAAGTTTTTATGCAGTTTGATATGGTCAGCTGTCAGTGGTCAGCAATTTCACATGCTTCAGACTAGTAGTTTAAATTGCATAGCATTCCCAAACTACTTTCCATTCTAGGTACTGTGTTTTGCAAGATGAATTAGGGTAAGTTTAGAGGGGAGAGATTGGGATGGCAAGGATTCTCAGGAGAGTAAAGGGGATTGAAAGGGGCCTAGAACTGTATTTTTTTAAATGCATTCTAATTTTTCCATGAGAAGGGTGAATTGCATGGCAGCATAGCCCTGTCATTTAGTAAGGGCAGATCTCTCAGCCCCCTTTCAATCCCCTTTATTCTGAAACAGTGGTGGGCAAGGGCAGCAGATTTGGCATAATGCTTAGAGCAGTATCTCTTCTCTGAAAGTAAGACCGTGTTAGGCACATCACTTATGGCCTCCTTAGGTGCCTTTTTCTTGCATATATAATTCTGCTGGTGTCAGTACTTTCATATCTTTAGAAGTGTCAGGATGGGGGTTCTCTGTGTTAGTGTATCCCAGGTTCTCTCTTCCTTCCCCTCCACTTGGTTCCTCCTGTGGCAACACATGTGGATGTAGTTTTAGGTGGAAGCTGTGCCCAGTGTTCCTGCATGGTCCTGGGAAGCAATCTGTAGGTGACTAGGTTTGATGAATTGGTTTTGTCTCTGGCATCTGGTCTGAAGGAACTGCAGTCTATAATTACTGAAGTGACTGGTATGTTATGTTCCAGGACATAGGCTGAACATCACCGCGGAAAATGACTGCCGGCGCCTGCACTGCTCCCTGAGAGACTTGAGCTCCCTGCTGCAGGCTGTGGGCCGCTTGGCCGAGTACTTCATTGGGGACGTGTTTGCTGCTCGCTTTAATGACGCTCTTACAGTTGTGGAGAGGTAGGAGGGCCGCCTTAGAACTCACCCTCTTCAGCACTTACCTGCCTTCGGTGGGAGACAGCTGTTGTATGTATGTACATTGCTGTATTCGACAGAGATGGGCTTCATTGTTCGCTTCTATGAACTAAAAGTGCTTCATTTGGAAAATGGAGGGGAAGCAGCTTCTTGTGGGGTTATCGTGAGAGTTAAAGAAGGTGCTTAGTACAGGCCTAGCACATAACAGAGCAATGATGATCTCGCATATAGATATAAAAATGGTGTTGGATTGGAAAGAACCAGTTGGGGTCAGTGTCCAGTCACACAATTAAACAGCATGAAGAAAATGAAGTAGGCAGCTGACTGCCAGAGTTGTGTGATTGTTTTGGTCTGTCCAGTGCCCTCAGGGTCCTCAAAGTGGAAATGGAGCCTGGCCTGACAGTGAGTGAGTCCAGCGTGGCTCCTTTCATACCCATTCTCCTTTGGGTCCTTGCATGAAATGTGGCTGCATTTGTTGGGGAAGGTTTTCTTTTACATAGTCCTTCCCCACACTTGCACACTAAAACCATAAGAGATTCAGACCATTTCAAGGGTTGGTTAAATCAAAGTTGGGTACATGTGAGTCCAGCCTGAAGACCCAGAGTCCTTAGGCTTTCAGTGGTGTAATGGGTTCATTCCTGGGTCACATGCACATAGAGTCCCAGTAGCTGAGTTATGTCCACACTTAGTTTTTCTTTTAAGTGTTATTTCTTAGCTTAAAAAATTTAAATCCATTGAAAGCCTAAAATTTTAAGTCCCTTAAAAAACAGGTTATATTAACAATAAAAGCACCATATAATAGTGGGATTTTTTTTCTTTGGTTGGTGGGGGAGAGAGGGGAGGAAATCTGGTTCTGGGGTTGAATCTGGGTCTGAACACTGTCCCTGAGCCACTTTGTGCTCAAAGCTACAGTGCCGCTTCTGGGTTTCTCTCAGTAATTTATTGGAGATAAGAGTCTCACAGACTTTCGTGCCCTGATTGGCTTCAGATCTCAGCCTCCTGAGTAGCTAGGATTATATGTGTGAGCCACTGGTGCCTGGTCAATAGTGGGATTTTTCTTCCCTGGTCCTAGGGCTTGAACGCAGGTCCTGGGCTCCGTCCCTGAGCCTCTCTGTGCACCAGGCTAGTGCTCTACCACCTGAGCCACAGCCCCACTTCTGGTCTTTTCTGTTTATGTGGTCCTGAAGAATTGAACCCAGAGCTTCACGCGCGCTAGGCAAGCACTCCACCAATAAGTCACATTCTCAGCCCCAAGTGGGAATTTTTTTTTTTTTGGTCTTTTCTTTTTTGGGAGGTAAGTACTCCACCATTCCCAGCCTGTCTTTTTTTCTTTTTTGGTATTGGGGGGTCGAACCCAAGATGTTGCACTTGTTAGGCAAGCACTTTGCCACTGAGCTACATCCCAGCCCAAGTGGGAAGTTTTTTAAAGTGGGTTTGCATGTTTTATTTAATTTTATTGTGTATGGAGAAATTGTATTTCCATTGTACTTCTGAGTCAATAGTGCCTGAGAGGTGGTTAGTCCAGTTCACGCAGCTTATGAGAGAGAGAAAGAGAGAGAGTTCCCCCCCCCCCCCCCGTGGGATTTGACTAGCTTCTTTCTGAGTCCAAATGCCCGGCTCTTGCCAAACAATAGCATGTCTGATTCTAGTTTGTCTGTGTTCATTTGCACTAATGTTTAGCTGGGATAGGATATGGAACCCATTAGATGTTCATTGTTTACTCTTGAGCAGTACTGACATGTCTGTCAGTCATTATAACTTTGTGGTGAGAGAGTGTATCAGAGGTCCCTTGTCATTGTCTTGCAAGTCCCATGCATGTCTCTTTCTGCACCGCTAAGGTTTGCATGTCAGTGCTGAGCAGTGCTTGCTGTCTTTGTGTACTTGGACTGCAGTGTGAGAGAAGTCAATGTGGTTATTATACATATGAGCATTTCTTAGCCCTTTTGTATTTCAAATACCTTGACTGTGTCATTTAATACTCTTCCAAGCATGTTTTTAAAAAATTAAGTGTAATATATTCCATTGTGTTATATTCATTTTTAAGGTTTTTTAACAACATTAATATTTTAGTAAACGTCTTTGTATAGAAATCTTCACACCCATCTCAAGGTTATTTTCTTTGGATAAAAATTAAAGATCTAGTGTGGCTTCTTTCATTATGAAAAAGTCTGTGGTTGGGGCATTTCTTAGTTGGTACCTTGTCAATTTTGTTCATTTTGTCCTTATGCTTGAAGTCCATTTTCATCTGTTTCTTTGCCAACAGGTTGGTTAAAGTCACTCTGTATGGATCTCAGATAAAACTATACAACATTGAAACAGCCGTGCCATCAGTGTTGAAACCTGACCTCATTGATGTGTGAGTAGATGAGTGTTTGTGCCTCCTCAGGAAAGGCCACATCCTTGCCTTTGAACAATTTGATAGAGGGAAGGCAATAGTTGCTGCCAGGGTTAGGGGTATGACTCTTAAACTCTTAAGAGTAGAATGAATATCCTAGTGACAGAATATTCTAGAGAGAGAATTAGCTTAGTGTGTCAGAGGCAGGGCACTGGAGGGAGTAGAGTTAGTTGGATGTGGGAGCCAGTAGAGAAGAAGGTTCTGTAGACCAGGCAGACCTGTGTAGGCTGAGGAAAACTATATAGCTAGGGAGGGGAGGCTGCAAGGTCCACCAGGACTATTGTGGGAACACTTTTTTTTTTTGGGGGGGGGGGCTGGTCCAGGGGCTTGAACTCTGGGCCTGGGTGTTGTCCCTAAGCCTCTTTGTGCTCAAGGCTAGCCCTCTACCACTTGAGCCACAGTGCTACTTCCAGCCTTTTTGAGTAGTTTGTTGAAAATAAGAGTGTCATAGACTTTTTTTTTTTTTTTGGCCAGTCCTGGGCCTTGGACTCAGGGCCTGAGCACCATCCCTGGCTTCTTCCCGCTCAAGGCTAGCCCTCTGCCACCGGAGCCACAGCGCCCCTTCTGGCCATTTTCCATATATGTGGTGCTGGGGAATCGAACTGAGAGCTTCATGTGTAGGAGGCAAGCACTCTTGACACTAGGCCATATTCCCAGCCCAGGGTGTCATGGACTTTTCTGCCCTGGCTGGCTTCGAACTGCAATCCTCAGGTCTCAGCTGAGATCAAGTGTTGAATATGTGAGCCTGTGGGGGACATTTCATGTTCAAACCATAACAATGTCCTTCCCCCCCTTTGGTTTGGTGTTTAAAACTTACTAGATGGGGCTGGGAATATGGCGTAGTGGCAAGAGAGCTTGCCTCATATACATGAAGCCCTGGGTTCAATTCCCCAGTACCACATATATGGAAAACGGCCAGAAGTGACGCTGTGGCTCAAGTGGCAAAGTGCTAGCCTTGAGCAAAAGGAAGCCAGGGACAGTGCTCAGGCCCTGAGTCCAAGGCCCAGGACTGGCAAAAAAACAACAAAAAACAAAATAAACAAAACTTACTAGAATGTTTTCTGGACTTGAATAAAATACCAAATTTTACTGCCTTTTCCATATAAATTTCAAACTTTTTTTTTTTTTTTGCCAGTCCTAGGGCTTGAACTCAGAGCCTGCATGTGTCTTGAGCTTTTCTTTTTTTCTCAAAGCTAGCTCACTACCATTTGAGCCACAGCTCCACTTCCTCCCCCACCCCCCTTTTAAAAGTAGTTAATTGGAGAAGAGTCCTTCCTGGTCAGGCTTCGAACCTCGATCCTCAGATCTCGGCTTCCTGAGTTGCTAGGAATATAGGTCTGAGGCACTGGCTCCTGGCTTAAGTTTCAAATGTTTAATGTCTAGATTCTTTCTCTTTCTTTTCTTTCTTTCTTTCTTTCTTTCTTTCTTTCTTTCTTTCTTTCTTTCTTTCTTTCTTTCTTTCTTTCTTTCTTTCTTTCTTTTTCTCTCTCTCTCTCTCTCTCTCCCTCCCACCCTCCCTCCCTCCCTCCCTCCCTCCCTCTATCAGGCCTGAGCACTGTCCCTGAGCTTCTTTAGCTCCAAGGCTAGCACTCTTACCACTTGAGCCACAGCACCACTTCAGCCTGAACAGAAAGTTCATGTGGTGCTGAGGAATCAAACTCAGGGCTTCATGTGTACTAGGCAAGCGCTCTACCACTAAGCCACATTCCCAGCATAGATACTCTTTTTTTTTTCTCCAGTCCTGGGGCTTGAACTCAGGGCCTGAGCACTGTTCATGGCTTCTTTTTTGCTCAAGGCTAGCACTCTGCCACTTGAGCCACAGTGCTACTTCTGGCCGTTTTCTATATATGTGGTTCTGAGGAATTGAACCCAGGGCTTCATGTATAGGAGGCAAGCACTCTTACCACTAGGCCGTATTCTCAGCCCCCTAGATATTCTTGCTTTAGGGTAATTAGTACATTTCTTACTCAGCTGACTTTGAAAAGTTCAAACCTGTAGAATATGGGAAAACCAATAGAATAAACTTTCTCACACTCTTACATTCATCAGTTACAAATATTTTTATCTTTGCCTTTGTTTCTTACGCTTTCTGTACGTCTGCATGCTTACACATCTGAGCCATTTGAAAATAAACTGCAGATAACATCCTACCAACCCATTAGTTCTTTAGTATGAGTCTCTTTCAAATAAGGCCATTCTCCTCCATACCAGTAATATTATCAACACTCAAAAGATTTAATGGATGAAGTAATAATATATGGTTTCTACTCAAATGTCTCCAGGGGCTGGGGATATGGCCTAGTGGCAAGAGTGCCTGCCTCATACACATGAGGCCCTGGGTTCGATTCCCCAGCATCACATATACAGAAAATGGCCAGAAGTGGCGCTGTGGCTCAAGTGGCAGAGTGCTAGCCTTGAGCAAAAAGAAGCCAGGGACAGTGCTCAGGCCCTGAGTCCAAGCCCCAGGACTGGCCAAAAAAAAAAAAAAAAAAAAAAAAAGCATTCAAAGAACTCAAATGTCTCCATTGGTCCCAGGAATGGGACAAGTAATTATGAACCACATGTTAAGTTTCTGCTATAGATCAGATGCCAGTCATGCATGGAGTGCACATGCATGTATGTGAGCACCTGTGAGATGGTGACTGCCTTTGCTTTTGGGTCCTATTGAGAGGCCCCTATTGTGAATCTGCCCTGTAGTTGTACCTGCTGAGTTTGATTGTAATGTCCTTTCTGCCATTATCCTTGCTGTGTCCACTGAAAGGTCCCAGAAACGGGGACACTAGCAAGTGTGGCCCCTCTGAAAAGAACCAATGGGCCTTAGGGAAATGCAGTAAGGCCAGGGCAGGGTAGTCCTGGAGAAGATTGTAGTTTGAGGAAGTGGGGTGTGAAGGTCAGTAATATTTGAGGAGGACACGTGGGGACTGGCTTAATGGGCTTTTCTGATCACCAGGAGAAAATGAGGATGGTGATTGTGTGTGTGTGTGTGTGTGTGTTTGTGTGTGTGTGTGTGTGTGTGTGTAGATAGGTATACATATGAATCCATATAGATTCTTGATTTATATTGATATAAATTCATGTAGATTTTATATATTCATATTGATCTTAAAGACAAGATAGCAGGGAAACTTCTTTTAACCGAAGAAGATTGCCAGCAGAAAAATAGAAAAGAAAAGATAAAATTAGAAAAATCATTAGTTGTAGAGTGATTTAGGTAGGGCCCTCCAGTGTGTTTATTACATCTCGTAGTGTCACCACAGATTGTTCAGTAACTGTAAAGGAAGGGGAGAATTACATTTAGGTAGATTACAGGTCTGATATATGGAATCTCTTTTACAGTTGCATCGCCTTAGTAAGATTTATTGTTAAGCATCTTGGACATCTATCTTACTACACATTAATGCAGTAGGACCCTGGCAGAAAGGACACATGGTCTCTGCTACCTCATTTCTCCACTAGTCAGACAGATGGTCAAGGGAAGCTTGAACTTGAGACCATCAGGTTGAAACCCAATTTACAAAGCTGTGATACCTGGTACTTACCTGTGTCTTGGTTTGCAGCTGTAGGTGTTACATTTTCACTAGATCTAAAGTCAACACCTTATCACTTGACTCTGTTGATTCAGATCTTACAATTTTTACCTCTTCTTAGGTGAACTTGTATATTGTAGAAAGATTGGGTAAGATCTGATAGACATTCATGGACTACCATTTGTGTTCTAGGTGGCCACATGCAGGCGATGAATAGTTGTTTTCAGGTCTTATTTGGGCAGGTCAATGATTTCCATGCTATCTCCATGTCCTGCAACAGCCATCATAGTGGAAACAAGCGTCATGCTATCCTACGTTTTCCTGACCCTGTGGATCACATCTCTCCTCTTTTTCACAGGCATGCCCAGTCGCTAGCTGCCCTCCAGGCCTACTCGCACTGGCTAGCGCAGTACTGTAGTGAAGCCCATCGACAGAACACGCAGCAGTTTGTGACACTCATTTCCACCACCATGGATGCAATCACACCCCTGATCAACAACAAGGTCTTGAGACAATGAATGCCCCACTTTGTATCTGACTTTGCCTGTCCTTTTGTCTATATATCTGTTTACCTGAAAACCAAAATGTTGCACTGTGACACAAGTGTTATTTTGTATAACACTCGAATATAACTTTGTTTTTTAGTTCTCTAAAGTCTCACATGAATACATGATCACTATGAAAAATATAAATATTGTTCAAGTCTGTGGACTAAAAGGAGTTGCTGTCTTAAAGCCCTTCCCCTGAACAGGTCTAAGCACTGTCCAGCAGTTGGTTTCATGTTCTTCTAGACCTTTGCTATTATTTACATTTGTCAGTGCTATGGGTCGCTGCAGGCATTGCTTCTTCAGTTGCTTTTACATAGGAGCAGCTCCTGTTTTTTCTGTTGCCCATAGTTGTTCTTCCATGGGACTTTCTTTGACTTTTTCACTGAAGGGAATGTGTGGCCTTTATGTGCCTCTTGTATACACGTTAGAGGTCCCATATAGTGGGGCTTCCCTCAAGTAGAGTTACTGAGTAAAGGAGGTTACATCCTTTATGTATCCTGTATGTAAGCTATACTAAGTTGTCCTCCAAGAAGACTACCAGTTGATGTTCCTAGACCATGTTTACTTCTCTTATTTCTTTTTTCATAGTTTTAAAAATCATATCTAGTACTGTATCACTTTTGTCAATGTATTGTTTTAATAAGCACAATGTATCATTTTTCCATAAATGTATGTTATCTATAAAGACAAAGTATAACTATGAAGTTACACTTTGTAAAAAGTTGTGTTCTTCCCTAAGGTGTCTGTCTGTTCCGTAAATTTACCAAGCTGTTGCTGACTTAGGCTTCCCTCATTAAAGAATGTTACTGGGAATCCTTCTAAAATACATGTATTTATGAATGTAACAGTTTAGAATAAGTGGAGATGAGGAGCATTTTATGCTTCTTGGATATATATGTACATATATATATACACATATATATACACATTTATCTGCCATGAGCTCGAACTCAGGGCCTGGGCACTGTCCCTGAGCTCTTTTGCTCAAGACTAGCACTCTACCAGCTTGAGCCACAGCTCTACTTTGTTCTCTGGTTAATTGGAGATAAGAGTCTCATGGACTTTCCTACCCAGGCTGGATTTGAACCACGATCCTTAGATTTCAGCCTCCTGAGTAGCTAGGATTACAAGCCACCAGTGGTTCTTGGAAATTATAATGATCTCTTTCCTAAATCATCTGGACTCCCTGACTTTGGTGTGTCTTACTAGTGTTAGGTCTCATCTATAAATGTTCTCTTGAGACTGAGAATGTGGCTCAAAGGTAGAATGTGCTCGACCTGCACAAAGCCCTGGGTTTAATCCCAAATACTCATCTTCTCCCAAGATTTTTCTTTTGCAAAGTTGGAAGTGACAATGATACTTGGTAAGTTTTGTTAGGTGTGCTGAAGTGAAAGAAACACTGGTGTGATTGATAAATTGTAGCAAGGAAGGGTTGTATGAGAGCTTGGCTTGGTGGGAGCCAGAGGAACAACATGAAGAAGCCGTCATTGTTTGCCAGGCACTGGTGGCTCATACCTGTAATCCTAGCTACTTAGAAGGCCGAGACCTTGAGGATTGCAGTTTGAAGCTAGCCTGTGCAGAAGAGTCCTTCAGACTCCATTTCTAATTAGGAAAAAGCTGGACTGGATTCATGGCTCAAGTGGTGGAGTGCCACCCATGAGCAAACAAACTGAATAAAAGCACACAGTACTGAGTTCAAGCCCCCAAGCTGGGGGAAGAAACCCTCATTTTTTGAAGGGGGACTTGGATGGCGTACCCAGCGAGTGCCATGTGATAGAACAGCTTAAGAATGCCACTGTGAGTTCATGAGCTGAGAAATGACTAAGTTCAAAGATGCCAGTGTTGGGGCTGGAAATGTAGCTTAGTGGTAGCGTGCTTGCCTAGCATGCATGAAGCCCTGGGTTCAATTCCTCAGCACCACATAAACAGAAAAAGCAGGAAGTGGCACTGTGGCTCAAGTGGCAGAGTGCTAGCCTTGAGCAAAAAGAAGCCAGGGATAGTGCTCAGGCCCTGAGTTCAAGCCCCTCAAGACTGGCAAAAAACAAAACAACAAAAAATCCCACTGTCTGGGAAAAGGGATCAGGAAATGGTAGTGGTACAAGATGCTGTGGAGGTGGCAAAGGCCACAGGAACCTTTTGCAGATTCTGCAGATGGATCCTGGTGATTTAGCTTATGACCAGACCATCACCTCTGCAGTGTCTCTTGTTTCAGCCAATGGGGAACATAGTGAACCAGCATGTCCTCTTCCGTTTCCAGGTCCAAGACAAGTTGCTGTTATCTGCCTGCCACTTACTAGTCTCACTGGCCACCACTGTGCGGCCTGTCTTTCTGATCAGCATCCCTGCAGTGCAAAAGGTGTTCAACAGGATTACTGATGCCTCTGCCCAGCGGCTTGCTGATAAGGTGAGGGGTGGCTTTGCTTTGTACCGTGTGTGTCCACACCAGTGAGTGGACTGCTTAAGGAGTGGTGGGGTAGTGGGCCTGATGACACAGCCCCCTGCACTCCTGCATTGTGTGCTTCTTTGCTAAGGCACATAGGCAGGGGGCTGGCCCAGCTGGGGCTCTCACGCATGTGTATGTATGCACACAGAGTTGGGCTGCTCAGAAAACATCATTGGCCAGTGTTGTGAGGGTCACAGTTTGGTTTCTTTTGTTGCATACTTGGTTTTTTTGAAGGTGGAAAAATACCAGGCGAGTGTATTTTCTAAGAAGGCTTCTGGCAGGCTCAGGTTGGATGGTGGTGGTGTGGTGTGTTGTGGGTGAGAACAGGAGGGGTGCAGAAGCCCTTCTTCAGAGAACCAGGATGTGAGAAGTGTTCTCTCCCCCCTGTTCTGAGTGGCTCCTTAAGCTAGCAGAGGTAGCAGCGAAGGGCCATGGCAGACTTAATGTCTACAATGGGATTTCACCTCTGTAATGCCGCATCTATGGATTAGAGGGCAATGTGAATGCCAGAGAGGCCTCTGGAGGCCAAGCCTGGCCATGCCTGCCTCAGGGTTCTAAACCTTGAGGCTCCTTAGAAATGGGCCAACTTAGATGAGCACAGGTCCTGCCCAGGCTGTAAGAAAGAAGCTTGCGACTTGAGCTCTAGGTGTGCATTGAAGCCAAAGGCTAGCAGCTGGTACAGTTACCTGTCTGACTCTGATGGATATCTTTGGGTGTCTCCTAGGCTCAAGTGTTGGTGTGCCGGGCACTCTCTAACATCTTGCTGCTCCCATGGCCAAATCTCCCTGAGAGTGAGCAGCAGTGGCCTGTGCGCTCCATCAGCCACACCAGCCTCATCTCTGCCCTGTCCCGGGACTATCGCAACCTGAAGCCCAATGCTGTTGCCCCACAGAGAAAGATGCCCCTGGATGACAGTAAGTGGGCCCTGGTCAGGGAGCTGGGCAGGGTTGACATGGCTCCTCCTTCATGGCAGAGAATTGTGTCTTAGCTCAGGAGGTGAATTCAGTGGTTAGGTCCCATGGTTGCTAAGTGGAAAACTCAGGTGCAGGAGGTAGAATCCCACTTACCCATGAAATTCAGTTGTCACATGGGCTGGACATGTGCATGTACCCAAGGTTAGGTAAAATGTAGGATGTGCTAAAGACCATGGAAACGAGCCTGGAAAGGTGCTCTTGGTAGTGTCTTTCACAGAGAAGACAGCTACAGTGACCGCCGATCACTTCAGCTGAGCAGCAGGGCACTTCCCCTCTGCACTAGGAAGGCAATTGGGAGACTGTCTTGTGAGGCTGGTTTACCCTTTTTCCAAATGCAAATAGTTCAGAAGTTTTGGTATCTTCACAAACATACTTGAAGTTTTTTTTTTTTTTGTATTTAAGAGGGAGGAAAAAAGTGAAGCAGAAGAACTCTAGTTCTAGGTACTAAATGTCAGAAAAAAACTTGTTGAAATATCTAATATTGTGGGCTGGGGATGTGGCCTAGTGGCAAGAGCGCTTGCCTCGTATACATGAAGCCCTCGGTTCGATTCCCCAGCACCACATATACAGAAAATGGCCAGAAGTGGCGCTGCGGCTCAAGTGGCAGAGTGCTAGCCTTGAGCAAAAGGAAGCCAGGGACAGTGCTCAGGCCCTGAGTCCAAGGCCCAGGACTGGCAAAAAAAAAAAAAAAAAGAAAGAAAGAAAGAAAGAAATATCTAATATTATAGAAATCTTTAAAATACAGTCTATTTTCACGATAAAAAACATTAGTGTCATTTGATAGTATATAGCATATATATATAGTAGATAGTATATAGTCATCTGATAGTATACTATCAGAGATGTTTTGTGAAATAGACATTATTTTTTAGCATTCTTTTTTAAAACATTTTTACAATCAGAAGATTGACATGAACTCATTAGAAGAAAAAGAAGAAAAAAACTCCTAAATCACCAGTTCCTATTTTCAAAAGTGAAAATTTAATTAATTTTTTAATTGTTGCTATAAAGGTGATGTACAGAGGGCTTAACTTTTCAGAAAGTGATTTTTTTTCTTTTGGTCAGTTGTGGGGCTTGAACTGGGGCCAGGGTGCTGTCCCTGAGCCTCTGTGCTCAAGGTAGCACTTGAGCCATAGCACCACTTCTGGTTTTTGAGTAGTTAATTGGAGATGAGAGTCTCAGGGGTACTTTTCTGCCCTGACCAGTTTCGAACTGCAATCTTGAGATCTCAGCCTCCTGAGTAGCTGGGATAACAGGTATTAGCCAGCAGTGCCCGGCTCTGTTTGGCTTTTTTAAAAGCCAAATGCCCTGTTTGGTTGTCACCTCTTTCAGTACAGAAAGCACCTGCTTTGTTTCAAATGTCCACTGTATTCTCAAAGGCCCATGCTTGTTTCCTTGCAGAGGTCCTTAGTCTTGTTCTGTCCGATTCTTCCCAGCAGATTGGGGGCAGTGGCATTGTGCTTCTTGTTGCATCACTTCTGCCTCTCGTTTCCCAAGCAGTTTCTAACAACCTATCACTTGGAAAGTATCTTTGCCTCCAGATCCTCCCACCTCCTCTCCTGAGGGCTAGGAAAGCAGGCATGCCCTACCCTGGTTGTATAATATACTGTTCCTGTGGAAGTACCACAGTTAATGGCCTGTTCTATTATTCATACTTACAGTGCTTTCAAGGCTTTATGCTTCCATTCCTATAAATATACTTGTTCTACTTTTAATTTCTTACATGGCAGAGGTCAGAGTTTGGTCTCTGGACTTCTGTTTGGTTTTCCCCCTAGGCTGCTTCTCCAGAGCTTGTGTGCTCTTAGGAAAATGTCTGTCCTGCATGAGTTTCCGAGTTGGCCCATGTGCTTGCAGTAGTTTGAGGTCACTCCTGGTCAGTAGTATAACTGTGCTTTCACTCCAGGTTGCTGTGACTAGGCCTATTATGGGCCATTGTCTTCTACCAGTCTTGTGTATATAGCAGTATTTTTTATGGGCCCACCTATTCTGATAAATAAACCAAGACTCAGCCGTGAGCAGAGTTGGTGCAGAATCGAGCCCACAGAACTCCTGAGAGTCTCTTCTCAGAGCCTCTTCTTTCTTGGAAGTTGCTTTAGCCCGTAGAGTGGCTGGTGAGCTAAAGGGTTCCAAACAGGGCTGAGTTCACTGTCGGGTAGCTGACACATGGGGTCTCTATCTGTGCTGCTCTGGACCTTCTCTGCTAGGGGTACTAGCAAGGATCCTGCCCAAGGCATCTGGCCAGTTGCTAACTCCGTGGATCATATCAAGGGCTCCCTGCCCTTCTGTGTTGGCTGCAGGTACCTCCATTTTCCCTGTATACTGTATGGAATATAACATAAAATCATATGTCAGCATTTTGCTAGAATTAGATATATTATTGGACTATCTAATCTCTGATAATGATAAGATGTATTCTCAGAGTACAGGCCTGATAGACCCAATGGCTGGGTTAGGCAATTTATTCCTGGCCCGATCACCATGCTACCCTGTGTGCTTCATGTAGATTAGTTCTGTTGGAAGGAGAAGGCTGATCCAAATGTGTTCATTCTTGCCTGTGGTAATCAATCACTACTGTCACTTCCCTCACCAGTCTATTCACCACTGTAGGTTCTGGTTAAGGCCAAGGCTACCACACCTAACCTGAGTTTATAGCTCAGTTTGTCTTTTCTGTGGACTTGTGGCTCGTGGGTAAGGAAAAACAGGCAAAGACTGAAGTGAGTAGGCAGGCAGACAACTAGAGACTTGGCAGTGAAAAAAACAAGGAGGCGGAGAGGGACAGAGGGAAGGAGGGAAGTATTTAACAGAATTAAGACAGAATGTGTTCTTTTAGCAAGTCAAGTTTCTCTTTTTTTAAAAAAATAATTATTGTCAAAGTGATGTACAGAGGGGTTACAGTTTCATATGTAAGGCAGTGGGTACATTTCTTGTACAATTTGTTACCTCCTCCCTCATTTTCCCCCCTCTTCTCTCTCTTTTGTTGTGTTCCCTCTTAACTGCAATGTGTCCTTAGGCAGCTCATAACCTGCAACTTAATCTTGATTTGCAGCCAAAGTGATCATCCACCAGACACTCAGTGTCTTGGAAGATATTGTGGAGAACATCTCTGGGGAGGCCACAAAGTCTCGGCAGATCTGCTACCAGTCACTGCAGGAGTCTGTTCAGGTCTCTCTGGCCCTCTTTCCAGCTTTCATCCATCAGTCAGGTAGGATCCTTGAGGGTGGAGTTGCTGCTAAGAGCCATGTGTCTGCACTTGCTCGGTGGAAGGAAGCGCAGTGACAGGGCTTTGCTTCTTTGGGGCATCTGGGCTGAGGCTTCATGGAAAAGGGGGCAGAGCACTCAGTAGGGGCCCTGGCACATCTCATGAGCCCCTGAGTCACTTGCCGCCTCCTGCCTAGTCTTCCTTTTGAAGCCCTCACCTCCCCTGAAGAGGGATGATGAGAGGACGAGACAGTGGCAAGCCTAACACAGGAGAGGCAGGGCGCCTTTGCTCAGATCAGTGCGCTTGCTTCTGTGGCAAGGCAAGTTTGACTGAGACGTTCTCCCAGCCCCTGTCACTGCTGCTGTCACTGACAGTGCGCTCCAGCTCTGTGGATGTACTTGTCTGGCTCTCCTAAAAGCATTTATAGTAGACTTGTCAGCTTATGAGTATATTCAGCAGTTATCTTGTGTGAATGAATTGTGTGCAGGAAAGGCCACAATATACTGGGCAGAGATGATCTTTGAGATCTGTTAGTGAAGCCACATTAGCTGAAACCAGTATTTTCTGCAATTAATCCATTTAATGGACTTGGGCCTTGTGACCAGAGTATGCCTTCATTATCCACTTGCAGCCACTTAACCCTGACCTGACTACAAGGATTTTTGGTCATAAAGAGAAGTAGCTTGAGGCCCTTGGGGGCTGGCCCAGTTGAGTAGTTTTGTCAGTGTGAGCACAATATAATCCATCTGCAGTAAAAGCTGACCATTGCTGGATGCTGGGCAGTGAGGGAGGCTCTGAGGCCACCTCCATTTTCTATTGGTGGGCCATGTAGCATCGCTTCCTTGGCCAGAGCTGAGTGCTCAGCAGGCCCTTAATCATTTTCCACTTTTCATCATTGGCTGACGGTTTTGGAGAAATTTCTTTCAGCAGGAGGCCAGAGGGAGAGAGAGAGAGAGAGAGAGAGAGAGAGAGAGAGAGAGAGAGAGAGAGAGAGAGAGAGAGAGAGCAGCACTGATGTAGTCAGTGGAGAAGCTGAGGCTTTGCTGGTCCCCAGTGCATAACTCTTGACTGTTTGTTTGTCCTTTACTTAGATGTGACTGATGAGATGCTGAGCTTCTTCCTCACTCTGTTCCGAGGCCTTAGAGTACAGATGGGCGTACCTTTCACTGAACAGATCATACAGACCTTCCTCAATATGTTTACCAGGTAACCACATGCCTGCTGCCCAGGCGTTTCAGCCGGGGGAGATGTCAGGGGGTCTTGTCTTCATTCACCACAGGTGTTGGTCATGTGGTCCCTAGAGAAGCAGTTCTTGCGTTACTCTTATCCACAGAGAGCAGCTGGCTGAAAGCATCCTCCATGAAGGCAGCACTGGCTGCCGAGTAGTGGAGAAGTTCCTGAAGATTCTGCAGGTAGTGGTGCAGGAGCCTGGCCAGGTGTTCAAGCCATTTCTCCCAAGCATCATCGCCCTGTGCATGGAGCAGGTGTACCCCATCATAGCTGAGGTAGGTGGCCCCTAAGCGGTCCCTCGCACTGCCTCTGCCTGCCACTGGGGGGTAGGGGAGTTGAGGATGAAGCATAAAGGTAAAGTGCACTGTGTTTTAAAGTCCATCTGTGACTTAATATTCTTGCAAAATAGGTTTTTTTTCCCCCCAAGATAAAATGCCTTTAGCCTGGTAGCTAGTTAAGTTGATCAGGTTAAGTAGAACTAATCTAGTGTAAGCATAACAGGTTAATCGTGAGATTGGGTGATAAGCCTAAGTCCATCTCCGGTGTCAGTATATAATGTGAAGTGCATGTCTATGCCAGTAGCAACACCAGTGTGCTTTCCTACCAAGAGCATCCACAGTCTCAGGGATGCAGGGCAAGTTCTTGGAACTGTGCAAACCCTTCATTGTCATAGGGAGTTCTTTGTCCTTTGAAAACAGTCAGGTACCTGGCATGACAAGATCCAGGATAAGTAGGGATGTAACTTGGATTTATAATAGTAGTTACATAAGGAGCTGAGCTTCTTAACTGACTGAACCCCAGAACAGAAGCGAGTCCAGGTGCTTTGCCCCCAGAGACACCCATGAGCCCTGTACAGCTTCTGTTGTGGAAGCCTGTCAGCTCAAGTGCAAGTTGAATTTTAATCAAAGCTGGATTAAAGATCTGTGGCCATTTAATTTTGAATTCTGCAGAGACACTTGAAATAATGAGACCTGCATGTTCTCTAGTGACTTGAGATTTTGGTTGAGCTAGAGACTTGTGCTCTGCAGGGCCCTGCTCCTCAAAGAATCCTGGCTGCACGGAAGACCAGAGAGGCCCAGGTGGCAGTTAGCCCAGCGCGTGACCTCCAAGGTCCTCATTAGCAGTTCTTTTTGTGCTTCCTGGCTGCTCTTAGACTCACCTTCTCAGAGCTACTAAGAAGGCATCTTGTCTTCATTCAGCCTTGGAGTTAGCATGAGGCCAGCAGGTTAGCCAGGACAAAAGGAGATGGCACAACAGGGAAGAAAGGGTGCATCACGCCAGCTGTTTTCTGACAGAAAAATCCATATTCTTACTGTTCCTTCATATAGTAGCTCTTTTTTCCCCAGCTAACAAAGCCTAGTGCTCCTGTCAGGAGAATGGCCCTTTGGCATTGACCTGTGTGCACCTGGCTCAGGTGCAGGCTTGTCTCTGCTAAAGCACCCCGTGTGAAGTGCCCATTCCACAGGACTTGTATAGGAAGGGACAGACGTATAGGTGGCACTGACCCTCTGGGATGCCACTAGCCATCTCATGTTCCTGTGCTCCTGTGGGCCCAAGCTGAGAGTGCCCCCTCAGTGCTGCATGAAGGAAGTGTGAGCAACCAGGCACTGAGCTTCATGCCCGTAATCCCAGCACGTGGGAGGTGGAGGCCAGGGATCATGAGGTTAACACTACCCTGGGCATAGGTGGCAAGTCCCTATCTAAGAGGGCAAAATAACACCCCCCGCCCCCCCCAAAAAAAGCTACAGTCTTGGCTTGCTAAGCAAGTACAAGGGTTTTGGTTCAATCCCTAGTACCACCCGAAAAAAAAGGAGGTTAAACTCTTGTGTATCTCCCCAGCGCCCTTCCCCTGATGTGAAGGCAGAGTTATTTGAGCTCCTCTTCCGCACTCTCCATCACAACTGGCGATACTTCTTCAAGTCCACGGTCCTGGCTAGTGTGCAGAGGGGCATTGCTGAGGAACAGATGGAGAATGAGCCCCAGTTCAGTGCCATCATGCAGGTGAGGTAGAAGGCTGGCTGGTATAGCTGCAACATGACTGCAGCCTTGTCCTGAGTGCCTCCTTGACCTACCATCTCTAGGCTTCTTGTCTGGCATAGAGTCCTGCTTTTCCTCCAAGTTGGTCACCACAGCAAGGGCCAGCTCTAAAGTCACAGGTTCTAGGGCCTCACTGAGTTTATCACACATGCCACTTCTCTCCACCCTGCAGCATGGCAGAGACCAGCTTCATCTGGCATGGCACTTTGTACCTGTAATCCCAACACTCAGGAAGACTGCCTGGGTCACACAGATCTTATATCAGAGAAGGGAGGAGGGAGGGGAGAGGAGGAAGCAAGAGAAGGAGATGGGGGTGGGGGGAAGGAGATACCACTTGCATCCGAGGGAACTGACTGGATAGGTGTCAGTCTTGGTTGTGAGCTTAAACTGGGAGAGATTCTGCCTATAGATGAGCACTCACTGTCAGATGAGTGTTTTTATTCTAAACCCTGGCCCAAGCACCAGGTTCTTCATTAGTGCGCCCTTCTCCTCAGTGGATCTTCAGCGTCCTCACACACAACTCTGTTCTTGCTATTAAGAACTCCCCCTCCCCCCCCCCACATCGTGGTAAAAGCCACTCTAGAACATACTTTCACAGTTTGGCAACTTTTTGTAATGTGCAATATATCGTTGAACATATATATGAGCTAGTAATCCCACCTCTAAGTATTTTACTGAGGAAAAATGAAACATATGTTCTGACAACTTTTACACAGATGGTTACAGTGGCAATTTCATAATTGTTCTGAACTGCAAACAACCCAAGTGTCCATCAGCTGGTGAATGGACTCACCAGCTGCTATGGGCATAGACCACTACTCAGAAAGTAAGGAACACATCACTAGTACCGACAACCGGGATGGATTGTAGGGCATTGCTGGGTCCGCAAGGCCTTGCACCATTTGACTCCATTCCATCATACACCATTATAGGAAAGGTGGAACTTTGGAGTCAGAAAATGAGCGGTGGTCTCCAGAGCAGGGCAGAGCTGCTGGTACTGTGGCTGCAGGGACAAGATCCTTTCTCATAGCTCAGCAGCCCAGCACTATAGCTCGCCGCTTTTCCAGGGAGGGTTCTTGCAAGCCCCCAGTTCTACTGAAGCTAGGGAGCTTTGTGTTGCATGGGGGGTTGCTTTTGTCTTGAACTAGTAACTTGTATACACAGAGATTCCAAGGCAGAGGTGACAAGTTGAGAGGAGCCTGAGGGTGTGAGGCTCCTGAGATCAGGTTGGTGAGGGGTGGGGTGGCTCCCAGAGGGATTTGTTGGCTTATTTGGCAGTCTACTGTTCTAAGATTATAGAGGGATTTTACTAGCCTTGTGAGTTTCTTCAAAGACCATCCATAAAGGGACACTACAGGTTTCCTAGGAAAGGTGCATAAGGCCAAAAATATTGGGCCCGGTAGAGAACAGATTGCAGAGTCCTGAGCAGAAAAGTCAGGAGGACTGAGACAGGGTGCTCTCGTTGGTGGGGTCCTGGAAGGATTGGGTCTGAGGGAGCTTAAATGATACTTACAAAATGTCTTATTTCTTATTTCTCAGGCTTTTGGACAGTCCTTTCTCCAGCCTGATATCCACCTTTTCAAGCAAAATCTCTTCTACTTGGAGACCCTCAATACCAAACAGAAGCTGTACCACAAGGTACATCTGTCCCTTGCAAAGGTTCCTGGCCAGGATACGGACTCCTTGACTCCTTGGTGGGGGAGCATGAGTGGGAATGGGGTGGAATTGGGGCAGCCCCCAAGGACCTGAGTGAGCCTTACAACCAACACTGCCCACACCTCTCCCTGCAGAAGATCTTCCGGACGACCATGCTGTTCCAGTTTGTGAACGTGCTGCTCCAGGTCCTGGTCCATAAGTCCCATGACCTTCTGCAAGAGGAGATTGCCATTGCCATTTACAACATGGCCTCCGTTGACTTCGATGGCTTCTTTGCAGCCTTCCTTCCAGAGTTCCTGACCAGCTGTGATGGTGTGGATGCCAACCAGAAAAATGTGCTGGGGCGGAATTTCAAGATGGATCGGGTGAGGAAAAAGGGAGGCCAGGCTACAAGGAGGCAGTGAGAATGCTCGGGCCTGGCTCTTATTCAGTGAGGCAGGCAGCTGCCACATGGGCACATGGTGGCCTCTGGCATGGTTTGTGCCCTTGGCAGCAGCTTGTTCAATGCCAGGATGAGTCAGTGCTGTGCTTGGGCTGAGGACACACTCCCCCAGCCATCCTGTAGGCCCTGGCTTCTCTCTCCACACCTCACCTCCACTAGGGTGGGAGGTGTCCAGTGGGCAGTGTGCCTCTACAGGGACAGCCTCACCAAGTGTAATGGAAGCCACACGGTCACTGCCAACACCTGAAGACAGGCCGAGAAATTGGTGCTGGGGAGCTCTTCGCAGCCACCCCTAGCACCTTGTAGGCTGAGCTGCACCAGTACAAGGAAGAGCATATATTCCTCTCGGGAGGTTGGGTGTCTGGCTCTGCCTCAGCAGCACCTCAGGTGGGGCTCGGGTGCCGATGGTGCTGAAGGCCCTGAAGCATTGCTGCTGATGCTTGGGCCCCATAATGCCCAGCGTTTCCTGGCCTGGCTTAGCAGCTCTTTCCTCAAGCTTGCTGCCTCTGCCCAGCCCAGGCTTCTGTTTGGGGGGGCCCTCCTTGGAACTCTTCTCACAGGACAAGTAATTCTCTTCCATCCCTCTCGGTGGTGAGATGCCAAGAGTTTGTTCTCTCCCCTGGGTGCCCACATGTCTTGACTCCTACCCTTGAGCAGCCCATCCCTCGTAGCACTTGAGGCCTCTGGCCTCCCGCTGCTATGCCAGGTGGTTCTGCTTCCCGCTTCCATCTTGTGGTTTGGCTTCGGGAAGTTTGTGTCAGACTCAGGTCCTACTGTCCTTTGCCTCGGAATCTTCCTTTGTCAGCCTGTCCCATTTTGTCATCATTCATCAGAAGCTCCTCGGTGTCTGTTAAAAGTAGAGAAATGAGTTATTGTGTTCCACCAAGAAAATTTACCTTGATGTTTGAGAGCCACTGATTTTAAGGGACATTTTGTTTTCTTTAGAATATATAAAGGGTCACATTTTCCCTTCCCTCCCACTCCCTCCTCTCTTCTGGCTCCCTTTCCCTTTTCTTCCTCCCTCTCTCTCTCCCTCCTATTGTGTATGCGCATATTCTCTCTCTCTCTCTCTCTCTCTCTCTCTCTCTCTCTCTCCCCCTCTCCCCCTCTCCCCCCCTCCCTCCTTTCTCCCCCTTCCCTCCTTTCTCCCCCTTCCCTTTCTCCCCTCCCTTCCCCCCTCCCCCGTGTGTGTGTGGGGGGTGGGGGGGTGGGGCGTGCTACCCTGGGGTTTGGGGTCAGCAGCACAGCACTCCCTTTGGGCCACACTGTGCCCAGCACTTTTCCTGCCTGGGCCAGTGAAGCCTCAGCCAGCACTGTTGTCTTCCCAGGCTCAGGAGGCAGTAAGTAGGTGGTTGGCAGTACTGGACCTGGAAGTGTAGAGCCAGGGGAGGAGCTGAGCTGGGGCTGCGGCTGCGGAGTGGCAGTGTGAGCCCAAGCACCCTCCCGGCTGCCAGGGCAGGACCACAGGGCTCTGAGCTGGGGGAGAGCTAGAGGGCCTGAGCTGTGCAGCTGGTGCGGTCTGGCAGGTCGGGATCTGAGGTGCTGGGGGAAAGGTGGGCCTGGGCTGGGCTTCAGCTGTGTCCTTGCCTTGCAGGACCTGCCTTCATTCACCCAGAATGTGCACAGGCTGGTCAACGACCTGCGCTACTACCGGCTCTGCAATGACAGCCTGCCACCGGGCACCGTGAAGCTCTAGGTTCACCGGCACTGCCTGCCACACCACGGCCCACCCAGCATGGAGCCCCAGACAAGTCTCGCCATTCCTTGGAGTCTGTGCCCTGAGCAGCGTGGCCAGCCTCCACCCTCCTGTCGCCACCCAGCAGAGCTGGCTCACCATGTTAGCACTGGTGGAGCCCTAGGGTATCGGGAGCAGGCCAAGGCCCATGTGCCAAGGGGCCCAGGCGGCACCTGGAAGTCCCACGGGTAGTCCATGCAGATCATGTGCATATCAGTCATGGGGCAGAACCGCCAAGGACCACTTGTGACAGTGCCACCTTCTCACCATTCCACCTCTGCCTCCCCTCCCTGGCTGAGCGAGCTGAGGAGAGACCAACTGACTGACCAGAACGAACCGTCTCTGTCGAGCATCCCACCCCTCCAAATGCCTTGAAGTCTCTGCTCTGCCAGAGACTCGCAAAGACTTGTTTTGTTGTTGTCGTTTTCTCATCATTCCATTGTGATACTAAGAAACTGAGAAGCCTAATGGAAAAATAAAGTGCTTACGTCGTTGTTATAGACACGTGGGTTTTGTAGACAGGTGGGTGAGGAAACTGGAGCTTCCTTCAGGCTGGCATCCAGCTGAGAGCCTTGGGGGGCAGCAAGGGTGCTGGGTCCCTGGGGGCCCACTTTGTACCCTGGGAAAGCACCTCAGAGGAGTCTGGTAGCTGTGGTGCCTGCGTCCCTTCTCCTAGGTAACATCCCCTTCAAGCCATGTGAAGAAGCAAGGTCCCCATTTCTCTACAGAAAGGAGATGGGGAGTCTCCAGGAAGTAGCAAGTCTTGCCCCTCTGTGTGCCAGGGGTTGTCCCTGTCCTGCGGACAGCAGGACAACAGGTTGGAGCAGGTGTCGGGCGAGAAGGAGCTGTTTGCGAACTGGGAGTGGACGTGGCTCGGGCTCTAGTGTGTCAGAGCTCAGCCTTCTCTCTCCATCCATGTGTGCGAGTAGCACTCCCCCCCCCCCCCCCCAAACTTTCCAGAACAGATCCCGCGCTTCATGGGCCTCACTGACTGCATGGGCAGGGCCAGGGAAGATTCTGATGTGGAGCCACACCTCACTTGAAGAGATTCGCTCCCCTGAAAATGAGAGTGGATTCCAGAGCTGGAGGTGGGTTCTGGCTCATGGGCAGAATTAGGTGGGACAGAAAGAAGCTGTGGGGGGTTGGAGGCATGGCATGGTTGGTAGAACTCTCTAGCCAAAGAACAACAGTGGCAGGTACTGAGTTCAAGCCCTGGTCTCAGACCCAAAAGAAAAAGGGAAGCCATGGCCTGAAGCCTTCATCAGAATCACTGAGGGAGTGGGCCCACTTAACCTACTTACATGCACACGTGTGCATTGCCACCCGTGATTACCGATTGGAATGGCTAGTAGCGGCTAGCCCGACTGTTGAGAAAGCAGGGATTAGAATTCCACCGATGGCTTGTTGCTGAAAGGAGCTGTAAGTACCAACTCCCCTGCCTGCCTGCCTGCCCACCAGGGAGGCAAGAGCGCTGTCCACCTGCTGTGCCCGTGTGTGGATGGAGGGGCATGGCATGCCCAGAGGGCTTGTCACCTGGGCTGGAGGAGCCCAGGTGGGACTGGGACTGCTGGGGGAAAAGCTGTGGCAAGGAAGGTGGGCAGGCTGCTTGGAGGAGTTTGTTCCAAAACAAGTCTGACCCCAGCCAGTGGCTCCGAGGACGAGGGAAGGCCTCCCACAAGGGACATTCATCTGGGTGGGTTCCTGGAGCCAGAGGAGAAACCCGGGTCTTGGATGGAAGTGACTGTCTATAGGGCGGGGTTACTGGGGTCCCTGTTGTGCTGAGCACAGAGGACGCTCTCAGCAGTAATTCTGGGACAGCGCCTGAGCAGTGGCAGTGTGTGATGCGGGGCTCCTCCCAATCCCTCTGTGCTCCCTGCATGGCAGTGTGCCACCTCTTGTCATGGGCACCGTGGCACCACCCAGAGGGGATCGTTAGGGCAGGGCTTATCCTTAGCTTTTGGTGTACATCTTGGCTTGGGGCAACACCCACCAAATGTTGACTGTGCCCAGGTGGGCTCGTCCTCACTGGAAGCCATTGGGCGTCATGCCAGGCAAAGCGTCTTCCGGCCCATGGTGAGCACTGATGAGGCCCGGCCTTGCTGCCTCTGGGAACATGAGGCCCCTTTTCAGGGCTCCACAGGGATCGCCCTCGAGAGCTGGCTCTTCAGACAAGGGCTTCTTTAGCTCAAGGGCTCCCTTTTCCACTCCTGCATCTGAATCATTTGGAACATCTTTTAAAAGCCTTGGTAATTAATTGGCTCTGGCCTTTGGATCTGTCTGAATGCCAGAGTTCATAGCAGCACCTCCAAAGCCTTCAAGGAGGCCCCAGTCAGCCTCGAACCCCAAGAGGACTCTGAAGGACAATAGTTTAGGCAGGAAGAAGTTTGGGAAATAAGGAATTTAACAAAACAAGCCTGATATCAGTGGACATTTGGCCAGATTTAAAAAAAAAAGCTCAGGCCAGGTGCCAGTGGCTTACGCCTCTTAATCCTAGCTACTCAGGTGGCTGAGATCTGAGGGTTGAGCTTCAAAGCCAGCCTGGGCAGGAAAGCCTATGAGACTCTTATCTCCAATCATCCACCAAAAAGCTGCAAATGGAGATGTGGTTCAAGTGGTAGAGTGCCATTCTTGAATGAAAAATCTAAGGGACAGCACCCAGGGCCTGAGTTTATGCCCCAGAACAGGCACTAAAAATGGGGGGGGGGGGCAGGGGGGGAAGCTTTCTTATTCTCCTTTGTCTTTATCATGGAAGTAATACATGTGCTTTTGTTGGTAAATAAAAAAAAAAAAGAAAAATCTGCTAAAACATTTTTTTCCTTAAAGGGTATTCATAGCCCATACTCACAATCCTTTCATGTCTGCTTCCTGAGTGCTGGGATTATAGGCATGAGCCACCATGTCCAGAGCTAAGTCCGTTAATGACATTTCAGTGGGTGGCCTGAACCTTAGTGCATGCACCCTCGACCCCCCTTGGGGGTCATGCTATGTCTTTGGTGGCTCCTACACATCTTGTGGCTGCTGGAGGAGACACTGGGTGCTTGGAGGTTCTTAACTCTCTCCTCTGGCCCACCTGGGCAAGCCCGCTAGGGTGTTCTGGGGCTTTCTGTCACTGGAGTCCTATGCCAGAGGCCCAACCTGGGGTTGCACAGATCAGGTCCGATAATCCTGCTTTCCACCCCCACCCCCCCGGGTGAGCCAAACTGGGTGGTGGAGGGGAGAGGGCAATGGTTTATTAACCCAGAGTGTGTGCAGTGCAAGAGGAGGCAAGGTAAGCATTTCAGTCCATCTTCCGAGTACAGATGTGCGCATTAGGTCAAAGAAGAGCTGGAGCGGGGGATGAGAGGTGCTCAGTTACCAATCCATCCAGACCACAGTGTGGTCTGGCCAGTCATTAGCTCGGCTCTGGTTCTGCAAGAGATTCTGGGGAAGTCATTATGGCTGTCAGCACTTGAGGGGGAACAATCTGGTTCTTTGAGATGAGGTTCCTTTTGCCTGGGGGTGTAGCCTCCTCGCTGTAGGTAATTGCCCTCATTCAGTGTGAGTGTGGGTGATCAGTCCTGGGCCTCTGCGGTTCCTTTCCTTGGGGATGGCTTGAGTCCCTTGTCATGAACTGGTCGCAGTCTTGGAATCTGAGCTGACTGCAGGAGAGAGATACATGCAAAACAGGTGGGGACGCCCAGCCACTCACCTGCTGCTAGTCACTTTGTGGGCCCAGCCAAGTGGTCTGGGTTTTAGCAAAATGTTTCTAAGAGCCTGTTAAAAATCTCTACTGTGACTTTCCAAAAATGGCCCCTTCTTCCTATCACAGAAGAAGACTATTTCAGGGTTTTCTTTTTCTGCAGACCCCTGTCCCAGCCAACCACGGCATTTCCTGCCCTGCAAAACACACTGATACAGTGACCAAAGCTCAACTGGATGCTGGTGACACACTCCTGTAATCCTGGCTACTCAGGAAGCGCAGACCAGGAGGACTGAGTTTTGAAGCCAGCTGGGCAGAAAAGTCCAGGAGATTCAACCACCAAGAGGCTGATAGACACGTGGCTCAAGTGGTTCAGTGCTAGGCTTGGTTGAAAAGCTAAAGAACTGTAGCCAGGTCTTGCGTTCAAGTCCTAGTACCAGCGCGCACACAAACACACACCTTGGCATTGGCAGAAACACATGGTTCCTGCTCTCGAGAAAACCAAGATTACAGAGATGCCAGATGGCAATAATTGTGTGTGTGTGTGTGTGTGTGTGTAGGGGGAAATAGTCCATTCTGCCTTGACTCCTATGCCTAAAAGATACCTGTTTACTGGGGTTTGAACTCAGGGCTTCACACTTGCTAGGCACCTAGGCTCTCTACCACTGAGCCATACCTCCAGCCCTTGTTCTCATGGTTTCTCCCTGGAGACCAGGTTTAGACCACAGTCCTACTATGCCTCTTGCATAGCTTGGATTACAGATGTGTACCATGCATGTCTGGCTTTGAGTCACGATCCTCTAGATTTCCACCTCTGAGCAGCTGGGATTACAGGTGTGAGCCACCATACCCAGCCCAATATCTACCTGTTTCTGCAACTCCACAAAGTTGATGCTGAGAAAAATTTGCCTTATATTTTTTTTTCTGGTTAAACAGCACTTGTCCTTTTTTTTCCCACTAGAGTCCTACTTTTATTGTTTGTTTTTTATTGTAAAGGTGATGTACAGAGAGGGGTTACAGTTACATAAGTCAGGTAATGAATACAGTTTTTGAATACTGTCAACACTCCCTCATTTTCTCCATTTTTCTCATCCCAACTCCCCTCCCCCCCAACTTGTAGAGTTCTTTTCCAACACAGTGTCTAATGAATATCACTGCTGAATTGGTTCACCCTTTGTCCCTCCATTTCTGTGCTTCCCTTTCCCTCCCCAAATCAGATAAACTTACATACAAGACAAAGGGTATAGAAATAAAAAAAAATAGAGACAAAAGAGACTAAACAAAAGAGGGGGAAGAACTGAAAACAATACAATAAAAAAACTTCATGTTTTCATTTCTTGTAGTTTATTTTGATAAGCAGCATTTTATATGGCCTTTTATGCACATAGCTATTAAGCCCTAGTGATCCTCTTCTAAGAATATCCTCCTTTGTTCTCACTGTGTGAATGTTTAGACTGCTTTTTTGTCATGGGGCTTGAACTCGGGGCCTGGGTGCTGTCCCTGTGCTCTTCAGCTCAAGGCTACCACTTGAGCTACAGTGCCACCTCTTTTTCTGGTGGTTAATTGGAGGTAAAAAGTCTCACAGACTTCTCCTTCCCAGGCTGGCCTTGAACCACAATCCTCAGATCTCAGCCTCCTGAGTAGCTAGGATGATACCGTGCCACCCTATGTTCCTTTGGGTCTGAGTTTCTTTGCTTAATATATTTTTTTCAAAGTCTTTCCATTTCCTTATGAATGGGGCAATGTCCTTTCTGATGGAATCATAGCATTCCATTGTATATATATTGTCCACTGAGGAGTAGCTGGGTTGATTCCATATCTTAGCTATGGTAAACAATGAAACCACTTATTCTGTTGAGTTCTTTTTTTTTTTTTAATCAACTTTTTGGTTGTTGTTGTTAAGTAGAGGAATAAAAACGAAAAGGAGGGGCTGGGGATATGGCCTAGTGGCAAGAGTGCCTGCCTCATATACATGAGGCCCTGGGTTCAATTCCCCAGCACCACATATACAGAAAATGGCCAGAAGTGGCGCTGTGGCTCAAGTGGCAGAGTGCTAGCCTTGAGCAAAAAGAAGCCAGGGACAGTGCTCAGGCAATGAGTCCAAGCCCCAGGACTGGCCAAAAACAAAAAACAAAAAAACAAAAAAAAAACGAAAAGGAGTTCTGCAGAATTAAGTGAAAACTGGATTGTGTCCAGCCTATTCCCATAACTTTTCAACAGTTGCAAATACATTTAATCTCAAAACTCATGCAAAGTTTAATTTAAAAAAATGCAAATGTCTGATTACCTATCTGTGGTGTCTTGTGTGTGACCACAGGAGAATTTCAAGTCACTTTACAACACAGCAGGATCAACAAAAGCCAAAGTCCTTGAAAAAGATTAGAGCATCATCCACAATCATAGCTCTGCAAATCATCTTTTTATTAGTATTGTGAGATAGAAAAATAAATACATTGAAAAGTGATGAAGCTCCGTGGTAGGTGGTAGATTCTATCCCTAATGCCACACAGAAATCAAAACAAAACAAAAAAGCCCAACCCAACCTTATCATAATCAGTGAGCTAAAATTTCAGCACACACAAATGAAATAAAGTGAGTAAACATGCTGCCTAAACAAGCTCTAAAAGGTTTTTTGTTTTTTTTTTTTTGTTTTTGTTGCCAGTCCTGGGCCTTGAACTCAGGGCCTGAGCACTGTCCCTGGCTTCTTTCTGCTCAAGGCTAGCACTCTGCCCCTTGAGCCACAGCGCCACTTCTGGCCATTTTCTATATATGTGGTGCTGGGGAATCAAACCCAGGGCTTCATGTATAGGAGGCAAGCACTCTTGCCACTAGGCCATATTCCCAGCCGCTAAAAATTTTAAATAACTTGTAAAAAGTTAGCTGGGTGCTGGTGGCTCGTGTCTTGTGATCCTAACTACTCAGGAGGCTGAGATCTGGAGGATCATTGTTTGTTTTTTTGTATCAGTCCCGGGGCTTGAGCTCAGGGCCTAGCCATCATTCCTGAGCTTCTGTGCTCAAGGCTAGCACTCAGACACTTAAGCCACAGCTTCAGAGAGAAGAGTCTCATGGACTGTCTTGCCCGGGCTGGCTTTGAACAGTATTAGCTGGTGACCAGGCCTTCAGTGCAGGGCTGTTTCTAGGGGATGGTCGTAGCTTTCAACACAGACACCAAAGAAGACAGCAGGGCCAGGACTGTCTCCTTTGCAACTGATTATGACATCATTGTGATGATGACTGTGGTTATGATTTGATTACCATGAACACTGTAACTATCAGGATTGTCACTTGCAAATACAGTACCCACAGTACCCACAGTACCCATCTCAGTGACAACCTTCCAAATGCCAGACCAGACCCATCCCCCATTCGGTCCTCTCCCAGCCAAGATGACCCCTTGGGGGATATGCCAGACCCCTCCCAAGGAGGCCAGGAGATCCTGCCACCTTCAGCCACAGGACAAGGGAAGGTGACACTCAGGTTTCCTGGAGGAACAAAGTCACAGGGGCCCCTCCTGCATGGCTGGACCCATGCGCCTGTGTCTGACAGAAGTGGGTGTAACAGATTGTGGAGGTGCCCGCGGTGCAGGGGTGAAGCCTTGGGGGATGGGCTGGCCCGGCGCTGCATCACGGGGACCTGGACAGGCTCCTCCTCAGGCCCCACATCCCCCCTGTCCTCTCGTGATGCTCTCAGAACCTACAGCTCTAATGGATAGGATTTGCTCTTAATGAGTCTGCCCAGAATCACATTGTCTTTTTGCATTGGAAACTTTATCCCTTAATAAAATTTTCATGACTCAATTTATTGAGAGGGTTAGCAGTGTCATCCCAGCCCCTCCTGGCCCCTTCTCACCACTGGCTTCTGAGCACTGGGCCCAGGAGTATCAATGCTGGCTTTAGGAGCTTCACCCACCCACCCACCCATGGTGGCATGGGGCCCAGTGGCCTGGCTGCCACTGGCTCCTTCTGTCCTCCATGGGTGTCCTCGCTGTTCACATATGCCCTGGTTACCTGTGAGGATTGTTGGCAATCAACTCCTACTATCTCTCCCAGTCCAATAGAACATACTAGAAGGATACTAGTAATAGCCATCTGGAAAGAGGATCCTCCAGCCCTCCAAAGACAAGTCTTCACAGTCCCACTTTTGGAATGCATCAGAAGAGATTCTGAACCAGAAACACTCTGCTAGGCCCACCCCCAAATTCCTGACCAGGAAAGTTGCTGTTTTCAACTGTGGCATTTAGAGTGTTTGTTATGCAGTGGTAGCTGATAAATACACTGGGAGTGAGAAGCCCGCACTTGCATTTTTCTGGGCCTTCCCACCCTCGGTGTGAACCCCTGAGCTAACATGTAGCAGTCACCGTGCCTTAGGTATGGTTGAAAGCAGTTCATGTATGGCTCCTATGAGCTTCCTAACAGCTCAGTGAAGCAAAGATGACGATTATCCCATTTGACAGATGAGGAAATCAAGGTTCAGAGAGAGAAAATGGCCAAGTTCACATAGTTACCAAGAGTAGAACCGGGATTCAAACTCAGATGATCTGCTTAAAGCCACAGCCTTACCAGTTTGCCACTTACTGAGGGGCACTGTCCCAAGGTAGGCCGTGACAACCACCATGCCATGTGTCCTTATGGGTCCCCACTCTCTCTGCCCCCACCCCATCCCAAGAGATGGGTTTGCTAAGGTCGCTGGGACACAAGTTTGCAGTGGCCACTGTTGATACTCTTCCAGTTCTCTCCTTCCTAAGAACTTGGTTTACAGAGATGTTTCTGTGGTCAGACATGATACTTCACTGAAACGCTGATAAGACAAAACAGCCAGCACCAAAACTCAGCCACAAGAAAACAAGGACCTTTGTTCTTCCATCTACAGCACTTAAAAGGAGTTCAGGAAGGGATGATTAGGGTCAGAAGGGCATTCTGCCTTCTCCCTCCCTCCTCGTGGGCTCCCTCCGATCACCTGCCTTTATTTTATTTTATTTGGTTTTGTTTTTGCCAGTCCTAGGGCCTGGGCACTGTCCCTGAGCCTCTTTGTGCTCCAGGCTAGCACTCTACCACTTGAGCCACAGCGCCACTTCCAGCTTTTCCTGAGTAGTTTATTGGAAATAAGTCTCACGGTCTTTCCTGCCAGGGCTGGCTTTGCTTTGAACCACAATCTTCAGATGTCAGCCTCCTGAGTAGTTGGGACTCCAGGCCTGAGCCACTGGATTTTAATGACACTTTCTTCTAATGGATCACATTTCTTTCTATGTCATAAAGACACAAGTGAGGGTGACCAACCACAGGGTTCCTGGGGAGACCCCTTCTACAGGATGGCGGCTTAGTCAAAGCTTCCAGGCCACTGAGATTGGAGTCACAGCCCTGGAGCTGCAGCCTAGCCCTACCTCAGTTTCCTTTCTTCTGCCGCCCCTGCCTTAGAGCCTGTGCTTCTGCTCTGGGCCACTGGGGGGCAGCAGAGGGAAGCAAACTGCAGCTTTGCAAACACTGGTGACTTCAGCCCTTCCCGCCCTTCCTGCACGCCCCTTCTCAGAACAAGGGCAACACAGCACCTCACGATCCCTGGGACTACGAAAAGTCCCCACTGTGGAAGGAGCAAAGGCCAGGGACCCCCAAAGACCATTTTGAACTGTAGAGTTTTAGCCTGAAGTGTGTGGCTAATCTGCCACAAAAGGTCAAGGGCGTTCAGGATGGCCCTGGACTCTAACCCTTGCCTTTGCTTCTCCCCGTGCCTCAGTTTCCCCAACTGGGATCTCAGAATGCTGGAGGTTCAGATCCAATATGTTGGCCTCTATGTCTGATCCACAGGCAGACAGTGCCAAATGGATGTCCTCCATCCCAGACCCCGTCTCTCCTCCATCCTGCACCCCGCCTCTCCTCCTGCCTCCGACATCCACCCGGTTGCCCGCCAGTGTCCCAGTGGCTGTGGGGAGTGCGCATGTGCAGCTGGGCTCTGTTCTCTCTGAAGTCAGCTGGGGTTGGGGTCTGAGGTTCTTTCTCTTCCCTAAGCACAGGCTTCAGTCCTTGGCTGTGGCCTGAGGCCTGAACCTCTGGATTTCTTTTCTTTTTTTTTTTTTGCCAGTCCTGGGGCTTGGACTCAAGGCCTGAGCAATGTCCTTGGCTTCTTTTTGCTCAAGGCCAGCACTCTGTCACTTGAGCCACAGTGCCACTTCCGGCCATTTTCTGTATATGTGGTGCTGGGGAATTGAACCCAGGGCTTTATGTACACGAGGCAAGCACTCTTGCCACAAGGCCATATTCCCAGCCCAGGCCTGAACCTCTGGATTCCTCCTCTCCAAGAAGCCACATGTTCATCTTCCCCAGCCCTGCCTGGCTGGCTCCCAGAGCCCTGAGCAGGTCACTGGCTCTTCCTGGCATCCCTGGCTGATGGGGTCAATGCAAAGCCCTTGGGCTTGTTTGTAAGGCTCTGCACTCCCAGCCCCGCCTCTTTACATGACCCAGCCTTCTGTCAGACTGTCCTGCCACCGCCAGCCTCGTTTGTGCCTCTGCCAAAGGGACCCAGTCAACCTGAGAGGGTCAAGAGTGACAGAATGGGGGCAGTATGTGGCAAACTCAGTGAGTGCCCAAGTCTCCTTCCCCATGCCTGTTTTATAGATGGAGAAACTGAGGCAGAGAGGGAGAGATAAGGAAGAGAGATTTATTCAGGAAGAGTAGCCACATATGGCAAGAGGAAGGCAGGGCTGACACTATTTTTTGTGTGTGCCAGTACTGGGGATTGAACCCAGGGCCTGGGTGCTATTCTTTGGCTTTTTTCCTTTTTTATAAAATCTCAAAGCTAGTGCTCAACCACTTGAGCCACAGCTCCACTTCTAACTTTTGGGTGGTTCATGGGCTTCCCTGCCCAAGCTGGCTTTGAACCTCGATCCTCAGATCTCAGTCTCCTGAGTAGCTAGGGTTACCAGTGAGTTCCCTCTCAACCTTGAGACATCCTTTAGCTCTTCCCCATTCCGGCGTCTCTCCTGGCTCCCTCCTGCAGCCTCCCTCCCTATCTCATTGGTTAGCATCTTCCCAGGAGAACAGAAGTCTGTGAAGATGTAGCCTGGGATGACATTTCCATAACCTCCGGGCACAGGCCAGGGGTCCACACGGAAGGGCAACAGCACCAGGTTGTAGTCTGGGAGGCTGTGGCTGGGGTGTAGCTTGGTAGCTGAGCGCCTGCCTGGCATGCACAAGGCCCAGGGCTCCACCCAGGACAGCAACAAGCAAAGTGCTGGGAAGTTCCAGCTGTTCACTGTCTCCTGAAGCTGCTTCTTGCTTCTCTTCCCCAGAGCTGCAGCCCTCCCTCCTCCCCCATGGCTCTGACTGCTCAGAGCTTCCCCCCTACCCCCCAAGTCCCTGGAAACTGGGACTTAAGCAAAGGAGGGAAATAGGCATGAAGCTTAGCTACCTTGGGAGCCGTTGTTTCAAAAGCCTCCTCAATAATTGGAAATTGCTAATCTCTTGCTATAATTAGGAGGGCCTGGGGGCTGGGGAGGCTCTGCTGAGAAGCATCAGGAAGCAGGAAGTGACTTAGGGAAACCAGAAATCAGGGGATGTGTGTAACAGAAATGGAAAGTGAAATGCACAGGGGACCTGTCCCTGTGAAGCCTGCTCGTATTTCCTGGAAAGCACCAATGTCATTATTAATAGCAACCGTTTTCTCTGGCAAACTTGTCAAATGTTAAAAAAAAAAAAAAGCATACTTCCCAACTGTACGACTCTTAACAGTTTTCCTGAACTGAATACCCCTGCGTATTCAGCCCCCCAAAAGCCTCCCTTGAGGCACCCCCAGCCACTCTTCTGAGGTGAGGTCGCCTTGATTTTTAGCATCAAAGATGGTGTGATTTTGTGGGTGGTGGGACTGGGGTTTGAACTCAAGGGCTTCATGTTTGCTAGGTAGGCACTCTACTACTTGAGCCACACCCCATCCCATTATGTCTTTGGGGTTCTCTCATTTATGGCTGACTGGCCTGGACCCTCAATCTAATCTCTGCCTCCTTAGATTACAGGTGTGAGCCACCCTGCGCCTGGCTAGGATCATAGATTGCTTTTATCAAAACTATTTGGGTGTTGAGTGAGACAAGCCTAGAACACAGAAAACAAAGGGGCATGATCTCCCTGATAAATGACTGTTAACAAAGGGAGACGGAGAGACAGTAGAGACCAAGTCTGTGAATACTGTATATGTTCTTGATACATTGTATATTGCATATATGTCTACCTGACCTAGACAAGGGATAGAAAAACAGGTCGTAAGAGATCACAAGAAATGTACACATTGCCCTACTATGTAACTGCACCCTCTTTGCACAACACCTTGTAAAAAAATTTATGTTCAATTAATTAAAAAAAAAACTATTTGGAGCCTCAGTGTCAGGTTCTGAAATTGAAATCCTCTCAGTAGCCTGACCATTGTTCTTTTATTGTTAACTTTTTTTTTTTTTTTGGCCAGTCCTAGGCCTTGGACTCAGGGCCTGAGCGCTGTCCCTGGCTTCTTTTTGCTCAAGGCTAGCACTCTGCCACCTGAGCCACAGTGCTACTTCTGGCCGTTTTCCATATATGTGGTGCTGGGGAATCGAACTGAGAGCTTCATGTGTAGGAGGCAAGCACTCTTGCCACTAGGCCATATTCCCAGCCCCCTGACCATTGTTCTTAATATCGGAAGGGCCTGGTGGCACCGTGGCTGTTGGTGCCCGGGTACAGGGACATTTGTCCATGTTTGTAGGCCAACACACAGGCGCAGGGGCTGGCAGGAATTTGATCTTGTAAGAGAAACCAAAGTCAAGATTTTTATGTCTAATCTCATGATTGTTGAATGTCGGCTTCTCATTCAAGTGGAACATTCTAGACTCCAACTCCAACCAGGCCAAACAAGACATAGGTGCACTTGGACGCAAGTGGACCTGCAGGCTATCCTCAGGGCTGATGGGGTGTGTGTGTGTGTGCAGGCCTGTGGGGGGCTCAGGTGAGGAGATAGATATCATGGCTCAGCTATTCCGTGACAGGCCCAGGCAGGGATTCCAGGCACGAGGAGGAAGGCCTGGATTTGTCAGACCATTGTGTGTGTGTGTGTGTGTGTGTGTGTGTGTGTGTGTGTAGTATGTGTAGAAGCCAGGGGTTCTGGGCCAGAGTGATCAATTTAGACTCTTCCAGAAAGGCAATGGAAGCGCTTGCCAGGCGATTGGGCGAAGGCGAGCTGGGCTGGCCTGTGCACCAGCAGGCACAGGCCAGCGATCCTGGTGGGGCAAATTGGGAACAGCAGGGTGGTTAATGAGGCCTTTGACAGGCCTAGGCCAATGGCAGTGGGCTGGGAGGAGGGGTCTTGAGCCCTAATTTCCTGTTTCTTAAAACTAACCCCATTCATTCCCGGCCATCCCAATATCAAGGTCAATCAGTGCCCAAGGTCACGACGACGGCTCTGATCACTCAGAATAAAAGCAGCTGCCCTCTGCAAAGGCGCTTGATGGTGTGTTCAGATGCCTTCCAAGGACTGAAAACGGGTGTGACGTGGCGCCCCCTAGTGGCGAGGTCCCCACCAGTTCCTCGCCCTCCCCTCCAGGTTCAGGAATTTCCTCCACACCCTGTAGATCTGCAGCCATCCTAGTCAACATCACCTCCACCCTTGCAGGAGCTCCGCCCCCCCTACTTCCCCTGCACCCCACGATCCATCCTTGGACAAATCCTGACGAGTCTGTCCTCATCAAGCCGAGGGTGGTGAGGGGACAGCTCGGTGGGAGTGTGCTTGCTGTGCTGTGCCAGGCTCCGGTTTCCAACCCCAGCACCACAAAGACCAATGAGACAAAACCAAGGTCAGTGCCGCCAGTCTGATCCAAGCCCCCTCACCAGATCTGCTTCCAGACGCTTCACACAACTCCCAGACCCTCTGCTGGCTCCTGCTTTTTTCTCAACAAGTACCAGCGTCCTTCCGATGGCCTGGCCATGCGTCCCTCTTCTCCACTGCCCCTCTGACCTCTTTGGCTCCGCCCCTGGCGCACATTGTGGCTGTTTTCCCACAGAGGGCTGCACAAGCTCTGACCTGAGGACTTGTGCATGGGCTTTCCCTCTGCCTGGTCTTTCTTTCTCTCACAGACAAAGATTCATAGTCTCTCCTCCAGCTCCTTCAAATCTTTGTTCCAATGTCACCTTGTCATTGTGTTAGGAACTTCCTCCACAGCATCCATCCTGCTTTCTTTTACTCCAGCCCTTGCACGGTCCACTCTGTTGTTTTCTGTGTGTGCAGTTTTGTGCCCTGGGGCTTGAACTCCGGCCCTGGGTGCTGTCCCTCTGCATTTGTGCTCAAGGCTAGTACTTTACCACTTGAGCCACAGCTCCACTTTTGGCTTTTTGGGTGGTTGGTTGGAGATAAGCGTCTCCTGCATTTTCCTGCCCGGGCTGGATTTGAACCTCGATCCTTAGATCTCAGTCTCTTGAGTAATGAGGGTTACAGGCTGTTTTCTCCTGGGTGTTGAACATACAGTGGCTGCTCAGAGGCGGCTTGGGTGCTTTAGATGTCAGGCCCCCTGGGCCTGTGTGCTCCCTGAGACCTACTTTGCTTGGGTGGTCGTGACTTTGAACCCTCCAGACAAGAATTCCGAGGCCTGAAGGGCTCTGAGTCCTAACCTGCACTACCAGTCATTGTCTCAGGGCCACAGGAGAGTGACACGAAACCCACTTCCAAGAAACTGGTTTGCAATGTGTCCAAACTCTGGAAGGATAAATATTGCATGCTTGTTAAAAGCGCTGGTGGCTTCCTCGCAGCTCTTTGGCCATGATAGATCTCTTCTGTCAACTGGTCTCCTCCGATGCCATCATTACGACACACATTTCCTTCTCAAAACAGTTGGACAGCCAGGAGCCAGCAAAGGGCTCTAATAAGCAAGTGGAGGGACCCCTGGCCATGCTTCATGCCGGTTCCAGCCCATCATACCTTGCTCTCCCCTACCCCCAGGCAAGCAGCAGCAGCTGACAGTGAGCCCGGGCACCCCCACAGGAGGAAGGCAATTGGTAGTCTGTTAACCTTGAATTCTGCAAAGCCGACCACGCGGCGAGCTGGGGGTGGCTGGAGACTGTGCTCAGCTTGGGCAGAATTCAAATTAGCTCTTGCAATCAACGTGCAATTAATCGTTACACACACCCTGGGCATGGGAGCTCAGAGAAGGAGGTGGGGGTGAGGGCGGGTGCCCGCAGGTGGGCAATCCTAGTTTGCAACCAGAGATCCTGAGAAGGTTGGTTTGGAGCAGCTTCAACGACGTGGTCCAAATGTGAACCCCAGTGGCTGGTGCTTAGTGGGCACCTACTGTGTGTCAAATGCTCCCGACGGGCATGGTGAACACAGGCAGGGCAGGGCGGCTCTGAGATGCATGCCTTCCCCTTTTTATACAGCTATGGGTTCTGAGAGAGCCAAGTGACTTGCTCAGACCCACACAGCTAGCGGAGCCCCCACATTTTCCTCACCTCCTAAGTCACTGTGTTTGCCCGCTCCGCCCCCACTCTCAACCTTCTAGATTCCAGGTTGGCAGGCTCCGTGGGGTGCCCCTGCCGGGTGGCACCCACACTTGGTGTCTGGGTTGAACGCTCCTTGGGTCCCGTTGTCCTGGATCTCATGGGGGCCCGGCTTGTGCACAGGCACCCTGTGCGGGAGCCCCTTCACCGCCCACTCTGCGGTTTCCCCCACCCCACCCCAGGGCGCTCGGATGGCGGCTTCATGCTTGGGGGGCTGGAGGTGACCTGGAGGATGGGCCAGCCTTTCAAGCTCGGTGACCCTGCCTCCCTGCCCAGGCCTCACAAGGTCCCTTTCTGGGGGTCCTGCGGCCAGTGACCTGGGCAGCAGTCCCTCAGGCCCGGGCCTGGGGTGCGGGGACGGCCCTGGGGCGGGGGGGGGGCTGGCTTTGGGATCCGCTCAGGGGAGGGCTGCCCCGGTTCCTCCAGGCCCCCGCCCGCCGCGCCGGCGTGGGGCGGCCCCCTCTCCCCCTGCGGGCGGGCGCAGCGGTGTCGCGGGCCGCCGGCAGGTGTCTCCCCGCCGCGGGGCGCGCGTGTCCCCGCCGCGGCCAGGCGCACTCGCGCTCGCGGCTCGCCGCTCGCTCGCTCGCTCGGGCTCCGGGCGCGCGGGGTCCCCTCGGCCGCCGCCGCCGCCGCCGCCGCCGTGCGCCCCCGCGCCGGGGCCGGGGAGGGGGCGTGGGCCCGCGCCGCGCGCCGATCGATCGCCGGGGCGCCCCCTCCCGAGCGGCCCCGCGGGGCGCGGCGGGCGCCGGCCGCCAACTTCGCGCGCCGAGCCCCCTCCCGGGCGGGCGGCATGAGGACGAGCCGCCGCGGCCGGGCGCTCCTGGCCGTGGCCCTGAACCTGCTGGCGCTGCTCTTCGCCACCACCGCCTTCCTCACCACGCACTGGTGCCAGGGCGCGCGCCGGGTGCCCAAGCCCGGCTGCGGCCAGGGCGGCGGCGCCCGCTGCCCCGACCCGGGCGCCAACGCCACGGCCAACGGCACCGCCGCCCCCGCCGCGCCCGCCGAGGCCGCGGGGCCCGGGCCCCCGGGGGCGCCGTACAGCTGGGAGACCGGCGACGACCGCTTCCTGCTCCGCCGCTTCCACGCCGGCATCTGGTTCTCGTGCGAGGAGGAGCCCGGCGGGCTCGGTGAGTGCGGGCTCCCGGAGTGCGGGATGGAGGAGTGCGGGATCCGGGAGCGCTGGATGGAGGAGCGCGGGATGGAGGAGCGCGGGATCCGGGAGTGCGGGATGGAGGAGCGCGGGATCCGGGAGTGCGGGATCCGGGAGTGCGGACGCGCCCCGCGCCCCGTCCCCCTCCGGGCCGGTCGCAGCGACACCTGATCCCGCGCGCCCCTCAGGGCTGCGTCGATCGTGGGGTGCGCAGGGCTCTGGAGCCCGGCTGGGATCCCAGCGAACGCGGGGGGCTTTGGGGATGATGAGGCTGCACCCCGGAGGCGCCCCCCACCCCCGCCCCGCGCACCGCCTCGCTGAAGTCCGCACGCCCCTTGGCCCGCCGCGCCGCATCTCCGTCCCGGCTCGAGAACCCCGTGGACGCCCCTGAGATCCGAAGCCGGGAGCCCTGGGCGCCTGGCCCCTTCGGGGAGAGCAGGGGAGCCCAGGCGGGGCGGCGGGAAAACGGGGATACGGCTCCTGCGGGCTCCGGCCGCCCTGGTGTAGCCCCAGGTTCTCCGAACTGGGAAGGGGGGCTCTCCGAAGGCAGAGCTCGCCCCTTCCTCCGCCTGCTCCCCCACAGCCGGGGTCCCCAAGGCAGCCAGCGAGGTGATGGCGGGGCTCAGGGGTGGCTGCCGGGGGAGGGGGGCTGTGCCAGGCAAGGGCCACGCAGTCCCCAGACCAGAAGGGCTCCAAGTCCGTGCGGGGGGGGGGGGGCTGCGTGGATGCGCCTCTTTCCTCATGACTAAAGCTCACCACCAAGGCACGTGGACACCCCACGCGTGCTCCTGGGGTGCAAGGAGTGGGTGCCCACGGTGCTTGTCCAGAATTGGCCAGATCCCCAGGTGGGGGTCCTCTGAGGTCTTCTTCTCTTTGGGGCTCACCATGGGCTCTCTCACCATAGCTGGCATAGCCTGGCATTTCCTGGGGTGTCTGCCATCCCACCCCGGCTGAGACGGGCACAGCCCCTGCTCTTTCCCCACTTCTGGGTAGTGTCTAGCACCTAGTAGGTCTTCAGTCGCCCTTTATAGCGCAAGGATGCGACTTGTGCGAGAGATCATGGGGCCTGGGGCAGGGCTGGCCATCTCTGTACCCACAGATGCCCACCGTTTCTCTTCTGCCCCAACTTTCCTCCGACTTTGTCTTAGCCATGTTGGCTGCTTGTCAAAGACACAGGTATTGGAGCAGCCCCCCCCCCCCCATCTGATGTGTGGGGTGCGCCCAGGCTTTGGATCTTTTCTAATAAAAAGAAAGGAAAAAAAAGTGTTAGCGGCTGCCTTTTTGGCTACAACAGCCCCCTCCCCCTCAGGACATCTCCCCCCTCCCAGGACACCCTGTTGGGGGTACAGCTTCCCAAGGGGGTACAGCCCCTCCCACTTCCACATGAACTTCAGCAACCCTGGAGACCAGGCCCCTGCCACTGGAGTGCCGCTGGCCAGCCTCCCCCACACGGGAAAACCACCGGAGACCACAGAGCAGAGCTGTGGTCCTGGCAGCCACAGCTGTGATGTCCCTCTGCCCTGGAGTGTCCAGGCCCAGGCTGCCCCCCCATCCCTCTGTCCTGGGGTGTCCAGGCCCAGGCTGACACAACCCCCCCCCCCAGGCTGCCCTGGGAGGCTCCGCCTACCAAGCCCCAGGATATTCATAGCTTAGCTAGGGCTCTGCTCTGGTGCTTAAGTCTGAGCACTGGATTTTTTGTTTATTTGTTTTGTTTTTGTTTTTGCCAGACCTGGGGCATGGACTCAGGGCCTGAGCACTGTCCCTGGCTTCTTTTTGTTCAAGGCTAGCACTCTACCTCTTGAGCCACAGCACCACTTCCGACTTTTTTCTATATATGTGGTGCTGAGGAACTGATCCTAGGGCTTCATGTATAGGAGGCGAGCACTTTACCACTAGGCCATATTCCCAGCCCGTGGGCACTGGATTTTAAACCAGCTGTGGATTGAGACAGTGTTAGGAACCACGTGGACTGACACCAATGCTCAGCTCTTTACAAGCACCAGCTCTCGAACTTCTCTCATTTGAAAGAACCTTTTCTTTCCTGTGTGCCGGGACCGGGAACTTGAACTCAAGGCCTCTGGTTGGCTAGGCAGGTGCTCTACCACCTGAGCCGCACCTTCAGCCCCTTCTGTCACTGCTTCTTCCTGGGGTAGGAGTCTCCCTTTGAGTCCTCCTACTTGCACCATCCCGGGTCACTCCACCCAGCCGTGGTGCTTTCCCTGTACGCTGGGATTACAGGCTGCAGCCACCACACCCAGCCATGCATTGAGAGGCAGTCTCAGGCTGGCTTCAAACACTGTCCCCCTGTCTTCTACTTTTCAAGTAGCCGGGTGACAATAGGCTTGAGCCATCATGCCTGCCTCATCTGCACCATCTTGTTAAACTCTGGCCATCACCAGGGCCCATGGCTTCAGGCGAGCCTGAAGTGTTTTCTAGGGGCACAGAAAGGAATCAAACGGGCATGACAGGAAGCAGATCGGGGCTGATGGGACTGGAGAAGAGGACACTTTGGGGGGGAGAGATTGTTGAGCAGGGATGGTCACCCCAGGCCTTGGGCAGTCCAAACATGGCTAGTGAGTTTACTGGATGCGTGACACCCTCTCCCCTCAATATCTTTTGGTCACTGTTGACTGGAGATCGAGAGAGAGAGAGAGAGAGAGAGAGAGAGAGAGAGAGAGAGAGAGAGAGAGAGAGAGAGAGAGAGAGAGAGAATATCCCAATTTTCCGCTCTGGAGCTTGGAGACTGGTTATCAGCCTGTCGTGGCTGCTAAGAAATTTGGGGAGGTCTGGGGTGGCGTGGGCGTTTCGCGCAGCTGACTGCACCACGCCCCAGAATCCTGTCTACACCACTGCACCCCGAAAGGGTGTCAGAAAGTACCTGGCCTCAAACTTTCGTTGCCACGGCAACCTGTCTTCTGGGTTCTGTGACCATTTTATTCTTTTTCCTCCAAAAAGGGGGGTGGGGGGGAGGAACCATCATCAACAACAACATCTCAACAACATGGACAGAAATCCTGCTCGCTGCCTGGGAAAAGTCTTCTCTCCTTCTTTGGGGTGTAAAGGCACCCCCAACTTGTGACATCCCCCCTCCATGTGTACCTCTTCCCATTCTGAGTACCAGGGCTGCGGGGAACTCTCCTGAAGCCGGGTTCCCACATGGAGAGGAAGCCGCTGTCCCCAGCCCGGCACAAAGAAACCTTTGTCCCAACTCCTCCCCGCAGAGTGGCTTTCCCTGTGGGCTTTGAGGCGTGGTGGGGTCCTGGTGGGGGGAGAAGTGGGCTTTCTGGGGGTGGGCGTGGCCACACGGGGGGGGTCAGGGTTTTGGGGGAGCATGTGCAGCTGGCTCTGAGGGGGGCCCCAGGAGAGAAGGGGCAGAGCAGTCATGGACAGGTCCTGGTTGGGGAGTCGGTGGCAAAGCCAGATGAGCGACTGTGGGGGAGGGGGTTGAAGCCAAGGCCCCCACCACACTGCTCCCCCTGCCGTCCTGCGTCCTGCCAAGGCCTTGGCTGGGTTTGGTTTTGCTTTGAAGCACCGACTGCCACCTGCCTTACAGCAGTGTGTGTCACACATCCATTCCTTCGGTGTGTGATTGTCCGGCATTTCTGTGATGGTGGGGGTTGATTGTCTCCTGTTGTGTCTGCAGCCGGCTCCCCAGTGCTGACGAGGCCCACACGTGGTCGTGGTCGCAACACCACCAGGCTTGTGGCTTGGGTAATGGCCGGTCAGGACTGTCGCTCTGACTTGCTGCTTCTCCTCCTCCTCTTCTCCCTCCTCCCCCTCTCCCTTCTTCCTCCTTTTTGTGCCAGTGTTGGGGCTTGAACTCAGAACCTCTGGCTCTTGTTTGGCTTTATTTATTTATTTTTGTTTCTTTGAGGCTGGTGCTCTACCATTTGAACCACAGCTCCATTTGCAAGTGTTTTTTTTTTTGCGGGTTCACTGGAGATAAGAGCCACGTGGACTTGCCCGTCCCAGCTCTAAACCCCAATCCTCCTATTTCAGCTTTGGAGTAGCTAGGACTCAGGTGTGCACCCCAGAGGCCCCTAAGCTACTTTTCACACCACTGCTCGGCCGTGTGCAGAGCTGGGGCTGTTACCTGGGGCCCTGGCGTATCCCTGATTTCTGGACATGAACCCCAAGGAACCCTTGCAGGTCTACAGAACGTCAGGCTTCACTTCGGGGCCTTCTGTCCTGCTGAAGGGCTCGTTATTTCAAACAAGCTCCAAGCGCCTCAGCTAGGGGAAGGAAAGGGCTCAGCGCCGGCGTTCTTCCATCCGCACTCGCCAGCACCACCTGGGCCAGATGCTACCCGGTGCAGGGGGCAGAGAGGAAAGCAGACAGCGCTGGCATCCAGAGAGAGAAGGTGAGGGACAGAGCCCTGAGCCCCCCACCAAGGCTGCAGCCCCCCAAGAGTAGGCAGTGTGGACCCTGGGCGGGGACAGGCACTCAGAGGGGATATTCAGTAACCCTGGCCCAATGGCCCCCTTATGCTGAAGAGCAACTCCCCAGCACCCCGGGGCCAGAGGCAGCTGGATGCCTTTGGCCTGTGAAGGCCCCAGGCCCTGGACTACCCAGCCAGCAACAGCACGGGGGCCCTTCTAGATGCTTCCATGTGTCCTGCAAAGACTTTGTCCTCCCTTGTAATAAGAGGATTTGAACAGGTTTTCTGCAAGCTCTCTTGTCTCTGTTGGTCCCTCCCTCCCTCCCTCCCTCCCTCCCTCCCTCTCTCTCTCCCTTCCTTTCTTCTTGTGTTTGTTAGTAACTGCTGGTTAACTGGATACCCAGGCCTGTGTCTGCAGGAGTTGACCTCCAGTGGAGAGAATAAATGTGGTGAAAACATAGGAGGGGAATCTCCTCTAAACCTCAGCGCCCGGAAAGAAGTGAAGCGTGGTGTGTGGAGTTGGCCAGGAAGGTTGGAGAGATGTCTTTGATGGATGCCATTGGAATCGAGACCTCACTGGCCAGAAAGGGGGCCACCATGCTGAGTTCTGGGGGTGGGGGTGGGGGGAAGAAGGTGCTTTCCAAAAGCAGAGGAAATGTGGCTTGCTTTCCTCCTCCCCCTCCTTCTCCATCCTCCTCCTCCTCCCCTCTTCCTCCTCCTCCTCCTCCCCTCCTCCTCCTCTTCCTCCCCTCCTCTTCCTCCTCCCCTCCTTCTCCTCCTCCTCTTCCTCTTCCCCTCCTCCTCTTCTTCCTCCTCCCCTCCTCCTTCTTCCTCCCTCTCTTTCTTCTGACTCACAGTTTTGCTATACAATCCAGGCCAGTCTAGAACTCAAAAATCCTCCTCCGAGTCTCTTGAGTGCTGAGATTGCAGGCTGTATCTCCATAACCAGTTTCCATACTCTACTTGAGTCACTTTTTAGCGAATTATGTTTCGTAGAAAGCCCATTTTCCATGAAGGGTTTCACATGTATTTGCATAACATTTAGCACAGTATTTTCTTAGGATTTTTCCTCATGCCTCCTCTGGTACCTTGGGTTTTCCTTCTCTTGTTCTTGACTCACCTTGCTCAGATCTGCTGCGAGAGGCCTCGGGGAAGAACCCCAGAGACAGCAGGATATCTTGATTTGTGTGTGTGTGTGTGCGCGCGCGTGCGTGTGTGTGTGCACGTGCATGAGCTTGTACGTGTTCACACATGGGCGCGGCACACTTTTTCATGCGATTTGAACTCCGAGCTCCGCACTTGGAAGGCAAGCTCTCTCCCTCGTGAGCGCCTCCCCGGCCCTCTTTGCCTTTGGGTGATTTTTTAGTTAGGGTCTTATGTTTTTGACTGGTCCGCCTCTGAGTACTTACGGCCTCTGAGTAGCTGGGATTACAGGCTCCTACTGCCATGCTTGCTCATTTGTTGACATGGGGTCTTGTTGACTTTTTTGTTCAAGCTGGTCTTGAACCTCAGTCCTCTTGATCCTGCTTCCCAAGTAGCCAGGATTATAAGCATGAGCCACCATACCTGGCTAAGGGCTTGGGGGCTCCTGGTGGGCCGTGCCTTGGGAAACTGGACCTCAGGCTCAGACAGGTTCATCTCTCTCCCTGCTTCTCAGTCCAGACCTTCAACAGCTGTGCTATTTACTGGCTCCTTTAATTCCTCCCTCAAATCCAAAGGCTCAGTAGTCTTTCATTTCTCAATTCTGTTTGATTGTATTTTCTGCTCTACCCTTGCTTTCTTTTGATCTTTCCTTGATGTTTTCAAGTTAAAAGTGTTGCTTTCATACTTAAAAATGATGACCGTATTTATTGCTATGAGTTTGCCTTTGAGCACTACTTTGGCCATGTGTATGTCTGTGTGTGTGTGGGGGGGGGTACTACTGGGACTTGAACTCAGGACCTGGGTTCTGTTCCTTAGCTTTTTCACTCAAGACTGGTGCTTTGCCACTTGAGCCACAGCTCCCTTTCTGGATTTTTGATAGTTAACTGGAGATAACTTTCCTGCCTGGGCAGGCTTTGCACCATGATCCTCAGATCTCAGCCTCCTGAGTATCAAGGATTACAGGTGTGAGCCACTGGCATCTGGCTTGTAATGATTTTCTAAAAGTTCTACAGTTAGAGTGTTGTTTCTAAAAGTTCCCTTACTTTGATCTAAGTGTAATTTAGTAGGCCGTTAAAAAATTTCATGGGGTTTGTCTTAGTTGCTTGTTATCATTTATTGCTGTCATAAATGTTGAATCAACAGAATGTTAGAAAAGGGTACCAGAACATTTTCAACTGTACCAAAACATTTTTGTTAAATGTTTTATTCAAAACAAACAGACACATGAACAGGCATAGTTGGGTGTGATGGTGCATGTCTATCATCTCGGCTCCTCGGGAGGTGGAGAGGATCGAGGTTTGGCCCTGTGTAAAAAGTTCATGAGATCCTATCTCAAAAACAAACCCAGTGAGGTGGCGCATGCTTACAGTTCCAGCTATAGGTACCAGGATTTTGGTCCATGGTCTGGCCAGGCAAAAGTGTGAGACCTTATCTGAAAACAAAACTGAAAATCAAAGGTCGGGGGCTGTGGCTTAGGTGGAAGCCTGCTTGGTGGCCATGCGCAAGGCCCTGGGCTCTGGTCCTCAGTGCTGGGAAAAAGAACAAAGGACAACAAAACCAGATATGTCAACTGAGGTTAGTTTAAAACAGCTTCACCCGTGTGTGTGTGTGTGTGTGTGAGCGTGCGCGCACGTGCGTGTGACAGGGCTTGAACTCAGGGTCTGGGCTGTCATTGTTTTCTGCTCAAGGTTGTTGTTCTACCATTTGAGTCACAGCTCCACTTGTGGCTTTTTGGTGATTAATTGGAGATAAGAGTCTGATGGGCTTTCCTGCCTGGGTTGGCCTTGAACTGCAATCCTCAGATCTCAGTCTCCTGAGTAGCTAGGATTATAGGCGTGAGCCACTGGCACTCAACTCTGTAGGATTATTTTAAAACTTTATATTGTTATTTATTTATCTTCACTCTGTCGATCTTTCAAGAGCTACAGAAGGTAGGCAGCTTTCTCTTCAGCTGGATTCTTTCCACTTCTCTTTGTATTTGTGACACTTTTTGTTTTTATACAGTTGGAGTCTATGTTAGTCATCACAAAGACATTCATGACAGTTGTGTTTTCATTGCGGAATTGCGGATTTTATCTTTTGTTAGGATAAAATGACTATGTCCCCAAGTAAAAGGTTTTTGCTTTGAATTCTGTTTTTTCTATCTTAATGTGGCTGTCCCTGCATTTTCCTGTTTGTGTCTCCTTGCTCTAGCTTTACAAGCCTTTTTATTTTAACTTTCATGCCTTTTTGTTAGGCACAAATCTGGTAAGAATAGTTGCATTAGTTTTCTTTCTTTTGCTTCACCCTAAGGGTCTTCAGCAAATAACAATTGAATTTGTTCAGTCTTTTTTTTCTCCTTCTCGTCCCTTCCCTTCCCTTCTTCCCTTTCTATCTTGTACCATATAGATTAAATTTTGTCTTCCCCCCCCCCCCCACTACTGGGGTTTGAACCCAGGGCCTGAGCACTGTCCCTGAGTTTATTCACGCAAAGCTGGCACTCTTCCACTTGAACTACAGCTTTACTTCTGACTTTATGCTGGTTAATTGGAGATAAGCTCTCATGGACTTTCCTGGGCAGGCTGGCTTTGAATTGTGATCTTCAGACTTCAGCCGCCTGAGCAGCTAGGATGCCCTTGGCACTCAGCTGTGAATTCTCTTCTACGGCTTCTATGTTGATTCATTGTTCTCTGATGATTGCAGGAGACAGGGCCAGGCAGCCCACCCCTGTGCTTCCAGGCTGCCAGGAGGCGGGCGGCCCTCTCTGCCAGCTCCCGCCGCCCCTGGCACTCTCCGGCACATGCCCACTGTGATGGAGTCAGCAGTGGCCCGAAGCCCCTGAACGCAGAGCCAGGATCCCCGCTTCCTCCCTTTCAGCGCTCACGGCTGGTTACGGTTGTCAGAGCAGTGCAAGGCCGCTGACACACTGTCCTCTGCCCACAGCCCCCTGCAGCCTGTGTGCCACACTGCGGGCGGCTGACCCGGGGGCCCAGGAGAGGAAGCATCTGGAACCATCCGGCATGTGGATAAAAACAGGGGGGTTACTAAAGGGACAGCCTGCTCCGTGTCCTCAGTGTCCGGTCACCCCTCACCAGCGCCATTGCTGGAGTCCAGTGGCCTCTCACTAGCGCCACCTGCTGGGAACTAATCCACTAGTGCCACCCGCTAAGGTCCCATCGTTTCTCACTAGCACCACCTGTTGGTAACCCATAGACTCACTAGGGCCACCTGCTGTGCCACCAGTTGGGCCTACTAGGGCCACCAGTAGACCCTACTGGTGTCTCCTGCTAGGGTGCAACGGCCCCTCACTAACATCCCTTATCCGTGTCACACGGTGGGATCCTACCACCTCTCACTAGTGTCGCCTGCTGGGGACCAGGCATCAGCACTTGTGCCCGTGGGGCCCCATCCTGTCTAAGCACAGCAGGGGACCAGGTTCCTGCCTCCTGAAACTTCGAGTTGTCTGTGTGCACCTGTGCATGCACATGTATGCACACGTGTATGAGTGTGAGCAACGCATATGACACAAGCAAGCCTGCGTCACCTCTGGAGTTGAGAAGCTGCCCCGGCCCTCGCTAGGCAGGTGGCCAGGGGGACAGGCAGGTGGGGAGGTCTGGAAGAGGAGAGGCTGGCGGGCTGGAGAGCAGGGGTGAGCGTGAGAGGTGAGTGGAAAGGGTGAGTGTGAGGAGTGAGTGTGAGGGGCGGGTGTGCGAAGGGCGAGTGCCAGGGGCAAGCGTGGAGGGGTGAATGTGAGAGGTAAGTGTGAAGGGTGTGTGAGGGGTGAGTGCGAGGGGTGGGTGTGAGAGGTGTGAGGTGAGTGTGAGGGGCAGGTGTGTGAGGGGTGAGTGCGAGGGGCGAGTGTGGAGGGGTGAGTGTGAGGTGAGTACGTGGGGCGAGTGTGGAGGGGTGAGTGTGAGGGGCAGGTGTGAGGAGCGGGTGTATGAGGTGAGTGTGAGGGGCAAGTGTGTGGGGTGTGTGTGTGAGGGGTGAGTGTGAGGGGTGATGTGAGGTGAGTGTGAGAGACGAGTGTGAGGTGTGGGTGTGTGAGGGGCGAGTGTGAGGTGAGTGTGCTGGATGAGTGTGTGTGAGGGGCAAGTGTGAGAGGTAAGTGTGAGGTGAGTGTGAGGGGCAAGTGCAGAGGGGATGAGTGTGAGGGGTGGTGTGAGAGGCGAGTGTGAGGGGCGAGGCGAGCCCTGGAAGGGGTTGGCCTCGGTGGGAGCATGTGCCTGCCAGCCTCCCTCCCCCACCACGCCTCCCTGGCCGCCAGGCCGTGGGGTGCGCAGGCCGTGGGGTGCGCAGGCCGTGTGGGGCGCAGGCCGTGGGGGGCGCAGGCCGTGGGGGGCGCAGGCCGTGTCGGGCGCAGGCCGTGTGGGGCGCAGGCCGTGTGGGGCGCAGGCCGTGGGGCGCAGGCCGTGTGGGGCGCAGGCCGTGTCGGGCGCAGGCCGTGGGGGGCGCAGGCCGTGTCGGGCGCAGGCCGTGGGGGGCGCAGGCCGTGTCGGGCGCAGGCCGTGGGGGGCGCAGGCCGTGGGGGGCGCAGGCCGTGGGGGGCGCAGGCCGTGGGGGGCGCAGGCCGTGTCGGGCGCAGGCCGTGGGGGGCGCAGGCCGTGGGGGGCGCAGGCCGTGGGGTGCGCAGGCCGTGGGGGGCGCAGGCCGTGGGGTGCGCAGGCCGTGGGGTGCGCAGGCAGTGGGGTGCGCAGGCCGTGGGGGGCGCAGGCCGTGGGGGGCGCAGGCCGTGTCGGGCGCAGGCCGTGGGGTGCGCAGGCCGTGGGGTGCAGGCCGTGGGGTGCGCAGGCCGTGGGGGGCGCAGGCCGTGGGGTGCGCAGGCCGTGTCGGGCGCAGGCCGTGGGGGGCGCAGGCCGTGGGGTGCGCAGGCCGTGTCGGGCGCAGGCCGTGTCGGGCGCAGGCCGTGGGGTGCGCAGGCCGTGGGGTGCGCAGGCCGTGGGGGGCGCAGGTCGTGGGGTGCGCAGGCCGTGTCGGGCGCAGGCCGTGGGGTGCGCAGGTTCAGTGCACAGGCTTAAACCTTTCCAGTGTGGAGTGCAGGGCCAGGCTGCGGCTCCCCTGCGTTTAGTGTTGAGGAGCGGAGGTGAAGGTTGGCCACGTTTTTTTCTTTTGTGAACAATTTTGATGAATTTTTCTTTTCTTGAATTTGTGAATCTTCCTTTATGCCTCAAAAAAGAGATTCCATCACACAATACATAATTTTTTGTTTGTTTGTTTGTTTGTTTTGGCCAGTCCTGGGCCTTGGACTCAGGGCCTGAGCACTGTCCCTGGCTTCTTTTTGCTCAAGGCTAGCACTCTGCCACTTGAGCCACAGCGCCGCTTCTGGCCGTTTTCTGTATATGTGGTGCTGGGGAATTGAACCCAGGGCCTCGTGTATCCGCGGCAGGCACTCTTGCCACTAGGCTATATCCCCAGCCCAATACATAATTTTTTAAATGGCCTGATACCTGTGGATATCAGGAGAGAATGACTGGATTGTATTGTTATTAGTTGTTGTTGTAGTGGTGATGATGATGATGATGATGATGATGATGATGATGATGATGATGAGATGTATGCTGGTACTGGGGCTTGAACCCAGGGACTTACACTCTTGCTTGGCTTGTTTTGCTCAAGGCTGGTGGTGCTCTACCACTTGAGCCACAGCTCCGCTTTCAGCTCTTTGGTGGGTCCTTGGAGGTAAGAGTCTCACAGACTTCGTTGCCCAGGCTGGCTTTGAGCTGCGATCCTCAGATCTCAGCCTGCTGAGTAGTGAGGATGACAGGCGTGAGCTGCTGGCACCCCGCCCTCACGTCTTCCTCAAGGACACATAGTGCCCGGGCTTTCCATTTCTCATCCATCTGGCTGCCTACACACACACACACACACACACACACACACAGTGACATTGTGAATACAGCCCGAGGGGGCATGCGGACTTGGGTTTTGTGTGGATGTGGGTTTCTATCTAGCTCCTTGAGGAGAGAAGCTGGGATTGTGATTCCGGGGCCATGTGGGAGGGGTAGAGTGTGGAAAGGAGCCAATGGGGGCGTCTCTTGCAGGGGCCATGTGGTTTCCATCCCGCCCTGTGGAGTGGACGCTGGGCTCCGTGCCCTCTCTGCTGGGATTCCTGGTGTCGTGGTAAATCCTCTCCTGTGTGGCTTTTGTGCGTCCCCCGGGGCCCTCAGGGCTCCCCTGCAGCACTGCTTCCCAATGGGGCTGATTTCCGTTCTCTGACTGTCTATGTCTGTTGTTATAATTCTGGAGGTGCTGGGGTTTGAACTCTGCACCCTACTGCTATTTGAGCTACAAACCTCTGTCCTCGTCGCTTTCCATGTTCTTCAGACCGCGTAGTGTGTTTTGTCCGGCCGCCCTCAGACGTGAGCCTCCTTTCCCCAACTCCCAAGTGGTTGGGATGACGGGCATGCACCGCCACGCCTGGCCGTGCCAGTTCAGCTCTCCTAATTGCAGTGTTCTCTGCATCTCATTCTTTTTGCTTTCCAAAAATAGTCTCCAAGGCCCATTCTCCCGCTGTTGATGTCTCGGAGCATGGGGGGGGGGGCGCGGGGGGGCCGGGCCCTGAATCCTGTCTGTTTCCCCAGTCTGGCTTGGACCAGGCCTCTGCCTGGGTTGGGCCGTCCCTGCTTTCTCTCCTCTCCGTTCTGAGCAAAGCCAGGAAGCTTCCGGGCCCGCGCTCCAGCTCTGGTCTGGAGAAGCCTCGTGGAAGGCAGCCAGGCTGGGTGTTCCACGCTTGCAATCCCAGCCCCTGGGAGGCTGGGGGGAGGGTCTAGAGTTCAAGGCCAGCTTGGGCTACACAGTGAGGCTCTGTCTAGAAGGAAGAAGGCTAGGCCCGTGTCCTCTCGTCACAGGCCTTTTTCTTGCGCAAGACTGGGACTCAAACTCCGCATCTGACACTTTCACTCCTTGGCTGTGCTCTCGCCCTGAGCCATGCCTCCAACCCCATCAAGCCCAAGTTTCATGGAGACACTTCTTGTTGTCGCAGGAAGTCCCGCCCTGCATCCTTAGCCAATCACGTGCATTTCTGACGCCTCAGCCTCCTGGACAGCTGACCTCGAGCCTGCGGCAGTGAGGAGCTTTGGCAATCAGAGCAAATCCATTTCCGCTCCCTTTTCTAGGGTAGGAAAAGACCCCAGTAGGTTTTATTTTTACATTATTCTTATTCTTACCAGGGCTTGAACTCAGGACCCAGGCACCATTCCTGAGCCTTTTCACTCAAGGCTGGTGCTCTACCACTGGAGCCTCAGTGCCACTTGCGGTTTTCTGGTGGTCCATTGGAGATAAGAGCCTCACGGACTTTGCTGCCTGGGCTGGTTTTGAACCTCAATCCTCTGATCTCTGCCTCCTGAGTAGCTAGGATGATGGACGTGAGCCTCCGGCGCCCAGCAGGTTTTATTTTTGCAGACAGCAGTGTTTGCCATCTGTGCCTCAGTGTCCCCAGGTGTCAGTGCTGGGATTGAGCTGCTTTCTGGAAGCTGACAGAGCCGCAGGTGGGGAGATGAACTATGGGACTGTCCCTGGATCTCCTCCAGTGTTGTTCTGCAGGCGGGCCGGAGATTGCAGCAGTGTACGGTGGGGTCACCATCAGGGGTTCGGGGAGGGTGACCCCGCTCATAATTAGAAGACATCTCGCTCCTCTCAGGGGCCGGGTTTAATCAGGGGGATCCAGAAGCAGGCGGGCTGAAGGCCTGCTCGTCAGGAGGACCGGCGGCTCTGCTCAAGGCTGCGCAGCTTTGTTCAGGTTTTGTTGTAACCATGGAGACAGATACCACCCCCCGGCCCCTTTCCTGGGAGCCGAGTCCAACTCCTGCGTGGATGTCCACACCACTTCTTTCCAATGAGGGGCAGATGGGAGCAGGGGAGAAGCCCCTCGGGATCTGAGTTCAAGTCTTGCCTCTGCCTCTGTTTGAGTGCGTTTCTGGATGGCTTACTTCGCTGCGGGGACCCTCTGCATCCTCATCCATGAGCTGAAGGCAGATGGCCAGCCTCTGGGGAGCTAGGAGGGGGGCACGTGCCATGGGGGAGGGACTCGGGCCCCCCCCCCATGACCTAGAATGGGGCGTGGCCTGCCAGAGAGAAGGGGACATGGATCAGACGTGTAGACTTGGGGTGCAGAGCCATGTGGGGCAAGGCAGGAGGTGTCCACGCCTCACTGGGGAAAGGAGCAGCTGCCGGCGGCTCACGCCTGTCATCCTAGCCACTCAGGAGGCTGAGGCCAGAGGATCGTGGTTCAAAGCCAGCCGGGGGAGGAAAGTCTGTGAGATTCTGATCTCCAATGAACCACCAAAAATAAAACAGTCAGAAGTGGAGCTGCGGCTCAAGAGGTAGAGTGAGACAGCTCAGGGACAGCATCCGGGCCCTGAGTTCAAGTCCTCGTTCCAGCAGAACAACACCAAAGAAAGTGGCAAAGATTCCCAGGGCTAGCACTGCTTCCTTGGGAGGCTTAACAGGTGGCCCGGCTTGGCCCGGCAGGGAGATGCAGGGAACCAGAAGGGTTTAGGACAGAGCTTAAAAGCATCACCAACCAGGGTCGGCCGACATATTGGGATGGGGTGACACACGGAGGACAAGTGGGCTTGGGGTGTAAGCAGTTAATGAAGAAGACTGAAGAAGGAGCTGGCTTTTGTTAGACTATGTAGTGGGAGAGAGAGACCTTACGTGGGACAGGGCTGTGTTACGTGTGTCTGCCTGCCTGTCTGTCCCACACCCCTGAGGCAGGGCCAAGGCCCGGGCCGCGGTCATCACCCCAGGACAGGCTGACATGCTAGCTTCTGTGATTTTTTCTAACTTTCCAAAGCCCGTCGTGGGCTTCAGGGACGCGCGGGGCTGCGTGGGTTTGGTGTGGAGCGGTTTCCTGGAGTGTTGCGGTGGGTGGCAGAGGTGAGGGTCCAGGTCTGACCACAGCCCACGGAGAAGGCGAGCCTGCCGGCCTCTGCCACGCTGTTCACGCACCAGCCACTCTGCCTCCCGAGTCAGGGCTGCTCACTGGAGAGGAACGTTCTAGCAGAGATGCAGCGCTGTCTCTTCTTCTCCCGTGTCTCCTCCATACCCAGGAGACGCGCAGCCGTCTTGGCAATCTGGCTGAGATGAATTCTGAATTTCTTTTCTTTTCTTTTTTTTAAATTGGAAGCCCTTATTTTTCCCACTTGCCGTGGGGTTATCATTCTCAGCTGACATTCCCGAAGTCTCAGGACCCGCCGGAGGCCCCTCTCACCCCAGGGCGTGGGGTGAGGGAGGCGTCCCTCCCCCTCTGCACCCCTACGTGGAGTCTGCGTTCCAGAAACTGCTCTGTCCATCGGGACGTGACCCCCAACACAGCCAGCGTACACACATGCACAGACACAGACAGACACGCGTGCACACACATACAGACACACATGCACACACATGCACACACCCCCACACACACGCACACACGCACGCACACATTCTGTCCTGGTGGTTTGAGACTTCTGTGTAGTTGGTGTCTGGTACCAGAATATAAAATCCTTGATCCCTGTACCTCATCCCTCCCCCACCCCGTGTATCCATCCCTCTCCCCCATCCTCTCTACACACCTCACCCACGAATCCATCCTCCTCTGCTTCCACCCCCCCCCATGCTTCACTGCCTGCCGTGGGCCCAGGCGTCCACCCACGGGGCAGGTGCCGGCGGAGGCCCAGGCTAGGGCTGTACAACTTGAGCCACAGCTCCACATGTGGCCTTTTGGTGGTTATTAGAGATGAGTGTCATGGTTTCCCTGTTTGGGTTGACTTCAGCTGATCTCGCTTTCTGCCTCTCCCCCGTCGGCAGAGCCCGGCTCTGTCCCGGAGAGGCTGTGTCACATACGCCATCGGTGGGGCAGACTGGGGTGACACCGGCATCGCCCCTCCCATCAGCACTTTCCAGGCTTCAGCCCCTGGGGGTGAGGCTGCTCCGGGTGTCGGCGCAGCCCCTGAGCTCTTCAAGCCCCTCAGGATGCAGGGCTGGCTCCTGGACCCCGCTGGCCACGGAGGCCCAAGCCACACATCAGGCCCAGACTGGGCTTCTTCTCCTCTGTGGTAACAGAAACCTCAGTGAATCATAAAAAAAAAAAAAAAAATCGCCATCATAATATTTTAAAAAGGGAACACATTTTCTTTCTCTAAAAGTGAAAAGGCTTGGGCTTGGAAGCAAAGCTGCCTGAGATTTAAACTGCTCGGCTGCCCGGCGAGTTACTAAGTCTTATTAATATTTCTCTTATCATTTCCAGGGACGGCGCTTAAAAGCCCCACACAGAGTCGTGGGGTGGCGGACCTGACACTTTAAAACCCCAAATCCGCACTCCATCCCAGCGTCGTCCCTGTCACCTTTGCCACTTTGCACACTCGTTGCCTTATAGGTGGGATGAAAATAATTTTTAAAAGATAATGAAAGGACATGTTTAAGATATGCCTGTTACAGTTCTAGAAACATCATGGGCAGCAATGTCATATGACTCCTATAGTGGGGAGAAATAAGGTAACCTTCCACTCCTAGCACACCCTAAATAGACAGCTCCCCCAAACTGCACATGCCTGGTCGTTCTGGAGGGAAGAGACTTTCACCCCATAGCTTCAGACAGACAAGGAAATGGAGGCAGCACATAGCTTCCTCAGCCAATAATGAGTACCAGTGGGATTTGAACCCAGGGCAGGCTGATTTACCAGTGCCTCAGGGGCATATTCATGTGCATTCGGCGGCCGAATGCCAGGCTGGCAAGGCAAGATAGATTACTCTGGAACGGACTGGCTCGTCCCCACTGCTCAGGATTACTAGCTTAAACCGTGTAGAGACACTTGCGGGCTTTGGTATACCACAGTGTCACGGTGGGTGTTTGATTGTCTTGGACGCAGGGATCTAAACAGTCTCAAAAATCTGCTGTTTCTCCGTCTCTCTCTATTCCGTGGACGGCGGTCGTCTCTAGCCGTACACAGCTGCTAGGTCGGAGTACAAGTTAATGGAGAATCAAATCAAGTTTAAATAAAACCCCAAGTAAACCCTGAATATGGAGTTCCTCGCCGGCTCCCGCCGCATTTCACATGTGGCACTTGTGGCTCCTGGGTTGGGAGGCACAGAACACTTCTGCCCCAGCTACTCTTTTGGACTGGGCTGTGCCCTGTGGGACCGGGCACAGCTCTTTCTTTGTGAGCTAGAACTCCTGTGGAGGAGCACCAAAGCCAGAGGGCTCAAGGAAGGCTCTCATTGGTTGGAGTTGGTTGGCGTGTGCATTCCTGAGCCAACCACTGCTGTCATTGAGGTGTAGATCGTGCCCTCTGATTGGCTGGCCCGAACCCCATGCCTCCCTCAGTGGTGGGGATGGCGAGGATGGTCTGAAGAACATGGGCTACGTTTCCGGATCTTGGCGGGGAAGGGGAGCGGAGAGGAGAGAGGGAGGGAGGGCTAGTGGGGGGGGGGTGCAGGCAGGTGGCGTTCCTCCTCAGACTCAGCTGTCCCCGGGATCCTGTCAGGACTGAGTTCTGCCATCCCACACAGGTACCAGAACCTAAGAGGAGGAGGAGACGAGGCGTTCACGTGGGACCTCATGCTCACCCTCCCTTGCGCAGTAAATCATCTCCAGATTACTTAGCGTGCTTAATAAGATGGAAGCGCAAGGCAAACAGTCGTCACACTGTGCTGTTTAAGGGGATAATGACCACAAAGCAGTGCTCTTCTGTTGTTTCTTTTCTTCCCCTGCCCCTTTGACTATTTTCAATCCAAGTTTGGTTGAGTTCATGACGTGGAGCCTGGGGACAGGGCTGACCATATTCACCCCCTTCTACCACTGCTCCATGTCTCGGAGCCCTGACTCCCCACCCCACAGATGTTAGACCTGGCCATGTCCGTTGTGTTGACTGTTGAAGGGTGAATGGATGTAGAAGTGGGCGCCAGTGGCTCCCGCCTGTAATCCTACCTACTTAGGAGGTTGAGATCTGAGGATCAGGGTTCAAAGACAGCCTGGACAGGAAGGTGTGTGAGATTCTTATCTGCAATAAACTACCCAAAAAGCCAGAAGGAGAGCTGTGGCTCAAATAGTAGAGTGCCAGCCTTGAGAACAACAACAAGTCAAGCGAGAGCCTGAAGCCCTGAGTTCAAACCCCAATATTGGCACACCCACAAAAGGAAGGCGCCATACGTACAGCACAGTCGGGTGGTGAGGCCCTGCCCACTGTCAGCTGACCCTTCAGCTGGTGGCTGTCCCTGTGGTCGGACCCCAGAGGGAGTGGACACCAGGAGCCCTGCGCAGCCAGAAGCTGCCCAGACCTGCTCGGGTCCCCACCCACATGCACTTGCGTGAGAAAAACCGGGAGCTGCGAGTGATCTGGAGAGCCAATTTGGGGACTCTTGGTGGCAGCAGCAACAGCTGACGCATTCGTTCCTTGATCCTCTTCTTCCCAGAAGCCATTCTGCCAAGGTGAGGTGTGGGCCGCACCTCACTCCTGTGAAGAGCTAACTCAGGCCCGAGTGGAAGAGCACGGGGCCTCGGAGCTGTTTTCACCTCCTGCTGTTCATTACACCAGGGATGTGGACTGAGCCCCTGCTTTGTGCTGAGCCCCAGGATAGCGAGAGCTCGTGGGTCCCGGTCCCTCCCTGCCTGGGGCTCACAGCGGTCAGGGAGAGAGACAGAACGCAGGTAATAAAGACGCAATGGGACCAGCCACCCGAGAACCGAGCCCGGCTCAATATCGACTGGCCTCAGAGGCAAAGCCCTGCACTTGTCTGATTAGATTCTATCACAGCGTCCCAGGGCTGGCTTCGTGATCCTTGTGAGGGCCAAAGGGCGCTGGAATCTTCTTTGTGCAGCAGCAAACACTGCTCTCCAGCTCATTATCCTCCGCCTAGCGCCTGCCACAGCATTTCTCTGCCTTGGTTGCCAGTCACCTCTTAACTCCTGTCGCAGTCCCCGGGGGGGCCGTCAGGATGACAGGAGCATCACCCCCGCCTGTCAGGCCTTTGTGTCCCCACAATTCAGGCCCTGCTGGTCCCAATTACAGGAGGAGAGGCAGGGGGTGGAGGCCCTGCTGTTCCTCCCTCCCCCCAGGCAGAGGCCCAGCGCAGGTAGTCATTGGTTGCCGGGTCTATCCTGAGCGCAGGTGGTGTCTCTCTCTGCTGGGCCAGGGCGGGGTCAGGGGCTGGGTGTGGTCAGTGTGGGGGCATGGGGCTGGGGCACAGGACCTGGTGATCAGGAGCCAGGAGAATAAAGGCACACACACCTGTGCCCGAGTGAACGAGCCTCGTGTTGGCCTCGAGTCTGCTTCTGCCTGGAGACATGACAGGCCCTGCTGAGTGTGTGTCGGTCTCTTCAGCAAGCTGGGGGCTCCGGAGGGGCCATCAGACAGCTGCGATTGAGCACCTGCCAGGTGCTGGGTACGTGGAGAACCGCCCGGTCCCCTGGGCAAGGAGGAGGAGGAGGAGCTGGGAGCCCGGCACAAGCTCACCTCCGGGCCTTGGTTCCTGCACAACCTCAGCAGCGGTGGCCTGGGATGCTGTCTAGCCAATTCTTCACACGGGTGCTATTCTACGGCAAGAGTTTCAGGAGCTTATTCAAGGTCACTTTTACACCCAGCCTCCTTGGTGGCAAAAGCATCCCTCTCTGCCATCGGTGGTGAGCGCCTTGCCCTCCCTCTTCTCCTCCCTCCCCTCCCCGCCTCCCTCCTCCCTCTTCTCTTCGTCTCCTGGGCTCTTAACTGATTTTCCGGTAATTTGCCCCTGGTGTTCTGGGGCCTGTTGCCATTCATTATTGCATTTGGCACCTGCAGGGATTTGCCTGCTTCTCGGCCCTCGGTGGTTCGGTGGCTGTGACTCCGTGGCCAGTTGCTGGGGGAGCCGCTGGGCCCTTGTGGCAACCCTGCTTCCTGAACACACCAAGGGCAAGCTCGCCTTGTCAGTTGCGCTCAGGGACTCCGCTCCCCGACGATTCCGTGGAGGCGCAGATCAGCCTTGACTCCCCGCATGTCGGCCAGTCCTGGAGCCAGGCTGCCGCCGCCTCACCTGGTCCTGAGCCAGGGGACAGGGGGTCACCTCAGCCCCACAGCATTGGGGCTGGAAGGAGCACATCTCGAATCCTAGCAAGACTTGGGGGCTCGGGGGTGAGAGACCTGGACTGGATCCTCCAGCAGCCGCCTTGTCACTGGGTGGCCTCCGCACTTTGAGCCTCTCTGTCTTTCCCTGGAGACGGAGGATCCGGTGATGGTTCCCCTTCCTCCAGGTGGTAACCAGTCAGCAAACAACCAAAGCATTGGGGTAAACAAGGGTATAGGAGATGGCGGTCCTCTCCCAGCTGTGGTGGGGGACAGGTTACTCTGCCTTCTGTACTCTGCTTTCAGAGCTGATTGACTTTAAAAAGAAGAAAGGAAATGGGGCACCGGTGCCTCATGCCTGTCATCCTAGCTACTCAGCAGGCTGAGAGCTGAGGATCGAGGTTCAAAGCCAGCCCGAGCAGGAAAATCTGTGAGACTCTTATCTCTAATGAACCACTGAAAAGTGGAAGTGGCGCTGTGGCTCAAAGTAGTAGAGTGCTAGCTTTGAGTGAAAAAGCTCAGGGACAGTGCCCAGGCCCTGAGTTCAAGCCCTGCAACTGGCAAAAGAAAAAAAGAAGAAAGATTTACCTTGGCCCATGGATTCAGCCCACTGTGGCCTGGGGTCTGTGGCAGCACAGAAGATCTTGATGGGAGCACGCAGCAGAGATGACCTTGTGACCCCACAGTGGCCAGGAAGCAGTGACTAAGAGGACAGGAAGCTGCCCCAGCACCTCTGTCAAGTCCCGCCCCCGGTGACCTAACTTCCTCCCGCTAGGCCACACCCCTCACAAGAAGGCTGGGGACTCATTCTCCAACATGGAGGCCCCTGAGATGCATCACAGGTCCTAACTGTGCTCTGGGCCTGGCAACAGCCACGGTGGTTCACATCCTGGTAATGGTTAGAACTCATTGTCGTCACATCCACCAGTTCTGCGGTTTCAACTCAGCTCTCACGCACACTCAGAGAAACTCCAAAGTGTGTTCAAAACCAGGAAGGGAGATACAGAAAGTTCATCAGCAAGACCTATGGCTCTGTACGTTGTGGAATATCCAGTGTTTAGAATACGCTGCAGCCAGTAAAAAGAATGAGGTGAGCGCAGCTGCTGACAGGTGCTGACTGTGGGGTGGGGTAGGGGTGTGTGTGTGTGTGTGTGTTGTGGTATCAAGGCTTGGACTTAGGGACTCAAACTTGCTTGACTTGCTTGGCTGGTGCTCTCCCATGCCAGCCTGGCATTTTGCTGTTCATTGCAGAGGGAATCTCGTAGACCTCTCTGCCTTATGCGGGCTTTGAACCGTGATCCTCCAGGTCTTAGCCTCCCGAGTAGCTGGGGTGGCAGGTGTGAGCCACTGGACCCATTAGGAGTCCATTAGGAACTTCGTGTGCAGGTTGTGGATTTGTTCTGTGGGTGACAGCTGCCCTGGTCAGTCCAGTCTGTGGCCTCTTCCAGGTGGGCAGTGGTGGGTGTTCTTATCTGTGTCTTGTCTGGGGTGTGGTTTGTTGGGGGGCACAGGCCTCTGGTGGGGACTGTTCAGGTGAGGCGGGGGACTGGGAGCAGCAGACAGACTTCTGAAGTGAATTCTGAGTTCACACTCCTGCGAGCACTGGCGGCGGGGTGAGTCTCTTGTTCATCTCTTCTTTGACGTTTGTTCGTGGTCATGCTCTGGTCTTACTCACTGGGGGTCCCTGGGATTCAGACCCCTGACCTTCAGTGACACCCAGCTCCTCTTCTATTCAACGGCTGTATACAGATTTCTTTCACCGATTGCAGCCGGGAAGCACTGGGCCCAGGAGCGTGACCACCGCTTCACCCCTGGCCTTGCTCTTCAGGTTCTATTGATTTTCAAGTTTCTAATAAGAGGGGGAGAGGGAAAAAAAAAACACCCTGATTTGATATTCCCAGTCATTGAAATTACACTTGATTCAATTTGCCCGCAGATAGGGAGACGTTTCCTTGAAGGTCAAGCGTTGAATTTTCTCTCCCTGGCTTCTTTCCCGCCGTCTGTGCATTCTGAATAAAGGTTTTGACTAATCAGCCCTGGAAAGCAAGGCTCATTCCAGGATTCTCCGGCTTGGCCCTTTGCGAGAAGATAGGGCTACTGTGGCCAATTGGAGCAGTCAGACAGAGAGGCTCTGATTGTGGGCCTTGGGTGGCTCACCGAACCTCCCAGCCTCAGTTTCCCCTTCTGTCAGAAGGTGATGCCTGTATCATGTTATTTTGAGGGGAAAGCATGCAGTAGGAGCTCAATAAATTCCCACAGCAGTGTGGCAGGAAGGAGGAGCGGTCTGGGCAGATGGCCGCTGTCAGGCCAGGGACACGTTTCCTCTAAAACCCCATGATCCGTAAAATTGTCACCAGCAGGAATGGGAGCAGGGCTTATGAGAAAAATAGAATAGGGGTAGAAGGTCAACAGCAGTGCTAATAAAAGCGTGACTCTAGGCTGCCCCCGGGGCTGCTGTACCCTGCCCTGCAATCAACCACACATTTCAGCCCCCCCCCCCCAACCAGGAGGCCCCTGTGAGGTGTAAGTGTGGCAGCTATTTGCCACACAGCTGGAGCCACGTGCTGGCGGCTCACACTTGTGTGACTCTAGCTATTCAGGAGGCTGAGATGCAAGGATTGTAGTTGGGAGCCAACCCAGGCAGAAAAAGTCCATGAGACTCTATGTGCCATTAACCAGCCCAAAGCTGGGATACAGGCATGGCTCAAGCCACAGGGCGCCAGTCAAGCAAGTGAGCCAAGCAAGTGTTAAGTCCTGGAGTTCGAATCCCAGTGCTATCCTTGCCAACACTGTGTAGTTCAGTATCATTGAATGTATCCGTCTCATTGTGTCCAATTCCGAGTCATGTAAATAAAGTTTTTTCTTTTTTCCCCCTTTATTGTCAAAGTGAAGTACAGAAGGGTTACAGTTTCATATGTAAGGCAGTGAGTACATTTCTTGTTCATCTTGTTACCTCCTCCCTCATTTTTCCCCTGACTCCCCTCTTCTCCTTCCCCTCTCCCGCCCCCCATGAGTTGTTCAGTTGGTTTACACCAAATGGTTTTGTAAGTATTGCTTTTGGAATCATTTGCCCTTTTATCCTTTGTCTCTCGATTTTGATATTCCCATTCCCTTCCCTAGTTTTAACACACACATATATATACCATATCCAGGGTACTCAGATGAGATACAGTGATAGCGGGGGTACAACCACAGGAAGGGAATATGAGATAAATAAAGTTTTATTGGAATACATTATTGCTCTTTGGTTTATGTATTGTCCCTGCTGACTGAATTTTTTTGCTTTTTTTTTTTTTTTTTTGCCAGTCCTGGGGCTTGAACTCAGGGACTGAGCACTGTCCTTGGCTTCTTTTTGCTCAAGGCTGGCACTCTACCACTTGAGCCACAGTGCCACTTCTGGCTTTTTCTGTTTTATGTGTGGTACTGAGGAATCGAACCCAGGACTTCATGTATGCAAGGTAAGCACTCTACCACTAAGCCATATTCCCAGCCTAAATTTTGGCTTTTGTGCTAGTTTTGCCAAGCCCCTGTTCTTTCCAGAAGGTTCCTGGCATATTGTGTCAATTGTTCATTTCTTATGTCCCTCGACACCTCCTCCCCTACCTGCCGTGCTCTCAGAGCTCCGTCCCTGGTCCTGCATGGGTCAGGATTCGCCTAGGCCGCTGTGCAAAGAGGCCAAACTGGAGCTACGCCCCACCACTTGGGCCATGCTCCCGTTCTTTTTGCTTTCACAGTCTTGGTCCGGAGGCCGGGCTCCAAGACCCTCAGTGGCCCCAGCCTGGTCACTGTCATGTTGTTGGCAAGAGCTTTGCTAGGCCAGGGCCTGCCTGGGAGGCTGGGTATCCCCAGTACCACAGAGGGAGGGGCCACAAGCCTTCTATACCAACCTTGATGCCTGCTGTTGGTGTGTGTGTGTGTGTGTGTGTGCGTGTGTGTGTGTGTGTGTGTGTGTGTGTGTAAGGGTTTGTGTTTCCCAGCTGTGTTAGCTTCCTGGTACTGTAACGGAACACTTGACTGAATTAACCTATGAAGAGGAAAGGTTAATTTTGGTTCATGCTTGTGGAGAGTCAGGACAGAGGGTCCTCCTTAGCTACTTTTGGGTGACTGAACAAAAATGGTTTCTGGGCCACGCACCGGGCCTTGGAGACCCAGAGATGCAGTGGTTCTGCTCCGGAACATCACTGGGCTTCAGAGAGGAACCTCTCTCCCTGCCTCAGCTCCTTTACACGTGCTTTCTCTGCTCCCCATCTGCTCCATAGCACTTCTCTCCTATTTTCTGTCTCTTTACCAATTTACCTTCTCAAAGGAACCTTCTCTAACCACCCACCCCTCCCGGCTGGCTCGGGTCAGCCCTGCACAATTTCTTCAACCTGAGATTTTCTTTCAGGTCCCTCTCAGGTGTGTGTTTCCTGCCCAACACCCAGCAGAAAGCTGAGCCCAGCCTGGTACCTGTCGGAGGCTTAATCAGTCTTGTCACCGCTTTACAGATGAGGGTCTTTAAAGCTCAGAGAGGTGGAGCAGCTGGCTTTAGGTCACACAACAAGAGCTTGGCCACCCATCTTCAGCCTGCCCACCTCCCAGAGCATCTCTGGCTTTCAGAGCTTCACATCGCTAGAGCAGGCGTGAGGGATATTAATAGGGTCTGCTTCAGGGGTGGTGGGAGGCAGGGGAATGGTGTCTGACTCAGCCTGGAGGGGTGGGGTGTATGTGTGTGGAGGATGGCTGCCTGGGGGAGGCGGTGACCTTGGAGACTCAGAGGCGGGGGTAGGGGGTGGGGGGGTGCTGGGAGTGGCCATGTTGGTTGTGTGACAGATGACATGACAGATGAGCCCCGAGCCAGGATGGACCCCGAGCCCCCGCCTCAGGCCACAGGGCCCTGGGGATTTGTGTCTCTAAGTGGAATCTGGGTCTGTCTCTGTTTACAGACCTCAGTGTGCAGAACATCCCAGCCAGGCCATCGTCTCGGCCCCACACCAAGATGGTCCCTTCCACAGCCCAGGCCGCCCCTGAGGCAGAAAGGGGCAGGAGGGACATGTGGGGCCAAAGGGACAGCTCTTGATTGAATTTGAACAAGAAGACAAACCAAGAGAGTCAACCCCACCCGAGGCCCGGTGGCTCTCGCCTGGCATCCTAGCTACTCAGGAGCTGAGGCCCGAGGGGCAGGGCTTGAGACCAGTCAGGACGGGGAAGCAGTGAGGCTCGTGGTGGGCATGAGGCCCAGGTGCCAGGCCTGGCACTGCCACATGGAGAAGCCTGGCACCAGGACCCCTGCCTCCACGGTTGGTCCTTTGGCTCTTTGCCTGGTCATGCAAGATACAAACGTCCCCCACGGCCTCCCCTCCAGGGGCCCTGCCCGACATCCCCGCAGACATGGCCCTCCCTCCCCCACCCTCCGCCAGCCACCCACCCCAGCAGGGTGGGATACTGCTTGGATACTGCTTTTCTTTCTTTCTTTCTTTTTGAACTCAGGGCCTGGCACTGTCCCCGAGCTTCTTTTTGCTCAAGGCTATCACTCTACCACTTGAGCCACAGCACCACTTCAGGCTTTTTCTGTGTGTGTGGTACTGAGGAATCAAACCCAGGGCTTCATGCATGCTAGGCAAACGCTCTACCACTGGGCCACATTTCCAGCTCTAGGCTGCTGCTCTGTTCAAAAGCCACAGTGCCACTGGGCCTCGGCCCCTGCAGGCCCTGGGAATGAATATCAGGCCTGCCCAGACCACAGGGGCGGCCATGCTAGCTGATTCACCACTCTGGGAGCAGGTGATTGGTCCTCTCAGGTTCTTTCTCCTCTTCCTCTTCATTCTGTTCCCTTCCCCGCTCCCTGCCTTCCCTTTCCCTTTCCTGGCTCCTTTTCCGCCCTCCTCTACTTCCTACCTCCCCTTCCTCCTTTTCCTTTCCCTCACAGGTCTTCAGGTGGTGGTGGTCCAGGACCTGCCTACACAGCTCAGATCCAGGGGCTGCTGGCAGGCTGCCTGCCTTCCTTCCTGGGGCCCCTGGGTCTTTTGTGTCGTGTGTTGGTGGAATTTGGTTCCTGGGGGTGCACGCTGCTGTTTCCTCCCTCAAAGCAAGCAGGTCTCTGCGGGAGGCCCAGGCCCAGACTCCCACCCCACACCTGTGACAGGCCCCTCCACTTTCTACCTGCACACAGGGCCTGGGGCCTCGCTGGCCCACCATTCCCGTGCTCTGCCAGTGTCATCGCGTTTTCAGGTCTGCGGAGTGGCCTTCCCACCCATCCCCTGCCCCAGCCACCATCGTATGCACTTGATCTTTCCCCTCTATTATCTGTCTTTGGGGTGCCTGTTGCCCCAAAGGAGTCTCCCCAGGTCCCAGGCCCCAAGGAACTCTATGGCCTTGGCCAGGCCCTACACCACTTCTGGGCCAAGTGAGGGGAAGACCGGAACGGAGGGAGACATCAACAAAGGCTGCCCTTGGGGGTTTGGGGGAGCAGCAGAGGGTGACAGGTTGGGGGATCCACTCAGCTCCAGACCTTCTTCTCTGAGGGTTTCTCCAGCTGCAGACACCATGGCAGCCATGTTTTCCCAGGTTGCCAGGCTTTTTCCAACAATGCTGGTTGGCTACTAGACCTGGACGTGTGATATGAGCTGGGCCAATCGCTTCCATGTCTTGGGATTTTGGAGAACTTTGAAAGCCTGGCAGGACTCTGCGGCTGGGAACAGGGCAGAGCTGGAGAGGCTGAGCTCAGAGGAGCTGAGAAGAGGGGTCTCAGCACTGTCAGAGAAAAAGAGCGAGGCGGCGGGGGTGGGGGGGGAGAGGCAGAGAGGCAGCCCAGCTCCAGATGGACCCCTCTCCCTGCGGTTCCTGCTGTTGGATTTAGCTAGAGATTCTCTTGCACCATGATACGCCCAGGTAGCTCAGTCTTTTGCAAACACCCAGCCTCCTCAGGCAGATCTTCCAAATGCAAATGGATTGCAAAGTTCCTCTGCTTGGATCCCTCCCGTGGCTTGCCAGAGCTAGCTCTGTATAGCACCTTTCACCTGTCCCTCCCCCCCCCCAAGGTCTGAGTACTCCCCCAGACTTCCTGTCCCCCCACTGTAACTCAGCCTGCTTCCCACTCAGGCTCAGGTGCTCTGCTCTTCCTCTGGCATACCAAGCTCACCCCTGACCCAGGACCTTGGGATGTGATAGGAACTCTGTCTAGAATACTCTCTCCCCTTTGATCTTCCTGAGGCTGGCCTGTCCTCTTTGGATTTGGCTGGAATGTTCCTCTAGCAGAGAAGAAAAAGCCTTGATCAGCCCCATCGTAGACGGCCCCAGGTTCCATTTTGCCCCCACAACCTCCTGTTCAATTTATCCATGTATATCACCATGGGTGTTTATTTATTATCTGTGCTACAATGAAAACAACTCCTCTTCCTCCCCCCCCCCCCCCCGCCCGAGTTTGCAGTCCTGGGATAGAACCTGGCACTTAGTAGGTGCTTAATGACGACTTGTGGCTGGATTGCACCCCGAGCTGAGGTGAGGGGGTGGCGGGTGTCGCGTCAGCTGGGGCTCCTGCTCCTGCTCACGGCGGCGGCTGTGCGTCTGTGTGGCTGTGAGGACAGATCTGAAGGTGGCTGAGTGACAGGTGGCACCGGGCTGCAGGAGGTGGGCAGGGGAGCAGAGGAGACTCGGAGCTGCCAGGCCCACCTTTAGGCCCCTGCTAGGCGGATAGCCACACCACCCACAAGACCGGACGGAGCCTGTGGGGTTGGCGACCTCCAGGAAGCCTTCCTCGTCCTACGGTCCACCAGGGGGACAACGGCTTTGGTTTAGATTCCCCCCACTCGGGGCTCTGGCTGGGAGAAGGGCTTCTTGTCTCGGTGAAGCAGAAGAGGAGACGGAGCCGCCTCCCGCCTGTCCTCCCTGCTGCACGCCGCGCTCTAACACGGCGCCTGTGCTCAGGTGTCGTCTTACAGTAGCTCCCTGACGTGGCTCGGCTGTCAAGAGACGCCCCTGCTGCCAAGCTGAGCGCCGGCGGCTGACAAACCTGGGGTGTCTCGTGGGCACACACGCGCGCGTGCTCGCACGTGGGCATGCACGCTGTGCCTCAGCAGGCTGACGTCACAGGCCGTGGGGAGGAAAGAGCCCGGGCTGGCATGGATGGTGCCTTCTTCTCCTTCTTGGAAAAGCGATGGTGACTTGGACTTAGCTGTACAGACGGTGTATGTGTGTGTGTGTGTGTGTGTGTGTGTGTGTGTGTGTGTGTGTGTGTCAAGGAGGACGCGAATGAATCCCAGAACCGGGCTGTGAGGAATCAGAGTTCTGCAAACTTCATCTCCCTTTCTGATCTACCGTGGAGGGGAGACAGGTGACACGAGGCCCACGGAGGAAGGGAAAGCAGAAAGCCCCGGGTCAGCCTGAGAAAACCTGCTCTGGAGAAGGGAGAAGTCCCAGCAAGGGCCCTGCCTCTGTGGCCCTGCTGGGGTGGGTGGCTGGCGGAGGGTGGGGGAGGGAGGGCCATGTCTGCGGGGATGCCGGGCAGGGCCCCTGGAGGGGAGGCCGTGGGGGACGTTTGTATCTTGCATGACCAGGCAAAGAGCCAAAGGACCAACCGTGGAGGGCAGGCTACAGGGAGGAGGGAAGAAGGAAGGCTGGCAGAAGCCATATTTCTTTCCAGACAGTAAACAACTGTGAAATAAACCCCAGAAGTGACACTCTAAGAACGGCTGTGGGAAGCTTAGGGAGCTGCTGGTCCTGCAAGTTATTGGTTTTGTTCAGGCTTCTTCTGATGCTTGCTTTTAAAATAAAAGGGAAAATAGATCTTGTTTCTCCTCTTGCAGTAGTCTGGAGAGGAGAGTTAGCACAGGACCACTGCCTTGTGTCACCATTTGGATGTGTGGCGAGCTGAGATGGGGAGACTCGAGGCTAGCTCCCCTATGATGCTTGTGTAGAGGTCATGCCTCATCCCAATACAGGTGCCTTCCTGCCACACAAACAGGGACAAGCACACACACACACGTGCATGCACACACATACGCACGTGCACGCACACACACACACTCAGGCAAAGCCTCTGTTTCTCAAGATCCCCCTTTCTTCAAACTGTCAGATAAGGGAGATCGTAATTAACTGCCTTGATGGCCAGACATTTTAGGAGCCGGGAGCTCTTAAACTCCTCCCCACCACCTCCACCCGGTGCCTTTCCCGCTTCCTTTGCAGCTGGGTCGGTCACGTGACTCGTCTGGCCAATAGGGTGGGCGTAGAAGGGCCGGGCCTCACTTCCTGTTGGAGGTGGGTGGGTACACAGTGGTCCCAGCCGGGACCCTGTAACACAGCCAGTCCCACCACCCAGCCGTGTGTCTTGGGGAAAGATTAAAGGAGGGCACAGAGCACCCAGAGCCCAGGAAAGGCCCTGGCACACAGGAGGTCGGTGAACACCAGGTGGGAGGGCTTGCTGGCCTGATCAGCAGATAGGTGCCCAGCTCCCACCTCAGGTCAGGATTGAGGAGGCGCTGTATGAGGAAGAACGTTTTGGGTCCTGAGGTCTGGTGTTGATGGCGCTTTGTTGGTGGGGGGTAAAGGTGGGCGAAGGGGGTGCATTTTACTTTATTTTCTTTAAGATGTGATTGCACTAGGGGATTTGAAATGAGCTCATCTTGGGTTATCATAATTATATAATCAACTCAACCTAATCATGTGAGTCTGGAGTAGAGTCTTCTATGAATAGCCAGAGAGTGAGACAGACAGAGACAGACAGACAGACAGAGGGAGAGACATACATATAGAGATAGAGATACAGAGATAGACACATAGACTGAGTCATATAGAGGCATATATATATGTATATTCATACATATTTGATGATCCTCTTGTATCCCTTTCCTGTGGTTGTACCCGCATGATCACTGTATCCTATCTGAGTACATTGGAAACCGTGTGTACTGGTATTAGAACTAGGGAAGTGAAAGGGAATATCAAAATCAAGAGACAGAGGATAAAAGGACAAACGACTACAAAAGCAATACTTGCAAAACGGTTTGGTGCAAACCAACTGAACAACTCATGGGGGGAGAGAGAAAGGAGGAGGGGGAGGGGGGTAGTGAGGGAGGAGGTAATAAACAGTACAGGAAATGTACCCAAGGCCTAACGTATGAAACTGTAACCTCTCTGTACATCACTTTGACAATAAATAAGAGAAAAAAATGAATCTTGGGTTGAAAAAATTCTTACATGTATTATTTTAAAAATTGTTATCATGAAAGTGCCGTAAAGAGGGGTTACGTAAGTCAGGCAATGACTACATTTCTTTTTGGACAGTGTCACCGCTTCCCTCTCTCCTAGTTGTTCCCTCTAGTCCCTACCACAACCACTGCGAATTATAAAGTTCATTTTCAACCTCGTGTCTAGTGAGTACCACTGCTGCATTTGTTCACCCATTGTCCCTCCATTTCTGTGCTTCCCCAAAGACAGGTAACACACACACACACGCACACACACACACACACACACACACACACGCACGCACACACCCTGAGAGAAAGTGAGACAGGACCTTCATGCCTGTAGGATTCCAGGCCTGCCTAAGCCACGGTGAGCGCGGCATCTTGTTACAGCCGCAGCAAGGAGTCGGTGCAGTGTGCGCATCGTGGAGAATCAGAGCCCGTGGCTGGTGGGCGGGCAGGGGCTGTCGCACGCGTGGATTTTCTCTATGACATTCTGTGCGAGGATTAATCTGGGTGGGGAGAGACGGCCTGGTGCGTGCTTAATGGACAAGACCTCCCTGGAGAATGGCCACGTCCTGTGCCTTGCCACACAGGGACTCTGTCAGGGTGCTGGTGACCTCACGCTGCTGTGTCCACAGGTCAGGGGAGTCCCCAGAGTCCACATCCTTGCAGTGTGGGATCTGGGGGGCCTCGGCGGGTGTGGCAGCTGGGATGAGGGAAGGAGCCTGGACTGAACTCAGGGCCTGGACTCTGCCAGGGCCCCTGTGGGAGGGAGGCTGGAGGCTGAGGCAGAGGTGGGGGCTAGGAGCCTGTGTGGACAGCAGGGCAGGTGTGTGTGTGTGTGCGTGTGTGTGTGTGTGTGTGTGTGTGTGTGTGTGGTGTGGGTACTGGGGCTTGAACTCAGGGCCTGGGCGCTGTCCTTAGCTTTTTGGCTCAAGGCTGTAGCACTCTACTACTTTAGCTCCACTTCTGGCTTTGTGGTGATTCAGTGGAGATGAAGAGTCGCACCGACTTTCCTGCCGTGGGCTGGCTTTGAACCTGGATACTCAGATCTCAGTCTCCCCCCTGAGTAGCTGGGATGACAGGAGTGAGCTGCCATGCCTGGCTGTTGCGATCTTTAATGAAGACTGTGTCAGCCCGTCTGTGGCGTTGGTGAAGTGTCTGTGTGGGCCCTGAGCTCCTGGGTCTCCATGTTTCTGTGACCGTCACTCCTCCCATGTCCCTGTGTGGTGGCATTTCTGTGGGGACCTTCCTCGCTGTGGTCTTTCCCCTCTTAGCCCTCTGATCTCCTCCCATGGCTTCCCCGCCCCCCCCCCACGTTGCAAGCTTGTTACTAGAACAGGGTTGGGGCACTGCACCCTGGAGTGCTATTGTGTCTGAGAACTGCTGCTTTTGAACTTGAACTTGCCGCTCACCTGCCCGCAGCCTGGCTGGTCTCTTCCATGCCTCTCTTCAGGAAGAGGCCCGGTGCCTCTGCTCTCCCTATTGAGAAAGAATTGGGGTATCCCTGCTGCCTGGCCTGTCTGCTGGTCCCCCGAGCCTTTGGGGATCCTGTGGGAAGATTAGCAAATAGCATCACTTCCAGTGAGGAAAATGTTGGCTGCTAATTGCAGGGCGGCTGGTCAGGGGATTAACTCTTTTTCCCTCATATGTTGGGGATATTTGTAACTCTAAAAATCATCCATGGGTGCCGGGTACATTCACACAGGCTGTACCCTGCACAAACTCAGACAATGCCGTTCCTAAGGGTTGTGAAGAGAAGGGGCTTCCGGGTGTGGGTGAGGCGTGGCGTGGCATGGCGGGAGGTGGCTGGCGTGGGGCAGGCCGCGCAGAATTCTTCTGTGTCTCGGACTCCGTTTGTTCCTACAGAATTTCTCTCACCTCAGTCCCCTCTGCTGTGACTGTCTTGTTCTGATTCAGCTCACATTTTCCTTCCGTAAACGAATGGAAAAGGGAAGCCTGAGATCACAATTAGAAATGGAAAAACCAATATGGTGTACCTGAAATAGAAGAAATTTTTACATACACACACACATGTGTATGTAAGCAGCAGATTAAAACAATCCTAATCTGATGACAACTAGATCCGTGGCCTATCTCCTTGTATTATTTCTCCTCCTTGTCCCTTTCCGAGCCCCACTCTATACCCTGGTACCCCCACCCCTGTACCTGCCCCTTTTCTTTTTTCTTTCTTTTCTTTTGGTCAGTCATGGGACTTGAACTTGGGGCCTAGGCGCTGTCCCTTCCCTCTACCACTTTAAGCAACAGCTCCACTTCTTGTTTTCTAGTGGTTAACTGGAGATAAGAATCTCACAGTTTCCTACCCAGGCTGGCTTTGAACTGCAGTCCTCAGATCTCAGCCTCCTGAGTAGCTAGGATGATGGGCATGAGCCACTAGCACCTGACCTTTTCTTTCTTTTTGAAGTAGGTGATCAGTATTTGGCAAACATTAAGAACAGGTGGGCATACAACTGGAATTTCCTATTAGAAGAATCTGAGGGTTGGGAGGGAATTTGGAGGAACAATCACTCAGTGTGATTCAACACCACAGCCCTCAGGAATCCTAGGAAACTGTGGGGCAGGCAGCCCGGCCTGGCCTGCAGCCCCAGTATCTGGTTGACATTTCCATGTGGAGTGGCAAGTCATCTTCATTGTCATCTTCTCCTCCTCTTCTTCCTCCCCCTCCTCCTCCTCCTTCTCTTCATCCTCCTCTTCCTCTTCCCCCTTCTTTTCCTCCTCCTCTTCCTCCTTCCCTTCTTCCTCTTCCTCCTCTTCCTCCATCCCCTTCTCTTCCTCCTCCTTCTTCCTTCTTCCTTTTCCTTCTTCCTTCCTCCTCCTCCTTTTCCGGCTTGAACTCCACTCCTTACACTCTTGCTTAGCTTTCTTGCTCATAGCTGGTGCTCTACTACTCAAGCCATGCCTCCAGCCTAGCTTTTTACTGGCTGAGTCAAAAGTCCAAGAGATGACAGTTTTGTAGACTTTTCTGCCCAGGCTGCATTTGGGCCTTGATCCTCTAGATGGAGGGACTAGGAGCCAAGTCACTCGGTTGACAGTGGCGAGCCAGTGGCACCCAGCCCCAAGTCTTTCTTAAATCCTTTCACTGCTGGGAGTTCCAGAAGCCCCCACAGAGGGGACAGAGAGGGGACCTGGGGGGGGGGCTCTTTGGTTTTGGCAGACTCAGTGCTGCTGCAGCTTCTGGGCTCCAACAGAATGAACCAAGTCCTTCTCACAAGTTCCGTGTCTCTGAACTTGGTGAGAGGCGGCGGGGGTGGGGGGGGCGCTCTGGAGTTTGGGGTGCCCGGGTCCACCTCATTGTGTTTGAGGTCCTCACCTTCCTGGGGCTTCCAAGTCTTCACCTGTAAGATGAGATCAAGATAGGTTGGTGAGAACTCACGCCGTCCTTTCACAGTGCCTGGTGCACAGGAAAGCCACAGCCATGGAGCTGTTACGGGCTCAGGAAAGGGAAACCTTCGTCCCCCTCTGAGTCTTCCAGAAGCAAGGCAAGGCTCTGAGTCTCAGCTTCAGACTAATATCACATCTCAGAATGACCACCCCTTTTTAGATAAGCCAGGGATGGCCTCTCACGCCAGCTGTGCTGGAGGAATAGCCAGGAGGACCACAGTGTGAGGCTGACCTTGGGCAAATATATGTAAGACCCTATCTGAAAAAGAACCAAAGGATTGGTGGCATGGCTCAAAGAGTGCCTGCCTAGCACCTGTAGTTCCTCTCTCCTTAACATCTTCAAAATCACATATTTGGGGAGTGATCTGGAAGAAGCCAGGAGGGATTTATGAGAATAAAAGGCAGATATAAATAGAACTACGATATTAAGACAAGAGACTGGCTTTGCTTTACCCAACATATGGGTAATATGAGAAACAAAAACAAAAACACCATGTTATCCTTTATTTATCAAGCTTCCCTAAAAGATGCTGGCAATGATGACGGTGAATGCCTGCTGCAGCCACGTCAGGTCCTCAGTCCTTCATGTGTACAGCCTTCCTTCATCCCTCCCCCACCCACCTCAGCTGCCTCTGTGTGCGTAGGCCAGTACCTGCTGCTGTAACAAACAGCCCCAGCTGTGTCTACCAAGCATAGAACGTGATTTCTGGCCTATTGTAATGCTTCAATGGTGGGTACCAGTCCCCTCCCTACTCCCGCCATGGAGTGATTTGGGGACCAGGCTCAAGGGCCTTGGAGCTTTGCACCCCAGGAGGAAGATGAAAGAAAAGGCAGGTCCTCTTCCTTCCACAGTAGCCCGCCCCAGGAAGTGCCACACGTCAGTCACAGGAGCAAGAGCCAATCGCGTGTGCTGGGGCCCCTGGAGGCACCTGTCACTCTACCAGGCAGGGCCTTAAGTCGTCAGCTCCTCATCCACTTGTAGAAGCCATGGTCCCCAGAAAGCTGACCCGCAGGCCGGGCCTCCTGCCAGAAACCAAGGCCTGGGACCATCTGTAGGAGATAAATAAATCAAAATATCATCAGCAGATAAGTGTGGGCCATCTGCCGCTCTGTCAGTTGAACTGGCAGAGGCCTCTGGAGAATTCCGGAGAAGGTCTTGCCAAGACTCCACCAGCCGGGGCCGCGAGCAGATCTTCACGGGAGATGGGCTGCCATCGCCTCCTCTCTCCATTCCCTGCCCTCCGCGAGCCCATCGGGAGAAGGCGTGTGAACCTTCTCCCTTGCCAGGCAGTTGGAGTTGTTGCTCGTTGTAGGTCATCTGCCCTCCAGGCTAGTTCCAGTGACTTCCACTCCCACTCGAGGAAAACGGACCCTGTGCCCACCCAGAGGCCTGGCTCCTTCCGAGGCCTGGTTCTCAGAACAACTCAGCCTCAGACCCACCCCGAGCCCAGGCTGGTGTCTCAAAATGCAGCTGCTTCAAGAAGGCTGCTGGGGGTCCCCTTCTTTGTGTGTGACTTTTGTCTCGGCAGTATTGGGGTTTGAACTCAGGGCTTTGTGCTTGGTAGGCAGGTGCTCTACTACTAGACCCATACCTCCGGACCACTCAGCTTCCATTGTTTTTCATTTAGGGTCTTATGTATTTGCCTGGCGTTGGCCTCAAACTGGGAACTTCCCATTTAATACCTTCCACGTCGCTGGATGATAGGGATGCTGCACCTCACCAGGCATAACTTATTTGAGACGAGGCCTTGCTTATCTTCTCCCCCCCCAGCCCCCCCAGATTGGCTTCAAACTGAAATTTTTCTGGATCACCACTTCCTTACTGGCTGGGATTATAGATGTGAGCGACTGTCTCTGGTAGACGGTGCTTTTGTTTTTTTTTCCCCAACATGCTTGCAGAGGAGTGACAAGGATAAAGATCTATGCCCGCCATCTGCCAGCTGTGCGTGGTGGTAGATGAGTGACTGGATTGTCCCGTGCCTCAGTTTCTCCATCTATAGGATGGGAGTGCTGCCGTGAAGGTTAGCAGAGTGCACTGTGCAGTACTTAGAGAGGCTGGGCCCGAGGCAGACGCTCAGCTGATGCCGACATTGGCTGACTTTGAGAGACCCCCATCCCTGTGTCCTCCATCTCCTGCCTCCCTCCCCATCCTACTTCCCCTGCCTCAGCATCACCATCTGCTGCGGCGTGGAAGGAAGTCACGCTCCTCAGACCCCGGATATGGGGCTCAGCCAACGATGCTGGGCACCCCGCGTCCCTTCCTCCCACAGCCTGGGCTCTGCTGCCAACGAAGCCCCGAGCACGTCGGCGTCTGCGCCAAGGGCAACATGGCTGACCCGCGGCGTTCCGCACGCCTCGTGCCAGCTCCCAGCCCCTGCCCTGGCCCACCTCCCTCCATGGTGCCCGCGGCTGTGCCAGGTCCCCTCCACCTGCTCAGGTTGAGGCTTCAGAGTCACGGCTCCCTCCCAGCTTCTGGCTTGGGAGGAGGGGGGGTGTGTGTCTCTCACCTGGGGTGCGGGCGAGGTGCCCAGGTGGGGAGGGCATTTTCAGAGCTCCTTCCATTCAATCCTTCGCCAGCTTGGCATGTGGGTGCCAGTGCCCATCAGTGGTCAGCTGTCATCAAACACACCGAAGGTTCCAGAAGTAAACCATTTAAAGCCGAAGTTTCAACGCGTGAGCCTCGCTGCGGCCTCATGAAATGTCGTCATGAAATGTGTGCTTCTCACTCCTGTGGTCCCGGCTCAGCTCAGAGCTAGCCGGCTGTCTCTCAGCTTCGAGGGAGAAGGGCCGTAGTCACACACTTTTATTACTGGGCTTGGTTTCCATTGTTGTAAGTTCGCAGTTTTTGTGCCAGTACTGAGGCTTGAACTTGGGGCCTTGTGCTCTTGCTTGGGTTTTTCACGCAAGGCTAACATTCTTGGAGCCACAGCTCCACGTCTGGCTCTTTCGGTGGTTCATTGGAAATTAGAGTCACACGGGCTTTCCTGCCTGGGCTGGCTTTGATCTGCCATCCTCAGCTCTCAGCCGCCTGAGTTGCTGGGATGTCAGGCGTGAGCCACGGGTCCTAGGATACATTTTAGAGGGTCAGGGGCTGAGGAGGGGAGGAGGAAGATGGCGAGCTCCTGGTCTGTGCCATGACTCTGTGGCCAAGCCTCCGGCCCCCACAGAGTCACTGGTAACCGAAGTCCATGGCGAAGGACACATTCTAGCACCTCCTATGAGAGGACTTCCCTAATGATCAGGTGAATGATGCCCAGGCAAGACTTGCAGCCCCCTGCCCCTGCCCTGCCTCTGCAGACCGGTGTGGCTCCCCCTCCTCCCGTCCACCCGTCCATAACGAGTCACGCATGAGCCCCTGGGAGGCTGCCATCTGCTTCCTGTCAGGCCCCGGCTGGCCCAGATGGTAACCGTGTCGGCTCAGATCCATCCACACAGGCGCCAGCCCCCCGGCGGCGCCCCACAGGCCTGGAAGCCGCTGGTCTCCTCCTAGTCCCCACCTGGTGACCTTGAGTGGAGGCTGGGCCCACGGGGCCTGGTCACAGAGCAAGGCACCTGTGAGGAGCTTCCAGAGGCCGTGGGGGGGGGGGTGCTCCCCGTGGGGAGAACGCCAGCCTCCAGCAACTGAGGACTGCTTCCAGCCGGAGGGCCTTGTGAAACTTCTAGAACTTCTGATAGAACCCAGCGTTTCTCCCTCATCCTTCTCCCTAGGGGGCCCTGGGGTCCAACTTGGGAATAAGAGCCTTCCTTCCTTCCTTCCTTCCTTCCTTCCTTCCTTCCTTCCTTCCTTCCTTCCTTCCTTCCTTCCTTCCTCCTTTCCCTTCCTCCCTCCCTCCCTCCATTCCCTTCCCTTCCCTCCTTCCCTCCCTCCTTCCCTTCCCTTCCCTTCCCTTTCCTCCCTTTCCCCTTCCCTTCCCCCCCCCTTACCCCTTTCTTTTCTTTTCTGCTGGTACCGCTCTACCACATGAGCCACAGCTCTACTTCTGGCATTTGGGTGGTTAATTAGAGACCAATGTCTTTTGGACTTTGTTACCCAGCCTGGCTTTGAACTGCCATTCTCAGATCTCAGCCTCCTGAGTGGCTAGGATTATAGGCGTGAGCCACCAGTGCCCAGCTAATAAGAATGATTTTTTTCTCCCAGTACTAAGATTTGAACTCAGAGCCTGATGGTTACCAAGCCAGGTGTTCTACCACCTGAGCCTCGCTCCCAGCTCATCAGGAGGGTGATTCCAATGCACATCCGAGCTGGACTCAGTTTGACCTTTTTTTTTTTTTTTTTTTTGGCCAGTCCTGGGCCTTGGACTCAGGGCCTGAGCACTGTCCCTGGCTTCTCTTTGCTCAAGGCTAGCACTCTGCCACCTGAGCCACAGCGCCACTTCTGGCCATTTTCTATTTATATGTGGTGCTGGGGAATCGAACCCAGGGCTTCATGTATACAAGGCAAGCTGTCTTGCCACTAGGCCATATTCCCAGCCCTCAGTTTGAGCTTTTGAGACTCAGTCGGCAACAGAAGGTAGCAGAGAACCCTCCCAGGGAGAAGGGTCCCAAAAGATGCCCTGAACCCCCATGGGAGAGCTGAAAGCCGGCAGGGGAAATTCCTGCATGGTGAGGGGGTAGAGGGACCTCCACGGATGACCAAACAGCTCTTTCCCCATGGGAAAGTGAGACATAGGGTCCAGCACAGCTTTTCTTCCCAGGCAGGTGCCAGTGGCTCACGCCTGTATCCCAGCTACTCAGGAGGATGAGATCTGAGGATTGCAGTTGAAGCCAGCCAGGGCAGGAAGTCTGTGAGACTCTTGTCTCTCATTAACCAGTTTAAAAAAAAACACAAACATACCTGGAAGTAGAGGTGTGGCTCAAGTGGTTGAGCCCTAGCCTTGAGCAAAAGAAGCTCAGGAACAGCACCCAGGGCCTGAGTTCAAGCCCCAGGACTGACTGGCACAAAAAAGAAAAGAAAAAACACCTTGTTCCCAGTTGGGAACCAAGACCAAACACCTTTACTTATATTTAGATGTAGTAAATGACCCAGGTATCTATGTGCAGGGCCTGGGCTTTTCCAAAGCGGAGACCACCTAATGAATGGGGTGCGCCTTGGGCCCTCCCTACCCCTCACCCCCCATGGGGTCAAGAAGAGTGTGCTGAGTGTTGGAGAGCCAGGTGCTCTGGCCTTCCATTAGGGACGCAGTGGCGGTAGCGGTGGGGGCCTTGTAAAGCAGCCAGTGGGCAGCATCTGTGGGGGGAGGAGTTGGGGGGAGCCGTGCTGTGGGGACCCAAGGGACACACACTCGAAATGTCCCATCTTCAGCCTCAGTTTCCCCTGGAATCCCCGTGTTGCCCGCGTGGGCTGAGCTGACCATGGTGGCTCCCATGGGGATCACAGCTGGCTACATCCCTGGCACCCGTTCCTGGGGTTCAGGGTTTGGGGAATTCTGGCATTGGGGAGGCCTGTGGGGTCCGGCTGACCTCAGGGCAGCTGTGGGGGGGGGGCTAGGGGTGGGGACAGGCAGAAGCCTGAGGTGCGTGCAGGCTTGCACTCTCTCTCTGTGTCTCTCATTCTGAAGGTCATTCTTTTCTCTTCCAAGGTGAGACCTGTCGCAGCTTCATTGACCTGGCCCCGGCGTCGGAGAAAGGTGAGTGTGCCCTTCGCCCTCTGGGGTCGCATCTGGGGGTTGGCTGGAGGTCAGATGGCTCTCAGGGCCTGGCAAAGGTCCAGGTGGAGAGGAAGAAGGGGCTGGCATGGCTCCCCCTGCCTTGGGCGGTAGGAGGCTGGCATGCCCCCCCCCCCAGCCTTGGGGCAGCCCCCGGGACCTCACCCAGGCCTGGGCTCTGGGAGGGTTTGGCTCCCTGGCTGGGGGACTCATGGCCCACTGTCTCTCCTGGAGTAGCCAGGGCCAGTCTGCGAGATTGCCGTTGTCCATGAGGGTCCCCTGCTGGGCTGGCCCAGCAGCCAGGGCTCGGGACCACCCCCCTGTGCCTGGACCTGAGCCCAAAGCTGTCTCAGGCAGCGGCGACTTGTGCGATCTGACAACTCGGGTGTAGCGATGGCAGTGTAGGATTACGTCAGGCTACAGGTAACAGCAACCCCAGTTAATTTGTCTCTGCTCAGGGTGACTCCCCAGCACAGATTCCTGCTTTCCCACGGTTTATTCCCCCCCCTCCCCGGTCTTCGTCTTCATGGTCTAAGGTGGTAGCTTGGGGTGCCAGCCATTGCGTCTGCATTCCAGGCAGCTGGGTAGAGGACGAGTGTAGCAGGAAGGACAAAGGTTGTAGGTCTGCTCTAAGGACACCATGATCCCTGCATAGAGTCCTTCATCAGAGTTCCCAACATGGCCTCGCTTGGGACAGGTAGAAGCTGGAGGTGTGTGTGTGCTTGCATGCTCTCTCTCACTCGGGCACACACTCCTCTCTCTCTCTCTCTCTCTCTCTGGTAGGAGTGGAGTTTGAACTAAGGGCTTCACCCCTGCTAGGCAAGCCCTCTACCACATGAGCCGCACCCCTGGCCCTTTCTGCTTAAGTTATTAATATTTTTCAGGTAGGATCTCATGCTTTGGTCCCAGTCCAGTCTTGGGCTGTGATCCTTCCCCGGGCCTACCACGGCCATGTGCAAGGAGAGTAGACCACGTGCTTTGGCTCAGGCCCCCTGTCCAGTCCCTGGTGACTTCTGGGGCCTCCCTGTCTCTCCTGACCTCCAATGCTGCCTCTGCCTCCTCGGCCGTCCTAGTCAGAGGCCCAGGCCATCCCCCCTCCTCCCCGGGGCCCGCTGTCTCCATGGCATGGGCCTTGGCAGAATCCGTGGCAGGGGGATGGGGATGTCAGCAGCCCCCGGGGGAGGGGAGGAGAGAGGGGCTGGCCACGTTCCTGGCCATCTCATTCCTGTCCGTCTCTCCTGTCCACTCCTGTAGTCCCTGACTGAGCCCCTCAAAAGAGGGTGGACACACACTGTCCCATTGAGTCCTGGCCACCCTCAAACGCAGGGAGGAGATGGGCGTTTGGTGCGTGACTGAGGGATGGAGGAAGGGGTGGGCCAGAGGCCTTGGGCGCCTTACTCAAGGTCACACAGCAAGGTGAGGGCAAAGCTGGCTCATGCTCCTCCTCCCCACCTAGCCTGCCTCCCAGCCTCCCTGGGCCTTCTCCTCCTACCCCCTCAGTTCTGGGGTGCTGGTTCTGCCCCCCCCCACCTGCCCCACACCACTTTTTCTCTGAAGTTCTGGGCTCTTCTAATTATAAGCTCTTATTAAGCTCCTAAGCCTGGTGGAGGATCGCTCCCAGAGATCACAACGTCTAATAATTGCTTTAGTGGCTCTAATTCCAATTATTCAAGATTATCTTTCCAGGTAATTAGCTACCCGGCAGACTTCCATGCTCACTCTCTCGCACAACGTCATCTAAACCCCACAGCGACTGGCCCTGGCGCTTGCAAGCTGGGAACAGGCCCGGCATGGCGAGGGGTTCTGCCAGGCGTACAGCTACACAAATGGTGGCCGTCCGGGCAGTGTCTACGCTGGGCCGCAGCGTGAGAGGAGCAGGGATACAGAGGCAGGGTGAAACGCAGACAGCAACCCTGGTGCCAGCAGCTCACGCCTGTCATCCTAGCCACTCAGGAGGCTGTGACCCGAGGATCACAGTTCAAAGCCATCCCGGGCAAGAAAGTCCATGAGACTCTTATCTCCAATGAACCATTAGAAAATCGGAAGTGGAGCTGTGGCTCAAAGCAATAGAGCACTAGCCTTGAGTGAAAGAAGCTGAGACAGTGCCTAGACCCTGAGTTCAAGCCCCGCAACCGACATTCATCCTAAAAGCCTCTACAGGCAACTCATTGTTGAGCCACCTTGTTTGTGATTTGGCGGGTCATATATAAGCCTTCTTTGTTCTCTGTTGTAACTACCTTCACTGTACCAAAACCGAGAGAGTGACCTGTGAAGAAGAAAGGTTTACAATAGATCATGGATTGCAGTTGATCCTCCTTGCTTTAGGCCTGTGTTGAGGCAGCACATTATGGCTGGGGCAGGGGAAGAGGAACCTTGCTTGTCTTGTGGGCAGAGAACAAAAGCGAGAGTGTAATTTAGGGAAGAGTAATAAATTTTAAGAAAAGGAAGCATGTGTCCAATATTAGATGTCATTTCGTTTGATTGTACTAGTTATGTCAGTACTGAGGCTTGACCTCAGGGTCTGGGTATTGTCCCTTAGCCTTTACGGTCAAGGCCGGCACTCTACCACTTGAGTCACAGCTCCACTTCTGGCTTTCTTTTTTTTGCTGGTTCCTTGGAGGTCAGAGTCTCATAGACTCTCCTGCCTAGGCTAACTTTGAACTTCAGATCTCAGCCTTCTGCGTAGCTGGGGTGACAGGCGTGGGCCTGGCACCCAGTGGCCTTGCCCATTGTTGCCTCTATTAATTGGGTATGAATTCCCATCTCTCTCCTGATAGCATTTGCCATGGTGAGATTTATAAATGGAGCCAATTTGGCGGGTGAGGGATGGCATATCGTGGTGGTTTTCAATTGCCTCTCCCGGTTAGTAATGAACGCGCGCGTCCTTCCGTGTTTCCGCCATTCGGATGCCGGCTTGTGCGCAATGCCTGTTTGTATCTTTTGGCTGTTTCCATTAAATTAGCTGTCGTTTTCTTTCTCTTATTGATTTATAGGAGTTTTGTAATTTCCTGTTGTCTTTGGTCAGCCTCTGTAAGTTGCCGAATTCCCCCATGCGGTGTCTGTCTCAGACATCCATAAACAGGAGTTCTTCTCCCCTAATTGTTGCAAGAGAAACCTACTGTACAATTGAGCATCTTGGCAGGCTGTGAGCTCAGAGCTGAGCATTGTTCCATGCAGCCTCCCGCACACGCATTGCCCTTGACCACCCCAAACCACGAGCCTGCGCTCTGAGGACGGCAGCGCCCTGATTACTGCCTTCTGGGCGGGCCGCTGGCCACCCCTATGCCCTCCCCCACCTGTGAACTTGCCTTTGGAAGGGTCCTCACCATGGCAGAGCCCGTCCATACGTGGCCCTTTGTGTCCTGTGGATGGTACTTACCACAGTGTCTTCAAAGCTCACCTAGGCTGCAGCACGTGCCAGAACAGAATTCCCTTCTGAAGGCTGAATCATGTTCTGTGGTGCATGCATACCATGTTTTGTTTGTCCATCCATCCATCATCTGTCCATCTGTCCATCCACTCAACATTCATCCATCCATCCATCCATTTATCCATCAGCCATCAGCCATCAATCTGATCTATCCTTCTATCCATACACCATCTATCATCTCTCCAACTGTCCATCCATTTATCCACCACCCATCCACCACCCATCCACCACCCATCCACCTGTCCATCAGCTTGTCTACCCATCCATCCATCCATCCATCCATCCATTCAGATACACTGGCCATGGTGCTGAACCAAGCCCTAGATGGGAAAACCCAAGTGTCTGGCAGGCGGGTGGGAGGGGGGGGGAACCTCAGAGGAGGCATTTAAACTGAAGTTTCTTAAGTGGGACAGCGGTGTCTTGTGTGTGGCTATCAGCTCACCCTGCGGTGCAGCAGGATGGTCGGATGTGGACTTTGAACCTGCATCTGCATGCAGCTCAGGCACAGTCCTGTGTGTTTAGATTGAGGGGTTGCAGCATTTTAGCCTGTTCCGGGGACCTGAGCTTTTACTCTCCATCTGCTGGATGATCAACATTTCTAGCTCTTCTCAGCCTGGGTCTGGTCAGAAAGCACCTGCTCCCTTCTCACCCCCAGCCCCCACCTCCCCTGTCATTCCTCCTGATTAAACACCGCCCCGGCGCTGCGTGTCGCCTGTCGTCCGAGCTGCCTCTGTCCATCCCGGGCTGTCTCTGTCTGGACAGGCCTGCTGCGCCTGGCTCTTTTCTCTCTCGCCAGCAGGAGGACTGGCAATCTTCTGGGATTTAATTACAGCTCCCCCCAGGGCCTTTCAGTCCATCACGGGGCTCCTGCGGGCTGCGGGCTGAGAGGGTGACGGGTGCGTGCCGGGATGAGCGGCGGCCACGCCCCGTGTGCTGCTGTGCGCGTGGCCGGCCCCGGGCGCCTTTGGGCTGCTCGGCTCTTTTTCTCAGCAAAAGAAAAACAAAAACAAAATCTCACTTCCGTTTTGCAAGATCAGAGAAGATCCTAGAAGAAAGAGGGCTGGGCAGGAGGGCAATGGGGACCACAGCCAGGGGGACAGCGGCTCCCAGGCGGGGGGGGCAGCTGCTGTCCCAGGGGGTGCCAAAGCTCTTTTCCCCCTTTAAGTAATGACTTGGTAATTCTGCTCACTTTAATTAAGTCAGCCTGGCATGCTGACAGCTCAGGTTCAGGCGGGGAATCTTCTTAGCTCCAGGCAGCTGCGCTAAAGTCCAAGGAAACAAAACAAGACAAAAAAAAACGACCCCACGGTGAGGGGCAGCACACAGAAAGAAACCTGGCGTCTTCTCTGCTGCCACCGCAGACTTTGCTCACTCGCCACACAGGGCCACAGGAGAATGTTCCAGAGCTGGCAGCGAGTTGTGGCTATTCTCCGTCGCTTCGAGCGAGACCAGAGAGGCTTTCTGTTGCTATCTTAAATCTCAGGGGCTGCATGAGCCATAGAATGCCTATAATGTCGGGTCTCAAGCGTGCCTCAAATATAAGAGTGTGAGCAGGGGTGTCATGAAGAATAATCAGGAGTCCGAGATCTAAGGATTGTAGTTCAGGGCCAGCCCAGCTAGGAAAGTCTGTGAGACTCTTTCCTCCAATGAACCACTTTTAAAAATAAAGTGGAAGTGTGGCTCAAGCAGTAGAGCACCAGTCTTGAGCAAAAACAAACAAACGAAAGCGAAGAGATGGTATCTGGGTCCTGAGTTCAAGCCTTGGGGTGGCACAAGGAAAAACAAAAGACAAAAAAGACTGAGAAGCTTCTAAACATCTCCCCTCCACATGCTCCTCCTTCTACCCAGGAGCACTCATCAGGTTCTTTCCTGTGTAGCCCAGAATGCAATGCAGGGGGGAGCGGGCCTTCCCCTCTCTCCTAGTGCACCCTCTCTCCACCTCTGTCTGGGTGGGGCGGGAGCAGGATCCAGCCTGGCCAATCACAGGGATTCATCTTCCTCGCTGCCGTGCCAGGTATTGGTTGTGGGCAGCTTGGTTGCTCCGTGGCACTTCCTGCCCTTTCTCCTGGGCTGCTGGACAAGGCTGGACAGACGTCGCCTGGGCTGCTGGCCTGTGTCCCTGTCACCCTCCAGGACATCACACAAAGCTCTGACTCAGGATTGAGCTGGGTCTGTTCTGAGCAACAGGTTGAGCACAGAAGGTGAAGGGTGGGAGACAAAGTGGGAGAAGAGGGTGGCCTGTGAGTGACGGACCGGCAGCCTCAAAGGCCTCAGGAGGGAATTTGGACTTGATTCTAGCAGCAGCAAGGGAGCATTGTCCTGCCCATCCCACCCCCCAACCTGGAAGCTGTACCCCCAACTCATTCCTGCACATGACATCAAGTGAGATACAGACAGGTGTGAGTGAGAATTCGAGGACTGGTATCCTCAAGCACCCCTAACAACTTGTTCCATGGAATAGGCTCATTGCTTCCCCTTCCCCGCCTCCCAGGGCCATTTCTGCTCTGTCTGGTGATGGAATTAGAATCATTTAAAAGAAAACACAAGCTGACACTTCATCCTTTCTCTGTTCAATTGGTAGTGCCTTCCAGGAGGGCTGTGTGAAGAGAGATTGGGATGGGTCTCTCGGGCTCTGTGGGGGAGTGCTGTGATCGATTGGCAATGTCTGTCCTGGGTAAAGGAATGGAGCCTAGGAAGCATTCATCTCCGGGCCCTGATCCCAGAGATGTTTCCTACAGCGCCAGGCGGTACTTTACATCTGATGGCTGAACAGCTTGTAGTACCAAGCCAAGAATAAAAATGTCCAGCCAGTTAGAGTAGCCAGCAGGGCTTCCTGCTTTACAAAGGCAGGAAGTTTTTTTTTTTTTTTCCTTCTTTGAACCCTCTGCTACCATTTGAACTTCATTTCTTCTGATGGCCACACTCTAGTTTTCCCTGAGCATTGATGCTCATGCCAGGCCTCTGCCAATCGAAGCACCTCGCTCCTCTCTCATTGTGTGATTGGCTGACAGGTGATGAGATGCAAGGAAATGCTAGCCGTCTCCACAAGGAAAAGGGGAGGGGAGGGGCCAAGCAAGGTGTCCAGGCCTCACAGTGGCCATGTCTATAATTCCAATGCTTGCAAGGCTGAGGCAGGCCTGCCTCAAAACTAAAACCAGAACCAAATGCACACAAAACAGCCCAGTGGATTTGAATATGGTAAGAAGTGGATCCTAAACAAAGGGCCTGTTGCTCTCTGAGAGCTCTCTTAGCTTTCAGCCATGTTCTTACCACTGGGTAGAGCCTGAGACTCACATCTCAAGGTGAAAGGCAGAACACAAGGAAGGGCTGAACTCTAGACCCAGCTGCACCTGAAGCCGAGATCTTCCTCCACATTTTCAGCTGGGCAGAGTATCTGGCTGCTGCAGCTTGTTTGGGTTGTATTTTCTGTCCCCTGGGTCTCAGGGAGACCTGATGTCAATTGCATATCTAACTTGGCAAAGGGAAGATGGCTTAATTTGTATGTCTTTAAAGTTCTAGCTCAGGTTCTTTTTAGAATGTGCAGGCCATGGACAGTATAACTTAGTTAGGACACATACATATTTGTTTATTTATTTACTTACTTTTCCAGCTCTGGGGCCTGAACTTGGCTTCCCACTCTTATTTAACTTTTTTGGCTCAAGGCTGGTGCTCTACCACTAGAGTCACACCTCCATTTTTTTGGTAGTTAACTGGAGATAAGAGTCTCACAAGACTTGGCTGCCCAGGCTGGCTTGGAACCTCCAGGCTGAGATCTGAGCCTCCTGAGTAGCTGGGATTACAGGAGCGACCATCAGCACCCAATTCAAGCTCACTCCTTACTGGGGTTCCATGGGGCCTCCTGTGGGGAGGCTGTCTCAGCTTTTGCCTGTTTCCTTTGGAACTACAAGGGGACATTTGGCAAACTCCTTCCCGGAAGTCACCACACTCCCTGGGTTACTCAGACCCAGCCCTGCTCCTTCCTCCGTGGTCCCTGGGGCTTTTCAAAGCCAACGTGTAGGGTGCATACATGCAAAGGGTGCGCAGAGGGCGCGTGCGGGGTGTGTGCATGGGCAGAGGGTGCGTGCAGGGGTGTGCGCATGCGCGGAGGGTGGGCGTGCGCATGTGCAGAGGGTGCGTGCAGGGGTGTGCGCATGCGCAGAGGGCACGTGCGTGTGCATGCGCAGGGCGTGTACTAAGTGCTCACAAATGAAGTGTGCACACGTGTAGAGGACGTGCAGGTGTGTGCGCGTGCTCAGCATGTGTGCATGCGCGGGTGTGCGCTCAGGCACAGAACATATATGCGTCCCGGGCCGGGATGGCAGGGCTCCTCCGTCACCTCCTGACAGGTGACTGCAAGCCCGAGGTCGGGGAGGCGGGAAGGCGCCCAGGCTACGCGTGCGGGCCTCCTCCACACGCGGCCGCCGCCACGCGTCCCTTCCACACTCGGCCTCCGCCACGCGTGCGGGCCCCTTGCACACTCGTGTTGATTTTGTTTTAGCTCGGAGGTGGCCAGGACCCAACGCTGAAACAACTGGAAGGGCGCAGGGCTGACCCTCCTCCTTCCCCTTCTCCTGACCCTCCTCCTTCCCCTCCTCCTTCCCCTCCTCCTTCCCCTCCTCCTTCCCCTCCTCCTCCCCCTCTTCCTCCCCTCCCTCTCCTCTCCCCCTCCCCCTCCCCCTCCCCCCTCCTCCTCTTGAGCAACCTGGCCTGGCGGGCAGGAAGCCCAGGGGGTCCCCACCACTTCCACCACCACCAACAGAAACACAAGATCCTTCCAGAATCCGCCCCCCCCACGCCCCATCCTCTTAGCAGAGAAGGAAACTGAGGCTCAGAGAGAGCCTCACTGCTCCGGATCATCAAGCTTCAAAGCCACAGATTATTCTCCTCAAGGATGTATGGCGAGTCCCCCCAGCCATGCCACCCCGCCCGACCAGCCGCATCGTCCCTCAGCGGTCCGCTGGTATTCATAATGCAGCCGGGAGAGTCTTTACATCATTAGAGATTCCTTGACAAATTCATTTGGGACGACTGTATAATATTTCATATTGTCAACACGGACGTGTGTGTACAAGGACACTAATTGCATCGTTACGGATGATGGCAAAAATGGAATGTAATTAAGTGACACATAAAAATGTTCCTGAGATGATGCTTTGCAAAACCAACAGGATGCAAAACTGCCTGATCAGCCTGCTCCTGCCTGGGGTTGGGGGGAGCTTACCCTCCTGCAAACCAGGAAGGAAACTACCCCTCCTTTCATCTGTGGATGTTGCTGGGAAAATTGTTTTGCTTTTTTCATGTTTGTGGATTCTTAAAAAAACAAACAAAAAACTGTTCACAATGAATACAGATTACTCCCTTGTTTTGGCTGGGTTCTTTTTTGAACTCAGAACCGTGTGACTTGAGTTTTTGCCCAAAATCAACTTCAGACTACGATCCTCCCATCTACAGCCTCCTGTAGCTAACTAAAAGCACAGGTTCACATCACCATGCCTGGCTTATTGGTTGAGATGGGACTTAGATAGCTTTTTTTTGCCCAGGTTGGTCTCAAACCATGGTCTTCCCAATCTTAGCTTCCTAAGTAGCTGGGATTGCAGGCATGTACCACTATAACCAACCTAATTAGTTTGACTTTCATGTATGGGGTGTTGGGGTTTGAACTAAGGATCTGGGAGCTATTAGCTTTTTCACTCAAGGCTGGTGCTCTACCACTTTGAGTCGCAGCTCCACTTCTGCCATTTTTTGTTTGCTTTTTTGGTGTTTAATTGGAGATAAGAGTCTTCTGGACTTTCCTGCCTGCTCTGGCTTTGATCCTCAGATCTCAAACTCCTGAATAGCTAGGATTACAGGTATGAACTACTGGTGCCCAGCCATTTTAACTTTTAAAGTTGTTATTGAGTGTATTATCTTACTCGCCAAAGCTTTGTGCAGTTGGAAGACATAAGAGTCAGATCTACAGCTTGGGTTCCAAGCTGACAAGCTCGTGCATGGCTGCTGTGGGCCCGGTGAGTTCAAGGCCCCAGAGTCCTGATCTGTACCATGCGGACCGAAACCCCAGCCTTCAGGAAGAAACGTGGACTTTCCACCACCCACCTGGTGTCGTCCCATGGTGACATGTGCGGTGCATCAGCAGGATTGAGGTCCAAGAGTGGCGAGGGCTGCCGCTTTCCAGACCAGGAGCCCGCAGGGAAGTGGAAAAGGGAGCATGAGAACGTCATTGGGAAGGAGACTGAGAAGCAGGAACAGGAACTGGAGGCATGGCTCAGCTGGTAGAGTACCAGCCAGAGAGCAAAGGGTCAGGTGCTGAGTTCAAGTCTTGGTCTCAGAAGAAGAGAGAGAGAGAGGAACAGCAAGTGCAAAGGTCCTGTGGAGTACCTGCGGAACAAGCACACAGCCCTGTGTACAAACACCAGTACCATCAAAAATAATTTCTAGAAGCTGGGTGTAGTGGTCAATTCCAGTTCTTGGAGAGCTGAGGTAGGAAGGCCTTAAGTTCAAAGCCAGCCTGGGCTACAGATTGAGATGCTCCCACAAACCAAAAAGGAAAAGGGGAAACAAGCTGCCTTTTGACTGAACACACAGGTTTTCTTTTCCTTGTCACAACTGTCTAAACAACACAGTACAATTGTGTGTGCAGTGTGGGTGTGTGTGGCACCTCCATTGTGTGAGAGAGCTTCACACAGAGAGGAGGGGCCTGGGGCCTGTGCAGACACGGTGGGATCGTCACAGCCGCACACAAGCACAATGGCACTCTCCTATGAGCACGGGTCTCTCCGGGCGGGAGCCGTTCATCCTGCTTGGGTAGCAACGTATTTGTCCTTGTCCCATGATGAAGGGGACTTGGGACCTGGGACTGTATTTCCTGGGAAAGTTCTGGAGCCTAAACTTGCCTGTCCGACTGCCTGCCTCCCTTCTGCCCTCCCCTCCACCATGGGTTGACACATGCCACCTTGGTGCCACATTCCTTCAGCTTGGATTGCCCGGCCTCTGCACGATGAGAAAAGATCTCCTTTGTAAGTTGCTTTGTCTTAGGAGTTCTGCTGGAGCTGCACAAAATGAGCTCAGACAGCAGTGATGGGGGCTGGTAGCCCAGCCCACGCCAGGTGCAGAGCGTGGGAGGCTGGGGTTCGGGGGCGATGCCCTCTCTGTCCTCTTCCCCAGGGCCCTGCTGGGCCAGCCTGGGGTGCAGGTGGGGTGGGTGGAGGACGGGAGGCTCCTCTGGGTTCCCCTGGAGATGAGCAGGCCACAGAGGCCGTGAGGGCTGACCACCCAGTCTCAGTCTCCAGATGAGGAGACCCTTGGGGCAAAGCTGTAGCCCAGGGTGAGGCTGCGGGGGGGGGGGGGGGGGGGGGGTCGGGGGCGGGGCCTGGTGGGTGGACGGATGCCTGGGGTGTCTCCACACTTTCCTTAGGAGCTGAGGTTTGCCGGAATGGAGCCAAGATCCCTCAGAGGCAGGGGCGGGGTAAGAGGAAAGAGAACCCTAGGGAGAACGATCCTGAGCCATGGCCCACTGTTCTGCACCCCCCATCCTGAGGGCCTCAGAGCCGGGTAGCCAGGACTGGGCCCATCTCTCCCTCCAGACAGAAACAGCTATTTCTTCTAGGGAAATTAACTTTCCCTTCCCCATTTTCTGCCAGAAGAGCTCCAATGTGAAAAAAAAAAAAATCTTGGCTTAATATACCAGCTTCTAGTGCAGCCTTACGGGAATTCTAATCTGAATTTTATTACCAGTGAGGTCCCATCTATTTTTCCATCTGATTTTTTTAAAACTAGGTTAGTTCCTTTTGTGAACTGTCTGGAAATCTAACCTTTCGTACCTCTTTAAAAAAAAAAACACAAAACTTTCTTCTTTTTTTTTTTTTTTTAAATGTGAAGCAGGCATTTGGAAGTTAGACTTTCAAAGGCCTCAGTCCAGTTTGCTTATTCCTTTGGATTGTGTGATCTTTAAAAATACCAAAGGAAATGCCATTTATATTGGCTAAAAGCTTCGTGGGTCTTCCCTAGAGGAGACGGCCAAGCCCTGAAGTTGGTGAGTCTGGATATTTTTAGACTCCCCGGGATAAAAGCAGGATTCCTTTGGTCTAGGTGGAGCAGAGGGGAGGGGGCGGCAAGATGAAAGACGCTGTCTGGTTCACAGAGACTCAGACGGCAAGGCGAAACCCCAGCAGAGTCCTGTCTGCCTTCTCTCACCTGCCAGGGTGAGCATGCTCAGCCAGGAGAGACTCATTTAGGAGAGGGCATAGTGGTGCACTCCTGTAATCCTAGCTCTTGGAAGGCAGAGGCAAGAGGATCAAGGGTTCAAGGCCAGCCTGGGCCACATAGTGAATCTTGGTCTCGATAAAAGCCAACCAACAAAGCTGGCCCTGGTTGCTCCCACCTGACATCCTAGCTACTCAGGAGGCTGAGATAGCATATGCTGGTTTGAAGCCAGACCCAAAGCCAGAACAGTCTGTGAGACTCCTATTTCCAGTTAACCAGAAAAAAAAAGAAGCTGGAAAGGGAGCTGTGGTTCAAGTGGTAGAGCTCCAGCCTTGAGCAAAAAAAGCTTAGGGACAGCGTCCAGGCCCTGTACTAGCACCCACACAGAAACAAATGAATGAGCAACATCACCACAAAGGATTAGAGAGGAAGAAAGACATAATGAGGATGATGGGAGAAAGTGAGCAAGCAACACACACACACACACACACACACACACACACACGAGAGAGAGAGAGAGAGAGAGAGAGAGAGAGAGAGAGAGAGAGAGCAACAAACACCAGTCCTCAGTTCACTCTGCAGTCTGCCCTCTCTGAGCTTTCCCTTCTGCCGTGGACCTGGGGGATGGACGCCAGAACTGGGGACTTGCTAAGTTCCCACCCTCTGCCCACCCTGCCCACTCCAGCCCCCCACTGGCATAGAGCTTGGCTTATTTCCAAAGGCCATTTCTGGGACCCGAAGAAAAAGTGAAAAAAACCAAAGCCAAACAAACAAACAAAAAAACCTCGATGTGGTCTGACGCTGAAGGCCAAGGTCACCACAACACATCTTAGCTTCTCCCAATGGTCTCAGGTTCCAGCAGGGCCATTTTTTTTTTATTTTATTTTTTGCCAGTCCTGGGCCTTGGACTCAGGGCCTGAGCACTGTCCCTGGCTTCTTTTTGCTCAAGAAAAGCACTCTGCCACTTGAGCCACAGTGCCCCTTCTGGCCATTTTCTATATATGTGGTGCTGGGGAATTGAACCCAGGGCCTCATGTATATGAGGCAAGCACTCTTGCCACTAGGCCATATCCCCAGCCCCCCAGCAGGGCCATTTTTTAAGGGCACGTCTGCTGGAAGCGTTTCTGCATTGACAGGGACGGGGGCCTGAGGGCCTCGGGGAGCCTGAAGGGGACAATGGGGACTTGCCAGAAATGGTTTCAATGATAGATGAGTGTGTACAGTTGCAAACCCTGGCTGCTATGCTGCTCCAACTTGTCAGTATTTACTGAGGTCCTACTGTGTGCCAGGACCATGTATGTGTGTATGTGTGTGTGTGTGTGCATGCGCACGCACACCATCTCTTTTAAACACAGTGGTACTCAGACATATCAGATGGTACTCAAGATGAACACTTGCCTGACCCCACGTCCAGGCCCCTCCCAAAGTGGGGGCCACTCTGAGGACACAATCCCAATGGCTTTCATCACAGGGACTTCAGGGCTGTGGTTCTTTCTGGAATCTTCTAGAAACTCTCCTTCTTTTCTTCTTTCTTCTTTCCTTCCTTCCTTCCTTCCTTCCTTCCTTCCTTCCTTCCTTCCTTCCTTCCTTCCTTCCTTCCTTCCTTCCTTCCTTCCTTCCTTCTTTCCTTCCTTCCTTCCTTCCTTCCTTCCTTCCTTCCTTCCTTCCTTCCTTCCTTCCTTCCTTCCCTTTTCTTTTTTTAAGTTTTCCTTTGGCAATGCCCAGGGGATGGAAGTCCCAACCTTGGGTTTGTTAGATGAGCACCTGCTACATGACAGCACCCGGCCTTGTGTGTCCCCTTCAGGATGTCCCAGGGGAGAACCCGGTTCCTTGCCGTGTCCCTGATCTTGAGGGGACAAGAGTTCCAGGGCTCAAGACCTTGCACCACTCCCAACCCCACGCTGAGCCTCCCAGGTCCTCTCCACCATGCTGATGGTCCAGAAGAATGTCCCCATCTCAAGATCTTGGCCATGTCCAGATAGTCCCTCCTACCTTGCAGGTGGCACACTCTCAGCTCTGGGGATTCGGATGTGTACAGCTTTGGTGGGTGCTCTGAGGGTGGGCAGGGCAGGGTCCCAGGAGACCCCTAGCACCCTGCCAGCAGAGGTCCCTCAGCAGTTCCCCTGGGGCTCAGGTCAAGACCACCAAGCTGTCCTGACTGATTCACCGAGGTTTCAGTACATCATGACTGCAGGTCTCGCCCTCTCTGGGGGCCACACTTTGGGCTGCAGTAAGCCACTGTGTGCCTGTCCTCCTGGCCTTTCCTTCATGCCTCACTCTGACCGTTGGCCCCCTCTGAGTCGGAGAGGCCTCTTTGGTGTCTGCCAGGCCCCTCTCCCTCAGGGGAAGCTGGCTGAGTGAGTTTGCGGCTACTTCATCCCTCCATGTGGAGATCAGGGTCTGTTCTGTGACTCAGAGTTGTAAAATGCTGCCTTTATTATAAGCTGAGCACCATGGGGCATGCCTGTAATCCCAGCACTCAGGATACTGAGACAGGAGGATTGTGGGTTCCAAGCCAATCCGGGCTACATAGCGGAACTCTGTCTCAACAAATGAAATGCTATATTTCTGTAGAGTATGCAGAGACAGAAATGACCTCAGACCCTATCTCCTGGCGGGGGTGTGGTCCTGGACAGGGTCTCTGGGGTGCTGACCGGGCAGGTGGGTGGGTCCTTCGCGGTGGCCCTGAGTTGGGGACAGGCCCAGCTCCATAGCTGCCACCAGGCAGGGACAGGGTGTCCAGGACGGGTGCCTTACCCGCCTTGCAAAGGAAATCCAGAAATCACTCTGCGTGTGTGTGTTTAATGTGAAGTTCCCTATTTTTAAATGTTGATAATGAATTCAGATATTTTTAAAAATATTGTGTGGGCCAAAGAAGACATTTCTAAGGCCAGATTCAGCCTGCCAGTGATTTGTCTGAGACACTGCTCACTTTCCTGTGAGGGAAACTGAGGATCATCACTGCAAAGGGACTTTGCTCTCAGCGCCTCCTGTCCGCAGGGGAGGCCCCTGGCCTCTTCCAGCACCAGCCTCCCTGCCTCTGAGCTACTATGTTGACATTTCCCCAAGAGCAGCCATCACCAAGCAAGCGCCTGGCTGTCCCAGCAGCCTGTGGGGCCTCATTTACATGAATTTACATGATTTAGCATGCTCTGTGTCAGCCGGTGTCCTGTCTCGCTGGAGGCTGCCAACATGCCATCGTTGATCCATCTCAGGCATTAAACTGATGTGGAATCGTTGGGAGAAAAAAAAATTGTGTTCTCCTGAGATGTCAGTCAGTCCACCTCCGGCTTTCACATGACTCCCAGCAACTCCGAGCTAGTCCGACCCTCTCGCCTGTCATCCTAGCTACTCAGGAGGCTGAGATCTGAGACAGTGAGTGACCAGGCCCTGAGTTCAAGTCCCAGGATTGGCACAGACATCATGCGGCCATGGGGGTTGTGACCACATGTTAACCACTGTGGGCCAAGGACAGCACGCACAGCACCCACCCTGCTCAGCTCTTGTCAACCCACATAATGAGACACGGAATGTTCAGTGACCCCCATGAGATCTTACAGGACGCAGAAGTGGGCCTTGAACTCAGGCCCTGGGCGCCATCCCTGAGCTTTTTTTGCTCAAGGTTAGAGCTCTACTGCGCCATTTCCAGTTTTCTGGTGGTTCATTGGAGAGAAAAGTCTCACGGACTTTCTTGCTCGGGCTGGCTTCGAACTTCAATCCTCAGATCTCAGCCTCCTGGTTAGTAAGGATTACAGGCGTGAGCCACCAGCACCCAGCGAAATCATTCATTCATTCATTCATTTATTGTGCCAATGTCAGGGCTTGAATTCAGGGCCTCACACTTGAGTTTGGCCTCTTCCGCTCATGGCTGGCACTCTAACCGCTAGCGCGGTGCATCACTCTTAAGGACAGCTAAGGTTGTGTCACTGGTTTATGTATTAACTATTATATAGTGTTTTACATCCTGCTTTTTTTTCCCCTTTATTTATTTATTTATTTTTTGCCAGTCCTGGGGCTTGAGCTCAGGGCCTGAGCACTGTCCCTGGCTTCCTTCTGCTCAAGGCTAGCACTCTGCCACTTGAACCACAGCGCCACTTCTGGCCATTTTCTATATATGTGGTGCTGAGGAATTGAACCCAGGGCTTCACGTACGCGAGGCGAGCACTCTGCCACTAGGCCACGTTCCTAGCCCTCTTTATTTATTTTTATTAATGTGTTGGGATCACGGATGTGAGCTACCATACCTGGCTTGTACATTGGAATGGCGGCTCAATACCTTGGATTACAGTTCAAGGCTAGCAAAAAGTATTGATCCGTCATTTCAATGCACAAGCCAGGTATGGTGGCTCACACTTGTGATCCCAGCTATGCTGGAGGCATAGGTAGGAGGCTCTGAGCCCCTAGCAAAAAACCATGAAACACTCTCCACAAAATAACCTACAGCTTCAGTGGTAGCATTACCTGCTTAGCAAGCATGCGGCCCTGAGTTCAAACATTGGTATAACCAACACTCTAATAAAAAGAAATGAAGGAAAAGTTAGTCACCTGAGACCAGAATGACAGGTGTTAACCACCACACACGGCCAATTGTTATTTAGTCTTTCTGTTTGTCTAAAAGGGGGAAAAAAAGAGGTTGACAATGAAAGGATGTGCCTGCGGCATCTCCCCTGCCAAGCGTCTGGTATGTGCTGTGATGTTTGCTCAATGAGGAGATTGCATCGGGGGTCTTGTGTTTTTGCCCTTAACCAGCCTGGATTGTGATTTTCCTCTCTATCCCTCCCCAGCTAGCTGGGATGACACAAGTGTGCCACCATACACACACACACACACACACACACACACACGTGAGTTTATCAGCCGAGCTGCAGTCTCACTCATTTTTTGTCCAGGCTGGCTTTGAACTGTGATCTTCTCAATCTCCATTTTCCAAGTAGCTGGGATTACAGGAAGAGCACGAGTGCCTTTGCTTGGCTACGATCTCGAATGGTTACAATCACTCACAAGTAGTGGTGGGTTCTTATGGTCTGGTGTGGCTTGCCTGAGCTCATTATATATGCATGATTGACACTTAGGCCCTGTGATGGGGGGGCGGGGCACGGGGGCGGGACAAGGCCCCTCCTCCAGGCCACGCCCAGGAACTCCTCACACCTAAACCAGGAGCCCGCCCCAAGTGCTCATCAGGGGCAAGATGGCGGCATGGGGCCCTTGGAAACCTTCTCCTAAGCCCATCGATTCTGCCAGCACAGGGTCAGAGTTGTCTTCCGGAAGCTTTATTTTATTTATTTATTATTTTGGGGGAAAATAAAAAGTACGGCTGCGGGGATTAGCTGTCACTTGAAGGGAGGGCCTCAGGCCTGATGAGAAATCATCTGATTTTTCTCCTGGCCCGAGGGTCAGCCGTTCTCCCCTGCAAATCCAGTCATTAGTGGCCACTTTTAGGGAATGGCACAATCCTTTGGTGAGAGCACCGCCCAGCCGGGCACCGGGCAGCAGCCCCAGTGGCCTCGTTGTCCCCATTGCCCTCCCTCTGTGGGCTAGGAGCTTTGCCAAACAGTAGACGGTGGCCCTCAACTCTGAGCGGCCTCACCCCAGAGCTCCTGAGTCAGCGGGTCTGGGGGAGCCAAGGGGGGCTGAGAAATCGAAAGACAGCTTCTTAGGGCCTTTGACCTCACTGGTTGGGGTGGCACTGAGGCCACCACCTTGGTCCCTGTAGGAGTTGTTGCTGTAAGAAGACAATAGAGTAGTCCACAACACAGAAATACCTTGTAGCCAGGCAGGGTAGCTCACACCTGTAATTCCTGCTTCTTGGGGAGACAGATGCTGGGGAAAGTCACAGTTCAAGGCCAGGCTTGGCAAAAGTAAAAAAAAAAACACAGTGAGACTTTATCTCAGCCAATTAGCTGGGGCTTGGCGGTACACGTCTGTAATTCCATCTTACGTGGGGGAGAGAGATGTGCAGGAGAATTACCGTTCAGGTTGGCCAAAGCCAACACACGAGACCCTACATGAAAGATAAAGATAGACGGAAGCCCACAGGGCAGGGGCCACGGCTCCAGGAGCAGCGTGCCTGCCCTCATTCTTGTAATTGCCAGAAGTTTCCTGGGCTTGGATGAGCTGGAGCCTTCAGAATAAAGCTGAGGGGATGGGGGTGGGGCAGCACGAATCCCAGACGTGCTGTCATCACACAGCTGGGTGCCCAGAGCCCAGGTTTCTGTAGCTATAACCCAGCACCCCCCACCCAGCACCCCTGACAGAGCGGAGCTGTGCCAGCTAGGCTGGCAGGTGGAAGGGGGCCTGGCCCAGAGTGGCGTGGGCAGGCATGAGCCTGGGGAGTGGGTGTGGAGTGGGGGGGCAGCTGAGTCAGACAGGGGTGGACAGGGCCCCCCAAATTCTGCAGAGGCCCCTGGAGGAGCATCAGCAGCTGGGGTTGGGGAGGAGGCACTTCTGCCTGGTGGGCCTGGGGTCCGTGGAGTCTTTGGGGACCGTGCGTGTGGGAGCCACGGAGGGTGGGGGGGTGTTCACGACGTACAGGCTGCCTGGCACACATGGAATCCACGAGGATGCCCAGGAGATGGGATTATTTTTAGTGAGGGAGAAGTGTTCCGCAACTCTGCACCCTGGGTGGCAGGGATGAGGGGGTGCATTTCAGAGCCGGGGTTCTCTGAATTCTGATGGCTCCACTGGGTACATCATCTTGTGGGAGCCCCTGGGAAGAGCCTGAGGGGGAGGAATGGCTACACGCGGGCAGGGGCAGGCCCGGCAGGTCAGCCATGCCAGAAAAGCACTGCTGCCTTCCTCAAGCTGATTTAGGCGCAGATGAAGAATGCATTGGGCCAGGTCTGTCATTGTAGCTACTCAGGAGGCTGAGATCTGAGGATCACAGTTCAAAGCCAGCCTGGCCAGGAAAGTCCGTGAGACTCTCTTAGCTCCAATGAACCACCCAAAATTTAGAAGTAGAGCTGTGGCGCAAATGGCAGAGCACTAGCCTTGAGCAGGAACATTCAGAGATAGCTTCCAGGCCCTGAGTTCAAGCCCCAGGACCGACACGCACACACACACACACACACACACACACACACACACACACACGGAAAACCGTAGGACTGTGGTTGACCTCCCACCCCTAGCCAGGCAGGGCATGTGTTCTGGAATGCCAGTGGGGAGGGGGCCCCCGTGGAGCTGCCCCTGACACCAGCCCGGCCCGCCGGGGCCTCTCTGCTCTGCCCCGCAGGAGTGCTGTGGCTGTCGGTGGTGTCGGAAGTCCTGTACATCTTGCTGCTGGTGGTCGGCTTCAGCCTCATGTGTCTTGAGCTCTTCCACTCCAGCAACGTCATCGACGGGCTGAAGCTCAATGCCTTCGCCGCTGTCTTCACGGTGCTCTCAGGTAAGGCCCATGGCCGCCGGGGTGACACTGGCGAGGCCCCGGCACTGTGGCTTCTCTTCCTGAGTCTGTGGCGTGGCAGGCGTGGGACAGGGTCCTGGGGCTCCAGCGGGGAACCCTCAGGGGGCAGCAATGCACATGGGGAAAGCGGAGGGGTCAGCGGGAACTCAGGGGTTCTGAAGGTCAGGGCCACCCAGCTTGGGAGAGATGGGGGCATGAGAGACAGGGAACCGGCTACCCAGCAGGTAGAGGGGGCTGGTGGGGGCTTCTGTGGAGCTATAAAGGGGGGGGGGCTGGCCAGATGCTGGTGGCTCACATCTGTAATCCCAGCTACTCAGGAGGCCGAGATCTAAGGATCAGAGTTCGAAGCCAGCCTGGGCAGGAAAGTCCATGAGACTCATCGCCAATGAACTCCCAAAAAAGCCAGTAGTGGAGCTCTGGCTCAAGTGGTAGAGCACCAGCCTTGGGCAAAAAGAAGCTCCAGGACAGTGCTCCGGCCCTAAGATCAAGCTACAGTACCACTACTAATGATACTACTACTACCAATAATAAAATAACAACCGAGAGCCGGTGAACTTGGACGTGGGCCTGGGTGGGGAGCTATGGCATCTTAATTTCTAACTTGCGCATTTCCCCCAGCATACCGACACGCCGTGGCCAGTGTCGGAGGGCTGACGCGGTCACCAGCACATTTCTTCCCACCTGTGACCGCGGGTTACCATCCACACTTTTCCCTGTGACTACTTTCCTCTCTGGTCGTATGAATTTTATTTGATGCGACTGAAAGCATTCCCCGGGTGGCCGGGGGACCCCCTGGCCCAGCACCCCCTTGGGCAGCCATCATCTTAGCAAGAAGGGCCTGAGGTTCTTGAGTGGTACACCCCAGCACCTCCTCTTCTATCCTCCTTTGCTCTTCCTCCATCCAGTGTCAAAGAATCCCCCACTCCCCCAGCAAGCCCCCTTCTATCCACTCACTCCTCATCCAGAAACTAAAGCAACAACATCTGGCAGCCCAAGGCAGCTGGAGGGAATTCCTGCAGCTGTGTGTGTGTGTGTGTGTGTGTGTGTGTGTGTGTGTGTGTGTGTGTGTGTATCAATCGCCTTCCTCCAGGAGCTAATCAAAGTCTGAACCCCTCCAGAAAACCCAGTATTCTTCCCAGCCGGGAAGGGGGGGTGGTGAGGGGGGATAGAGTCACTCTGCTAAAGTAAATAAGATCATCTCCCTAATTCCAGGCAGATAAAAGATGCAGGGCTCAGGGGGGTTCATTTGACTGACCCCAGGTCCCACAACCAGACAGTTGTGGAGGGGACCTTAAGCTGGTTTCAAAGAGCTTTTCATGGGACAGAAAGGGAGGGAGGGATACAGGGAGGGAGGGAACATAGCAGCCAGGCACACATTAGAAAAGAAGCAGCCAGAGGTAGAGAGACCGCTGTGGTGTTTCTGTGTGGAAAAGGCTTTCCGGAGCTCCTGGAGACATGAGGACTGGCATTGGCACCTCGGTGGTGCAGGGGGGAGCAGTCTTTCATTCGGGAAGGGGTGGCTTTGGTGGGGACTGGACACAGGCCAACCCTGGAACCCCGTGAGGGCCGATCAGGCCCTGCCATCTGCTGGGCCAGCTCGGCCCAAGGTCACTGCCTTCTAGGGGAGAGGCGAAGGCAGAGCAGGAGCCCTTGCGCAAACTGGTAATTAGACTTCATTAGTAATTATGGAAATGTCCGAGCAGCTAGCTTTGATTGGTGTGGACAAAGGAGCTCCTTTAGGAGAACTTAAATCCAGTTTCTCTGAGTTGTCTTCCTGCCGGGCCTTGACCTTCGGCTTTGTCCTTGGCCTTCTTGCTCCAGTTTTTAGCAGGGATCCTGTGGTCTAGTTTAATTGGAAGTCAAGCACAGGAGGCTGAGGTCTGAGGATTGTGGTTTGAAGGAAGCCTGGGCAGGGAAGTCCGTGAGACCCTTATCTCCAAATAACCACCAAAACCAGGAAGTGGAGTCCCAGGACCAGCGTGTGCGTGCGCACATACTCACACACACACACATGCGCACGCACGGGCAATAAATGAAATCCCCCATTCTGGCATCTGATCACACCACCTTCCATGGCATTGTTGCTCAGGCCACTTCCAGTGGGGGTGCTGGCAGAAGTCCCCTGGACCCCTCTCAGGAGCATCACACCCTTTGCCCACCCTGCTCCTTGCTAGAAGCTTCCACCTGTCCTTGGATGGTGGCTCCTTGGTTCTCAGTGTTGTTAGTCACTGTCCATCCTAGCTGGGCATCATGGCGCCCTGCTGAGGGTGGGCTGCTCACCTCGCCCCCCCCCGGGCTGAGGGGACCCTCCGGGGTTAAGACTGCAGGGATCTGCACAGAAGACCAAGAGGGGATCGCATATGTTGGAAAGGCAGGAGTGGAGCCGGAGCCCCGGTCCTGGGGACCCCACTGGTGGGACTCGGCGAGAGGCTGTCACACCCTAGCGGCCAGCATCCTCGCCTGAGACACCAGCCACAAGTTTTGGGGGGCCCCATCTGCCCCCAGTTTCAGCTCTCTTTCTCACAGGAAAGCACACTTGCTTCAAATAAAAGACAGAAACCAGGCCCAGTGTCCCAACCAGGAGCCTCCCTGAACTTGGGTGTGTACTCCTGGGGTTCTGTGGCGTGCAGGGGCTCTTCTTGCACCTCCGTGTATAGCTGGGGAAACTGAGACCCAGGGCTAGTAAGTCACCATGGGGGAATACTGTTTGGTTTTTAAAGTAGGTAGCCGGTAAAGGAGGATGCCACGTGGTATTCAGGCAGGAGAGAAAAGTTTATTACCAAACAGCTGGCCAGTGGCAGAGCTGATGCATGGCCGGAGATAAGGGGCGATCCCCACTCCACCCGGCCTTATCTAGGGCAGGGGCAGGGGTGTGTGGCCAGGTGGATTAGGATGTGACCTCAGGGAAGGGGGAGGTAACTGCCTCCAGGTCTGCTGGCTACCCAGGTAACTGGGTGGAGACTTAGCCAGGTGGGGGGCATCTGCATGGAGCCCTTCCAGGGATGGACCTTACAAATACGAATAGTAATCAAGAAACCCCCAAACCTGTGTCCCTCTGCAAAAATAAATAAATAAATAATAAAATAAAATAGCTTTTAATTTTTAAAATATAACTTTATTAAGATGCCATTTGCGTATCGAGGTCTTTTCCTATTTAAAGCCGAATTCCGTGATTTTAATAGGCATCTAATTTTAAAGCGGTTCCATTAGCCCAAAATAAACCTCACCCTCACTAGAAACTACTCTGTATTTTCAACCAACCATAGAAGCCCCAGGAAAACATTAATCTACTTAAATTTAAAAAATATTGCCATTTGTGGGACTTGAACACAGGGCCTCCTTTAGCTCAAGGCTAATGTTCTACCACTTTGAGCCACAGCTCCACTTCTAATTTTTGAGTAATTAATTGGAGATAAGGGTCTCACGGGGACTTTTCTGCCTGGGCTGGCTTCCAGTGGTGATCCTCAGATCTCAGCCCCCTGAGTAGCTAGGATGACAGGCGTGAGCCACCAGTGCCTGGCTTAATCCTTTCTTTTAAACTAGGGCACTCCCAACAGCCAAAACAGCACCCCTGCCCCTCACTCCCTCTCTTGTGCAAGCTGAAGAAATTCAGCCGAATCTGCTTCTCTCCTTCCTGTGTCACCTCTGGGAACACAGTAAGTGGAGAAGAAAAGGGGACCAGACGGAGGAAAAACATACATTTTAGCACCTTGAAATACGACACGGCCATGCCCATTGGTGCAGACATCCATTTGCCCCCTACTGTGTGGCTGAATTTGGCATTTATCCAGGATTTATCTCCATGAGGTAACCAAGCTCTAACTCCTGTGGAGGTTTAGAAATCCATAAAAGCCCCTTTCTGTTTAGCCTAGGATTTGTGGGCAAGTCTGTCATTTCTCATTGGTATTTATCAAATGCCCCATAAAAGCCAAGCTCCCTGCCACAGCTACAAAACATGACCTGGGCAATCCATCCTTCGCAGCCACCTCACTGCCCTCTGTGCACTGTCTCCCAGGCTCTCTGGGAGGCTGGATCTGCAGGACCTGCCTGTCCACCGCCTGTCTGACCACTTCTCCCTTCATGCTGGGGCTCTCACTCCTCAGCATGCAGGCCTCTGCCCAAGTATCACTTCCCTCATGGGTTCTCCTCCCCTCTCTCCCCCATCCCCTTCCACTTCCCTTTCCCTTAACTGCACTTACAAATTTCAAAGCAACATGCGGGGTGGGGGGGGGGGGAGGGAATTTAGTAGGTGCTCAATAAACATTTGTTGAGTGGCTACAGGAGCGTAAGAGAGTCAGATGTCACTTAATGATGAGCTGCGTCTGACAGCTGTGTGGCCGTCTCCCTCAGAGGCCTGGCGTTCACCTGGACCGCGTAGGTCCTCTCTCCACATAGCCCATCAGAAGATGCCATAAATCCCGACTAAAAAGCAACAAAACAAGGAGGAGAGGGTAATGGAGGGGTGAATGTGATCTAAGTGTATTATATATAATATATATGTCTGCACAAAATAGCACAAGGAAACCCCTTTGCACGATGCACACAGCTAATAAGGAGAGAGAGGCGGGGGGGCATGGCCTGCAAGCGGACAGCTATGGCTGCTTACAGCGAGCTGAGTTTAAAAGCAGGGACACCATCTAAAGTGATGAGACAAGTTGGGTAGTGACATGTATAGTAGCAACAACCGTCTCCGGCTTCATGTCACCCGATGTCCTTCCTCTCCGCTTGTCTGTGACCCATGTTGCCTTAGGATTATGCACACCAGCGTCACTACAAACACACAAGGGACAGGCTCTGCTGAGACATGACAGGTTTCAACATGTTGGCGACGGGAGTTTTGTAGCTCTGTTAAAAAAATCTTGTGAGATCAAGGAGCCGGGCACTGTTGGCACACACCTGTAACCCTGGCTACTCAGGAGATCTGAGGATCAAGGTTTTGAAGCCAGTTAAGGTCTACCCGTTGCGTATCTCCAATTAACCAGCAAAAAAAGCCAGAAGTGGCACCAGTAGTAGAGCACTAGCTTTGAGTGGGAAAAAAAAAAAAAGCTAAGTAAACAGCACCTCGACCTGGAGTTCAAGCCCCAGTACCAGCTGGAAAAGACACAAAGCTTGAGATCACTGATATTATGTGGTCAGTGCTGATCAGGCCGGGGCTTAATCGGCTTGCTCTTTGCCACATCTGACTTCCTGAGCTGAGTCTTCTCAGGGGCTGAAATACAAATAAATGCCTTCTGCGGTCTGCAAGGAAACCAAGCTTCCCCTGACCTACATTGGCTTCACAGGGCAGCTCCAAAGTCTGAGATCAAGGCATTGACGGATTTGGCATTTGCGGAGGGCTTCCCTGCCTGTAGATTGCAATTTCCACCTGAAACTTACATTTATTGTTTTACTTTTTGGGTGCTGGTACTGGGGCTTCAGCTCACAGCCTGGGTGCTCTCCCTTAACTTTTCCACTCAAAGCTGGCCTACTCAAGCAACAGTTCCACTTTCCAGCTTTTTGGTAGTCCACTGGAGATAAATCCCAAGGACTTTCCTGCCTCGGGGCTGGCTGCAAACTTCCATCCTCAGATCCCAACTTCCTGAGTACCTGGGATGACAGGAGTGAGCCACCAGTGCCTGCCTCTTTCTAAACTGCATCTTTAAGGGGTGGAAGGGTTTCTTCTGAAGAGAGCCCCTGTCCATGTGACCTAGCCACACCCCAGAGTCTCTTCTTATGTCCCCACACTGTTTGCTCTGGGCATCAGATGATTCCGGAGCACGGAGGGGAGATGCGAGTATTCAGACTGCAGCAGTTGCCAAGGGGAAATGGGGACCCAGTGTTGCCAGGGTTTCTGATTTTTTTTTTTTAACAAAAGGAGCCCAAACTCCCATATTTTAATGGAAATCCTCCAGATCCTTAAACGTTGGCTCCAAAAAAGAAGAGAAAAAAAATCCATCCGTGTTTATGACTCTTGCCAACATCTGCAGGTTGAATTGAGCCCCCTAGGCTGCCAGTTTTCGATCGAGGCTGTATAGACGTCTCTTTCAGCGTTTGTAATCATTGATTTTACTTCAGTGTATGCCGTTCTCCTCATTAGCCCCGGGGGGAGGAGGGTGGCCATGCTGAATTCCCAGCGGCAGCCCCTACCTCATCCCTTCATGTAGAGGCTGCCTTGTGTTTGTGAGATGAACAAGGGGGTGTTAGGAGCCCACCAGTGGCCCCCATGGCAGGGGGCGGGGGTGGAGAGTGTCTTCCCTTCTAGAAGGAAAAGAGGCAGGCTGCAGGCCAGGCAGTGTCCTGTCACTGGCCCCTGGAGGTTGGTCATTCACGATTTACATTCCAGCACACACTTTGCACGCTCCTAGAAGCCAGGGCCGGGGGATGCGCAGGCCTTCCATACAAATGAGCCTGGCCTCAGGCGCAGGGCCAGCTAGAAATTGGCCTTTAGGGGGCTCATAGAAGAAGTAAGAATTTTAATAAGTTTAATAGAAATTGGAAGTAAAATCCAATCAGATCCCATTGTTGGGACTGCTGGTGTCTGACAGCCCTGACTCTGAGTGGGTATAGCAAAGAATTCTGGGAGCTCAGGAGCCTGGTTTCTGGGGGGTGGGGGTGGGGAGGGGCTGGGAGTGGCCTGGAGATCCAGGGGGAAGCCTGGAGTCCAGGGGCGTGGCCACAGAGTGGCAGCCCTGGAGGGGCGTGGCCACGGAGCATCATTCCCGAGGGGCGTGGCCACGAAGCGTGGCTGGACGCTTGCACAGAGGCCTGAGGGCTCACACCCTACTGTCCCCAAGCCTTGTGTCAGGAACCATATTCACCTCAGGGTCTCGAGCCCAGGAGACCCAGTGGGCCCCTCTGTGAATGTTGTCAGGTGAATGGATGACAGGCCTGAGAGTTGTCGGCTGTGTGCCAGGGCCCGGCTCTTCCTGAGGGCCAGAGCACAGCCTGTAGGGAAGGACCTGCCTGTGGAGGGCTGGCTCCTCCACGGTTTGGAGGCTCGGAGCCTCCCTGAGAGGCCTCACAAGGGCAGTGGCCTTCATCCGGCAATGTCAAAACCGTTCAGTGTCAAAACCTTCTCACTCCTGGTTTGAGTCATCTCGTGATCCAAGGGGCTGAGACTTGGTTAGCTCAGAGCAGGATTTCTCTAAAGGTCACGGTGCAATTTCATGTCTCCACACGTTTCTTCCTGTGGATAGGCAGAGAGGATGGACAGCTGCCCTGGAGAAGATTAAGTTCAATTGATGGCCTTGGATTTCAAGGATATTGCTGACATCCTCGGGGAAGTGGCTGTCTTGGGAGACAGACATTGGAGGGCTGAGTTGCCTGTCACAGGTTTCTGTGACCCCCACCTTTCCCTATTCTCCACCCGCACTTCCCTACACTGGGGCTTGAACTCTGAGCCTGGGTGCTGTCCCTTAACGTTTTTGCTCAAGGTCAATCGATGCTTTATCACTTGAATCACAGCTCTGCTTGCAGCTTTTTGGTGGTTAATTAGAGATAAAGAGTCTAATGGACCTTCTTGCCTGGGCTGGCTTTGAATTTAAATCTTCAGATCTCAGCTTCCTGAGGATTACAGGTGTGAGCCACTGGGCCCCAGACCATGTAGTTAGAGATTGTGTGTGTATGCACGTGTGTTTGTTTATGTGTGTGTGTGTGTGTGTGTGTGTGTGTGTGTGTGTGTGTATGCCAGTCCTGGGGCTTAAACTTAAGGCTGTTCCTGAGCTGTTTGGCTCAAGGCTATTGCTCTAATGCTTGAGTTCCAACCTCACTTCTGGCTTTTTGGTGGTTAATTGGAAATAAGAGCCTCATGGACTTTCCTGCCTAGACTGGCTTCCAACGGCAATCCTCGGATCTCAGCCATCTGAGTAGCTAAGATTACAGGCGTGAGCTGCAGGCTTGACCTACAGGCTTTGAGAATTTTCACACACACACACACACACACACACACACCACTGAGAAACTGGTATAGAGTCACAAAGAGTTTACCTGAGTGACTGAGTACTCATAAAATACAATAAGATTAGATAGTAAGTACATATAGAATTATATAACCCCCGATTCCTAAATAAACACCTGGAGAAGAACACATGTTTCTTTCAAGCACGTGCATGTGGAATGGAAGCCAGCTGTGTGCCAAGTGTGTATGTGTGTGCACACATGTATGTGTGCGCGCTCACACACAGGTAGGAGTGGGAAGGGAAGCTCTTCAGCAGGCTGGGGCTTGGGGCTGGAGGAGGCCCGTCGCAGGCAGGGTGTGAATACGGCCTGGGCTGGGTCATGAGTGTGGCTCCCTCGGCTGATCCAGGACAGCACCCAGCCCCTGCCCCAGCCCCACCAGCCATGGGACCTGCCCTGCCCTGCCCCAGCCCCACCAGCCATGGGACCTGCCCTGCCCTGCCCCAGTCCCACCAGCCATGGGACCTGCCCTGCCCTGCCCCAGTCCCACCAGCCATGGGACCTGCCCTGGCTATCACTCCCACCCACTCGTGCAGGTGGGTGCCACCAGGTGCTCTTCAGAGTCAGGCTCTCCTGGCTGTGTCTGGAGAAGGGTCTGTTTCAAGCTTGTATGGCGGTTGACAGCCTTTGCTTCCCTGAGGCATCAGTTTCTTGCTGGTTATTGGCTGGAGATCACCCTCACTTCCACATGTGGATCCTTACCTTGTGTCCCCCAGAATGGCCATCCTAGGGTCAGACAGCCTGTTTGGAGGAGAGGGAGTCACCAGTCACGTAACACAGTTGTGTCCTTCCCGTCCCCTCTGACATGTCCTACTGACCTACTGACCCAGGGCATTGAGGACATTTGTGCCAGCCTTGGAATCTGCCCGCTCTAGCAAGGGTGGTAGATGGGGCTTGCGACTAGAAAGCTGCCTGGGATGTGACCCATTTATTGTGGTTGGGACATTTTTGAGTCAGCTGAGATCCCTATGTCGTGGTGGATGAATGGATGGGTGGATGGGCAGGTAGGAGGATGGATAGTGGATAAATGGTGGGTGGACAGTGGATGGATAGATGGATTGATGGGTGGGTGAGTAGATAGTAGATGGATGGATGATATATGAATGTTGGGTGGATGGGCGGGTGGGTAGGTGGATGGATGGATGGCAGATGGATAGATGGATTGATGGGTGGGTGAGTAGATAGTGGATGGATGGATGGATGATATATGGATGTTGGGTGGATGGGTGGGTGGGTGGGTGGATGGGTGGGTGGCAGATGGAAGGTAGATGAATGGGTGGACGGTTGAATGAATGGGTGGGTAGATGGATGACAGGTGCATGGTGGGTGGACAAACAGGACTCTACTCCTAGCCTTGGCTGCTGGTCCCTTGCCCTCCCCTGGGCTGCCACCAGTCTGTGAGGCCGTGAGTGCAGTGGCAGGGGGAAGCTTGCAGTGTTCCTGTGTCAGGCAGTGTTAGGGGGAGGCGTGCTGTGTTGGGATTGGGATGTCAGTCCTTCCTCACTGTCAGCGCCCTGCCCTCCCCTTGTGCCGGGACGGCTTGTGGTAGTGCCAGCCGCCGCTCTAGGTCCCCTCAGCTCCAGCCTCCACTGGCGCATGAGGGCGGGAGCGAGCCTAGCAGGCCCTGGCCAGAAGGCCCTGCCTGGGCTTGGCCCTGTCTCTGCGCCTTGCCCCACCCTTGCTGACCAGCCCAGCTCTTAGCGAGGGCCACCATGGAGTGGTGCGTGAGCAGCAGGCCCAGGCGCTGTCCGGGAGCCCTGGTGGCCTGGGGTGGACAGGGCACAGCACCCTCTTCTAGAGCCATCGACGGTCAAGACTCTGCCAGTGGCTCATGTGCCCTTCTGAAGTTGAAACTGAAGAGGAAGCAGGAAGAGATGGTGGATTCTACCTCGGGGCTCTTTGGGGGGTGTCTCTGCTCATGTCTACAGTGCTCAGTCTGTTCTCCCCGAGGGTCCCTCTTTTCCCCTCCCTGCGTCTCCCTATCCCCTGCTTTGCCCCCCTTTGCTGCCGAGGGGGAAGGGAGGTAGGCTTGCTAGATTGGATATTCTCCCAACCATTTTTTTCCCTCCAGCACCTGGGGTAGAGGCTTTTGAAATCCTCAGAGCCACAATTTGCCTCTTCCTTTTTCATGTCTCCTGCAGCTGTGCCCAGAAGGCTTATGGGTGTTGGCTATCTGGTTACCCAGTGAGGAAGGTACTGGGGTAACTGAGAAGGCAAGGGGGTGAGGTGGGACCCTTTGGGTTCATCCAGAGCCCCCTACCCCCCCCCCCACACCTGTGGGGGTGTTGAGCTCTTTCATCGCTCGCGGCTAGGTGGGGGGCGCTGAGGAAATCCATTACTGGCAATCGCAAGGCTTCCTAAATGCCTCCTCAGCTTTGGGCCACGGCACATTTAGAAGGCAGGATGGAGATGAGAGCGACACTAATGACTCAAGTGGTCTGAAAAGAGACCTTTGGAGAAAGGGCAGAGAGATCGGAACATCCCGCTAGGGGAGACGAGGTGGAGGAGGAGCATCCCCTACCCGCCCCACCCCCAGCCCCGTAATTGCTTTGCTCCCCAAAGGCTCCTTGTAAGCAGATGCCTGCCCTCGTCCTCAGAGGGCCCAGTGAGAAATTAGCTTAAATTGGCGCTGGAAAGATTGAGGTTATGTGTAAGGAGGAACTTTTGAAAAAGTCTAAAATATGCTACCAGGAGAGGCTGGCTGCGGGTTCTCTGGAGAGGCTGGCTAAAAATAGCTCCTTCTTTAAAAATAGGTCTGGTGGCTTTAAAACACAGAGTACCATTGGCTCAGCAGCGTGGGGAGGGGGTGAGTACAGACCGTCCTGGCCCTGTACCCCACTGCCCCCCCTCAGCTGCCCTAGCCCCCAGCCCCGGCCAAGGGGTGCAAGCAGCAGTCAGCTTTGCTTTCTGCCGGGACCCACATCTGGAGGTCTTCAACAGGAGATGTATTCTCCCATTTGCCTCTGGCTGACCCGCGACATGACATGGCAGCCTGGAGCTTGGCGAGGTGTTCTTTCTGAGAGAGGTGGTTTCCGGGCTCTCCTCACTCTTTCCCAGTTGTCCCAGCTCCTCTCCATTCTCCAGTTCCTAGGGTGTTTTCTGGGGTTGATTGTCTGTGTGGGTTCTGGCCCAGGACCACCCCCGCCACCTGTGCAGCCCTCCGTCACCGGCTTCTCGGCAACCCTGGCCCAGCCACTTCCTCTTTGGCTAGGTGGACAGTCAGTGCCCGGCTCCGACTCCCCAACTAATCCTCCAATCCATCGCCTGGAGTTTGCCTAGCGCAAACAATGTCCTAGGCGACGCTCCCTCTGAAAACAGAGCGCATGGCGGACGATGGTGCCACTCCCGCCCAACACCCTCGGGATCAAGCCCCAACCCCAGAGCTGGCACAGGACTTTCCAGGGAGTGTCCTTGTCTACCCTCGCTGTGTCCTTCCCTTCCCATGAGCCCCACCCCGGTTCCTGGCCCATCCATGCTGTGCCTCTGCACAGACCAAGCCCCTGTCTGCCATGCCTTCCTCCCTCTGTCCCCCCTCCGCCCCCCGTCTCCACATCACTCAGCTAGGATCTCTCCTGTCCATCTTCCAGTAGCTCCTTCTGCCCGTCCCCTCCACAGCCCTGCATTTGCCCCATGAATTGCCCTGGCAACTTAGAGGCAAGCCAGTTGGTGGCTGTTCCTCTCCTGTCCTGCAAGGGAGGTCAGACAGTGGGTGCCCAGGCAGATGGGCCTCTTGGAGGAGCCCCGGGGCCCCCAGCTTGTTAGCTCACTCCCAGTCACCGTGGCAGGAAGGTGGCCTTGTGTCTTAGCCATATGAAGAATGACCAACTGTGGCCGCTCCCTCTGCCTGGCCCCGCCCCAGCTGACCAGTGAGGGTAGGCAGAGCCAGCACGTGACCCAAGATGGTTCCCTGGCAGTGAGCATGCCTGATGCCTGGCTGGGAGAACCAGGGGGGCTGAAGTGAGTCCCCCTCCCCCCCCAGCAGTGGTCGGAGAAGTGGATGTTAGGGATGGGGATGTAGGGGGATCGAGCCTGCATCATTCTGAATAAGAGCAACAGAGGTGGAGACAGATCCATGTAGCGATCCATAAGTCCCCCATCAGCCATGCTAGACCGAGCTCACATGCCTCACGTGGAGAGGAGCAAAAGGAATCAGTGCATTGGGAATGCGCAGGTCACTCCACCTGCAGATCGAACGACGACTGGGTCATTCCTAAATGCTCTCACTGAGTGATTAGGTTGGTTCAGTCAATAGATGATTTGGGTGGCTTGGTCAATCATTTCTCCATGACCCACCATGTGATATGCACCAGGCAGCCAAGGAAGAAAGAGAACTTCCTTTCCCACACATGAAGGAGGGAGAGGAGGAGGAAGGAAAGAAGGAAGGAAGGAAGGAAGGAAGGAAGGAAGGAAGGAAGGAAGGAAGGAAGGAAGGCTCAGTGTAGGACTAGCTTGGTAACAGTGGCAGTAGGGGAGTGGCCCTAGTGCATATACCTTGGCAGCCATACTGCCACTTCCCATGCCCCACGTTCACAGACCTCTGTATCTCTCATTTTTGATGACACACAAGAAATGTTGGCATTTGGCCCAGAGTCCAACATGTAGCAGAATATTAACTGTAGACACGAATATGCTCCAAGTGTTCTCTGTAATAACTTAGACATCATCTGCATGCACGTGCGCGCACACACACACACACACGCACATGCCAGTGCTGGGGCTTTGCATCTTTGCTTGGCTTTTTCACTTACGTGCAGCTGGTGCTCTACCAGTTGGCGCCTCCAGTCTGGCTTTTTGCTGGTTAATTGGAGGTGGAGCCACACAGACTTCTCTCCCCCTGGGCTGGCCTTGAACCTCAAGCCTCCTCTCTCAGCCTCCAGAGCAGCTAGGATTACGAGTGCCTGGCAGCATAGTTGATCACCCATCTGATTTTAAGTTAATGCGATGTCACACCATGAACAGAGCAGAGAGCTCACACAACACGTCGGTCCTACCAGGAGGGCGGAGTCCTGGAGCCTGCCCTCAATGTGCCCCTCTGTGTGGCGTCTCTGGAGGGGAGAGGTGCCCTCAGAGGGGTCTCCAGGGCTGACTGACCTCCCCCCGCCCCCCGCCCTCAGTGATGGAGCAGAAAGTGACTTGAGGTGCCCTGGGGGGCTGGTCCCAGCCACCTCCCACAGCCCGTACCCTGCGCCCCTGTGCCTCTGCTTAGTGTAGAGGACTGAAGGGATTCAGCTTGGCTGTAAGCCAGGTGCCGGTAGCACACGCCTGTCATCCTAGCTACCCAGGAGGCTGAGATCTGAGGATTGAAGTTCAAGACCAGTCAGGACACAAAGGTCCATGAGACTCTTATCATTCTGAAATAAGGTGAAAGTGGAGCTGTGGCTCCAGTGGTATAGTGCCAGCCTTGAGAAAAAAAAAAAAATCCATGCAAGAGGAAGAAGCCCTGAGTTCAAAGCTAGTATTGGCACACACACACACACACACACACACACACACACACACACACACACACAGCACTTGGCTTTCACTCACACTCGCTTTTGGCCAAGCGTGAAACTTACTGTCCATCTTGTACCTTCAACTCCCTCCTTGAGCCTCTGCTCTCTCTTACCACCACCTCTTTCTCTGCTGCTCCAGGGCTTCTAGAACCTTCCCTGCCTTTCCTGTCCTCATTTTATTGTAGCTAAGCATCCATCTCCACCACACTGCTGAGATAGAGCCTGTCAAGGTCATGATGACCTCTGTATTTTACAGTCACTTCCTTGTTACCCTCTTGGGCTTAATGGTGACTCTTCCTTCTTTTATTTGTTTGTTGTTGGTGGTGGTGGTGGTGGTGATGATGGGGCTTGAACTCAGGGCCTGAGCACTGTCCTTGAGCTTCTTTTGCTCAAGGCCAGCGCTCTACCACTTGAGCCATGGCGCCACTTCCGGGTTTCTGGTGGTTTAATTGGAGTCTCACAGTCTTTCCTGCCTGGGCTGGCTTTGAGCTGTGATCCTCAGATCTCAGCCTCCTGAGTAGCTAGGATGACGGATGTGAGCGGCCAGTGACCCAGTCCTCTCTTCCTTCTCGAATCCATCCTCCCCCTGGCTCCGGCCCCTCACGGCTTCTCCAGCCACTCCCCGGCTCCCCGCAGCAGGTTCAGGCTCCTGGCCTTCCCAGGCCCCTCTGGCCTTTCCTCTCCTCCGGGCCAGCAGGGCTGGTGATCACCATTGCAGAGTGGCTCCTGCACCCCAGTTCTTCCTTCCATGGCTGCCGTCTGGCCCCCTCTACGCATACACAACATGAGCCTCCTGAGCTACTAGGTCTCCCTCCTCCGCCCCTCCTCCCCCGTGCCCTGTGCCCCTGTGGCACCGTCTACCGCCCAGCTGCTCGCCACACGCCGTCCTCGCTGTCCTCTGTCCTCAGAGGCGGCTGCCACGTGCCTGAAAGCCGGTAATTTATAAAGAATAGAGGTTGATTTGGGTTTGGAGACTGAGAGACACCGTGCCCAGCATCTGCTCGGCAGCGGCTGGGATGCAGCCTGGTGGAGGCCAGCCAGCCGAGTCCCCCCAGCCGAGCCCCCCCAGCTCAGGGCTCTGTGCCTTTTCCTTAGAAGCCATGGATGCCATTCTGGGGCCCCACCCTCGTGGCTCCATCTAACCCAAGTACCTCCCCAAGGCCCCGTCTCAGGGATAGGGGCCACCCCACAGGACTCAGCCTTCAGTGCTTGTCCTCAGAGCAGCCTGCAGCCCCACAGCCCGGCCCTGGCTCTGTACTCTCAGCTGGAGCCTCCCCCCTCCCCCATGGACCACACAACTCCACACACACAGACAGCCATGGCTAGGAATGTGGCTTAGTGGTAGAGTACTTGCCTAGCATGCATGAAACCCTGGGTTCGATTTCTCGGTACCACATACACAGAAAAAGCCAGAAGTGGCGCTGTGACTCAAGTGGCAGAGTGCTAGCCTTGAGCACAAAGAAGCTCAGGGACAGTGCTCAGGCCCTGAGTTCAAGCCCCAGGACTGGCAACAACAACAGCAACAACAAACTAGACAGCCAGCAGGGCTTCATGCCTGTCACCCTACCTACTCCCAGAGGCTGAGATCTAGAGGATCACAGTTCAAAGTGAGCCCAGGCAGAGAAATCCTTGAAACTCCATCTCCAAAGAAACCAAGAAAACAAGGCTGGAGGCGTGGCTCAAGCAGTAGAGTATCAGCCAGGCAAGCAAGCGAGCTGAGCGCAGGCTCTGACGCCCTGAGTTTAAACTCCAGCAATGCAAAAATAAAAGGAAATAACACTTAAATCAGGAGCTGGGGGTGCTGCTCATGGTGAGTGCTTGCTTAGCAGGCTCGAGGCCTTGGGTTCCACCCCCAGCACCTCAAACAGCAATAATAAAATGTAAATAAACCCACATTATACATCAACCCCCGGCTGGCTCCCACTAGCCCCTTGGATTACACTTTTGAAATAGGTGACCCAGGGCCCAAAAATTTTTGCCACACCTCCAGCTCCTTTTTGCCTTGGTTATTGTGGGGGTAGGGGTGGGCTTGAACTCAGGGCATGGATGCTGAGCCTGAGCTTTTCCCCCCGCTCAAAGCTGGTGCTCTACCCCTTAGCTACAGCTCTTCTTCCGGCGTTTCTGCTGACTAAGTGGAGTGATAAGAGTCCTGCCTGGGCTGGCTTCAAACCTTGGTCCTCAGATCTCAGCCTCCTGAGTACCGAGGATGACAGGCGTGAGCCACTGCTGTCCTGCTGGGCATTGGTTATTTTCAAGGTGGGCTCTCGCCTTACGCCAGAGAAGGTCTGGGCTGCAGTCTTCTTGCTTCTGTTTTCCCGTGTGGCTGGGAATGACAGATGCATCCAACCATTGGTCTTTCCCCATAGCTGGGACCACAGGCCCCTGCGGCAGCATCCACACTGGGTTGACATGGAGTCTCCCAAACTTTATAGCCTGCGTTGGCCTCCATTGCCACCTTCCAGTCTTCAAGGCGTATAAGATCACGGGCGTAAGGCACTGTGCCCTGCTGTGTGGTTTTTCTTTCTTTCTTCCCATCTCTTGGTAGTACCGTGGGTTGAACTCAGGGCCTCCTACTTGCTAGGCAGGTGCTCTACTGCTCGAGCCACGCCTCCAGCCCCAGGCTCCAATTTTCGAAACGGGATGTTTAAAATGCAATCACAAAGGCACACTGAGGTATCTGAGTGAAGTGTAATTTTCATTTATTGACTTTTCTTCAAACACAGTCTTTCCTACTTGGGGGATAAATGGAATTCAATCTAGAAATCAATGCTTTTCTAAACTAAGACTTTGGGAAATTAATTATTCTGCCAGCAGGCCACATCTAGCTTCGGGGCGTAGCTGGGAGTTTGGTGTTACAGCGCCCTGCGTTTACCTCCCCGTGCTGGCAGACAGCCGGGGCTGTTCCAGGACGGAGCCCATTGCAGCTCCCTGTCCCCTGTTCTCGTCCTGTAGATGGAGAAACTGAGGCACCAAGAGGGCCTCCTGAGAGAGAACTTAGAACAAGTCTCATTAGGCAGCTGTGGCTCACACCTGTCACCCCAGTTGCTCAGGAGGCTAAGGTCTGAAGGTCACCGTTCAAAGCCAGCCCGGGCAGGAAAGTTTGTGAGACTCAGATCCCCAGCAAATCAGCCAATAGCAAGAAGTGGAGCTGGGGTTCAAGTGGTAGAGTGCCAGCCTTGAGCAGAAGAAGTTAAGCGAGAGTGTGAGGCCCTGAGTTCAAGCTCCAGTGTTGGCAGGAAGGAAGGGAGGAAGGGAGGGAAAGGGGGATGGAGGGGTGGGTGCTCTGGCCCGGAGGGAGCATGGCTTCTCCCTGGGGAACTGTTCTGAGGGGCGGCACACTGGGTAGGGAGGGAGGCCACCCAATGTCTATTGTAAACTCCAGTGATTAAGACAGGGTCCCAGCTAGGCTGGGTGGCTCACGCTTGTCACCCCGGTTTACTGGGGAGGCAGAGATTGGTAGCACGGAGAGAGGAGACCAGCCTGGGCACAAAGCTAGTGAGACCCTTCCCCCTCTACCCCCATCTCAAGAAGACAAACCAGCATGGCAGTACGCGCCTGGGATCCCAGCTGGGTAAACACGTGTGTGATCCTTAAAAGGGAATACGGTGGTGTTGGCGCAGGGAGACAGAGGGGAGATGAAGAGGGAGCAGGGAAGGAGGGGAGGAAGGGGCAGGGAGGGGGCAGACAGGGGACAGGGTGGCCACTGGCGGGAGACAGCCCCAGGTATGCACGGCGCTCGGGAAACAGAACAGCCGAGTAGCCGTTTTCTGAAGTGTTTGGGACTGAAAGGCTCAGCACGCATGTGCTGACGCACACACAGATATCTTGGGGATGGGACCCAAGTCGAAACACGAAATTCATTCTATTGTGTACAGCTGCTACACATATTATCCTGAAGGTAATTTTATAGTGTTTTTCATGTACTTGCAGTGTGTGTGTGTGTGTGTGCACACGCACGCACGCATGCACATGTGTGTGTCAGTTTGTTTTTGTCACTCAAGGCTGGCACTCTATCACTTGAGCCACAGCTCCATTTCCAGCTTTTCGGTGGTTTATTGGTTCATTGGACTTCCCAAGGCTGGCTTTGAACCCCGATCCTCTAGATCTCAGCCTCCTGAGTAGCTGGGATGACAGGCGTGATGAGCTGCCAGCCGCTGGGGGAATCGGGGCCCTTTCATGAGTGTTGGGCCCGGTGCCCACTAAGCTGTCCACACCCCACGCTGCCCTGGGCTGACACCCCCCCTAGGCGGAGCTTACATCTTCTCTCTGGAGGATTAAGGATCCTCGCCCTGGGTGTGCCGTCAAACCCGTGTGCACCAGAGCAACCCCAGCAGAGGTTCATGGCCCTGGCCGTGGCTGGAATTTCAGAGATAGGGACGGAGGTGAGACAGCCCCACGGGCCGTCCTGCTCTGTTCTTTGCTGGCCTCCCTCCCCTGGGGTCCACCTCCCCTCCTCCTCCTAACTGGCAGCCAGTAGGTGACTGGAGGGGGGAGGCCCTGGGTGGGGACGAGCCCCCCCTAACTCCTGACACCCGCTTGCTCCCTGCCCCACAGGCCTGCTGGGAATGGTGGCCCACATGATGTACACCCAGGTGTTCCAGGTCACCGTGAGCCTCGGCCCTGAAGACTGGAGACCCCACTCCTGGGACTACGGGTGGTCCTTCTGGTGAGTGGCCTGAGACCTCGGGGCAGAAGCGCCTTCAGGTGTTGGAGCCCCAAGGCATGCTGGGACGCCCAGGTGCGGGCTGATGGCTTATTGTCTAAGGGCGCTTTGAGACCCACCCGCAGGCCAGGGGTGGTAAACTGGGCCCCTGGCCACCTGTTTTCAAGCGGCTTTGGGCAGCTAGTGCACGAGGATGAACATTTCACACCATATACAGTTGATAGGAGATTCAAATGTCCGTGTGCCCCTAAGCACAGAGCCCTGTTCACCATTAGTGTGTTATTTCCAAGCTGCTGTGACAACACTGTGGCCATCAAGGACAAATGTCACAGAGACCCAGTGACCTGCTGGGTCCACAAGTCATCCTCCAGCCCTGCTCCAGAGGCCAGCTCTGGCCAGATGGAGGTGGAAGTTGGTGAGCATGGAAGGTTCTGGAAGGTTCTGGAAGTGGGGTAGAAGATCCCAGCCTGGGACGCTGGATGTGGGATTGCAGCACCTCTGGGTGAAGTGAGCCCAGGGAAGGCGCAATGTCAGGATCCTCTTCGGCTTGGGAGCAGAATCCCACGTGACTGTGAACTTGGGCAATGGTTTGCTTATTTGGTTTATTTGTTTTGATTTTTGTTGCCAGTCCTGGGCTGAGAATCCAGGAGACCCTCACTGGGTCACGGGGCCATCACAGAAAACTCGCCCCACATCATTCCAGCAAGGTTAGGCTCATGGGCTCCTGGTTCTGGAAACAGCAGCCAGAGTCAGTGCTGGGGCCACTAGGCCTGAGCTACTTCCTTCTGGCTTCAGTGTCTGAGCCGACCTCCCTCCTGCTGGCCAGGAAACATACACAGAACCCCAGGAATTCTCACCATCCATTCACCGTCGCTCACTGCAGCTAGACATGTCGGGAACGTCCTGACTTGGCTCAGCCAGACTCCCCTCCGAAGCTAGGAATCGGACAAAAGCTCTCAAACGGGGAACGCTGCTGGCCAAGCTCACACAAAGACTGCCTCAGGCCCAGCTGGATCCAGGAGATCCGCAGATTGGATCTGAGACCCAACCACTCTCTGTGTTCCCTTTGGTGGCTTTATTCCGAAGCAGCGATCTTGACTCCTTGGGGGTAACAAGGATGGCCACCGGGCATTGCTTCTAGGCTTGCCTCCTACAAAGAAAGGCAGGACAACTGGCCAGGGAGACGGGGTTTCCTCTTCAAGAGTTCTAGCTAAAGTCCTGGTCCGGGCTTCCGTTGGCTTAGGTCCCCCAAGGCCAATGATTCAGACCCCAGGGGAAGTTTGGACTGTCCAGCCTTGAGTCTGGCCTGAATGCGGTGGTCCAGAGTCCTCTCCCCCCAACTCCAGCTTGAATATGGAAAGAAGAGAAGACAACCCCACCCCCCACCGCCATGAATGCCGGCAGAGGTGGAGGAGTGGGCTATTACTACACAAAAGAGCGAGTGCTTGAAGACCCCGATCGCAAAGGTCCATGGAGCAGACAGCCTGCATCTGCGTCCTGGCCTGGGGCTGGCCAGCGTGTGCCCATCGGTGGTTTGACATGATCATGGGGCATGGCATCCAGGCTGGGCATTCTGTGGCCTTGATGGTGTCATCACAGGGAGGGGGTCTAAGCCACCCTGCCTGGAAGGAGGGATGTCAGTCAGCCCTCTGGTTGCTGTGGCAAATGTCAGCTTGAGGCAGGAAGGATTGACTTGGGCTCACGATTTCGGTCTATGATCATCAGGCTCCTTGACTTCTGGGGTCTGGGTGAGGCGGAGCATCATGGCGGAAGGCCTGGTGGAGGAGGGCTGCTCACCGCCTGGCAGCCAGGAAGCAGAAAGAGAGAGACAGGAAGGAGTGGGGCCATGGAAATCCCCTGCCACACGCCCCAGGCACCTGTGGCCTCCACCTCCCCAAAGTGAATCCATGAAGGGATGAATCCAAGGATTGGGCCAGAGACCTCAGGATCCATTTCCTCTCCATGGCTGGGCCCACCAGCCTTCAACACTTCCGGTCCTTCCTCCTTCCACTTGGTTCCACCTCCTCTAACGCCAAGGAATTTCCTTAAAGGGACTTTGACCCAAGAACAGGAGTCCTGATCCTTTAAGTAGGACAATCCTAGGGAGAGTAGCTCTGGCTCCAGCTCCCTTCCCTCCCCCCCCAGCCTCCTTCCTTCCCAAGACTTTGACCTTGGAAGGTCATTCACCCTGAGCCTACAGTGTCCCGGGAAGGGGGCTTGTGTTCAAGCCTGAGCAGGTGTGAGGCTCTCATCTGCCATAGATGACACTGGGATCGAGGTAGACCCTTTCTGGCAGACTGGAGACCTCACACAAGCCTCCTGTGGTGTCAGAGGTGGGATTCGAACCCAGGTAGTGCACCCCTGCCTACTGCTCTTCTTACCTTGCCTCTGCGGGTGGGAATTTCGTTGTTGTTGTTGTTTTGGCCAGTCCTGGGCCTTGGACTCCGGGCCTGAGCACTGTCCCTGGCTTCTTCCCGCTCAAGGCTAGCACTCTGCCACTTGAGCCACAGCGCCACTTCTGGCTGTTTTCCATATATGTGGTGCTGGGGAATTGAACCCAGGGCTTCATGTACACGAGGTGAGCACTCTACCACTAAGCCACCTTCCCAGCCCCTGCGGGTGGGAATTTTAATCCACGCATGGACCCGTGGGATCTCAGAGAGGTTGGATCGCTCGACTCGGGCCACACAGCCTGAGGCGGCGGCACAGTGGTTCGTCTCTGTCTGCTGTCTCCACAGTTCCCGGCTCTCCGCTCTGAGGCTGCCGCGGTCCCCCGGGGGTCTTCTCCTTTTGTGGAAGCTGAGGCCTCCTACCCTGCCCCTGTGCTCCCCTCTGCCTCTCAAGCAGCCCCCCAACTCCATCACTTACTAAAGGCCGGGCGATGATGGCTGCTCCTTTCTCCCTGTCACGGAGACTCACAAGATGGATTGGCCTGATTTCCCATCTCCCACATTGGGGGCATCGCCGGGGCTGGGCCTTGTCATCCTTCTTGTTTAATATACGTGAGGCTATCTGTCACAATTGTCACCCCAGAGCCCCTCTGGCCCACCCAGGCGTGGAGAGGAGGCCCGCTCTTCCGGGAGAGAGCCAGCCTGTGCCCAGGCCCAGCAGGAAGACCCAGGCTGAGGGGCTCTGGGGGGCTTGGAGGTGAAGAGCTCTGTGATTGGTGGGGGGGGGGGGGAGGCTGGAGGCTGGGTTCCGGCTTCACCCCCAAACTCCCTGCTGGACTCCTGGCAGTGAGTGAGAAGTCGAGGGCATGACCCCTGGGGTCAGCTCACGACCTCTGGGGTCAAAGCCACTTACTGCTCTCATGCCTCAGTGTCCCTGCAGTGAAGTGGTGACATCACCCCGACCTCTGTGTCTCCTCTCCGTGGTTTGGTGGCTGGGCTGGGCTGGTGGCCTTTCCTGGGGACCTCCACAGGTGTTGGCCGTGGCAGCTGGGGCTCAGGGTGGGCACCGGGGACGGAGGATCACGCGGCTGGCCGCACAGTGACCGCTCGCAGCAGGGAGGCCTCAGCACCATTTGGCTGCCCAGTGACGGCTGGGCCTCGGGGGAGGCCACAGCTCCAGTGGTGTGGCTCCGTGGGGCTGTCCAGTGACCAGACCCAATACCCGTGTCCGCCGTCCAGCTCCCCTCAGGCCCCGCACCCAGAGCTCCCAGGAACCCTCAGCACCGGGTGTGGCAGACCTGGGCTTCTGCCCTGGCTGGGAGGAGCCGGCCCACATTTCCCCTCTTCTGGTCAGATCCGTGTCTGGGGAAGGCAGCTGATCCCTAAGTCGTTTCAACCAGGCCTGTCATCTCATTTTCAAAATTAATATCCCGAGTATCACAGTGACAAGTGAAATCGCCTACCGTTCAAAATAATAGCGACTGGGAATCGGGGATATAGAAAATCAATTCCTTCCACACCCCAGCCAGCGGGGCTGACCAGAGAGCTGCACATTTGAAAACCAGTCATCAGCCACCACCAGATCAACAGACTGGAGAAAAATCAGACGCTCCAGCGATGGGGGAAAAGGCGCCCGGTGTAATTAGACGTCTGCGCATGATGGAAAAGACTGAATTTGAGCGCACGGCCCCAGCTCTGCCCCGAGTTGGCAGGAATTCCCTGTGGTTGGCTCTGCACTGCTGCTTCGACAGACGGGGTGATTGGTCTCCATTGTTGAGATGTTCTCTGTGGTGCAATAAAACATACAGAAAAAGGATAACACAAGGGGCTGGGAATGTGGCCTAGTGGTAGAGTGCTCACCTTGTATACGTGATGCCCTGGGTTCGATTTCTCAGCACCACATATATAGAAAAGTCCAGAAGGGGCGCTGTGGCTCAAGTGGTAGAGTACTAGCCTTGAGCAAAAAGAAGCCAGGGACAGTGCTCAGGCCCTGAGTCCAAGGCCCAGGACTGGCAAAAAACAAAACAAAACAACAACAAAAAAAGGATAATGAGGGGAAGTGGGAGGGGGAGGGGGAAATGCGGGAGGAGGTAACAAGTAGAACGAGAAATGTACTCACTCCCTTTCATATGAATCTGTAACCCCTCTGTCTCACACTTGGACAATAAAGAAAAAAGGATAACACAAAAGTTCAAGGAGCCGGGTACTTGTGTCTCACGCCTGTCATTCTCGCTACTCAAGGAGGCTGACATCTGAGGATCACAGTTTGAAGCCAATCCTGGCAGAAAAGTCTCTGAGACTCTTATCTGCCATTAAACACCAAAAATCTGGAAGTGGAGCTGTGGTTCAAGCAGTAGAGTGCTAGCCTTGAGCAAAGAAAAGCTCAAGGAAGCGCTCAGGCCCTGAGTTCAAGCCCCAGGCCCTGCACCAAGAAAAACAACACCAAAGACAGACCCAGAAACAGTGACTCGGAAACCAAGCCCCAGAAGCAGAGAAGCTACCCCTTTCCTGGTCCTAGATGCTTGTGGGCCTGCCTGCTGCAGAGGGATGGGGCCAGGACGTGGTTTCTAGAACAGAATCTGGCTCGGCTGGGTGTCCCAGGGCCCCTGGCTGCTCCCTCTTCTGTCCTCACAGGACGGCAAAGGTCATTGTCCCTTTACCTCCCAGGGGGAGAACAAGTCAGACAAGGGGCCGTGAGCCCATCTCCATGGCCAGACGTCCAACCCATGCTGCAGCGCAGGGCTAGGGTGTCTGTGAACATCATGGCCTTTCTCCTGTTCCACCCTCACTTGTGCCTCCAGACCCAGCCCAGCCTCCCGGGACGGGGCCTCCCTGCCTCCCTCAGGTCCTGGCCAGCACTCACAGCTCCCCCCCGCCCTCTGTCTCCACAGCCTGGCCTGGGGCTCCTTCACCTGCTGCATGGCAGCCTCGGTCACCACGCTCAACTCCTACACCAAGACGGTCATTGAGTTCCGGCACAAGCGCAAGGTCTTCGAACAAGGCTACCGGGAAGAGCCCACCTTCATGGATGCCGAGGCCATCAAGTACTTCCGGGAGAGGTCAGTGTGGGCCGGGCCACCACTACCCACCCCCAGGAGGAGGGAGTTCCTTCCCCAACGAGTCATCTGATATGGCCCCCCCCCCTTTCTTTCTCGGTCTTTCCTGAGATCACCTCCCCAATAAACCACCTGTCCTGGAGTCTGCAGCGTCAGGGAGCTGAGGCGGCCTCAGGATCAGCCAGAATCCGAGGAGGGGCAGAGGAGAAGGGAAGGCAGCCCGCCGGGCAGCATGGGGGAGCTGCCCTTCTGTGGGGTCACCCGGGAGAGTTTTAGGCCAAGGAAGAAGATGGTGGGGCCTTCCTTGGACAGTTCCAGATCCTTCTTTGGCGGTTGCAGTGTGGTCACTCTGCACCTGCGCCTCCTTCCTGTTCCGTGAGGGCACAGAGAATGTCCGGGCCTCAGGACCTTTGCACATGCTGTGGCTCCGCTGGAATGCACCCCGCTGGCTGTCACTTGTTCAACGAGGCCTTCGATACTCACCTGGTCTGAATGTGCACCCCACGCATCCCATCCCCCCACCCAGGATCTCCTCAGCGTCCACCCCTCCCCACCTGAGGAGCAGGCCTGCCCTGGGTCTCCACAGTCAGCCCTTGGGGAAACTTCCAGAAAATGGGCTTCGCCCCCCGCCCCCACACCGGCCTTCCTTCTTTTCTTCCCTCCCTTCCCCTTGCCTTTCTTTTTCTTCCTCCCTCTCCTTCCTTTCTCTTTTCCTCCCTCCACCCTTCCTTCCTTCCTTCCTTCCTTCCTTCCTTCCTTCCTTCCTTCCTTCCTTCCTTCCTTCCTCCTGCCCTCCCTTTTATTTTACTTTATTTTTGGCAGTGCAGCGCTGGGGATGGGACTCTGCGCTTGCTAAGCCTGCTCTCTGCCGCACCCGAGCCCTTGCGCCCGCCATTTCTAAGGCAGAGGGGGGCAGAGCCTGTGCACTCGGCCTGCGGGCCTGGGCCCTGAATTCGGCACAAACTACTATTCCCTCCCCCCTTCCCCTCCCCTCCCCCCTCCCCTCCCCTTCCCCTCTACCCCCTCCCCTTCATCCACAGGGCCTCCTGGCTGTCCTCCGCTCTGCTCTAGGGGGGCCCGAGGGGAAGATGGGGAACAGGGGTCTCCGGTGGACAGGACTGTGAGGTGCTGGGTGGGAGGCAGGCGGGAAGTCAGAGAGGGTGGAGAAAGCTAGAGATGCCATGCCACGTCCCGGAAAGAGCCGGGGCCTGGGTTAGAAGTGAGGCGGGAGGGAGGGAAGAGAGGTCTCAGGCCACGGTGAGAAAGGATCCCGAGGGAAGATTCCAGATGGATGCGCGCATGGGCACGAGGCGGTGGGGCTGGGAGTGTGAGGCCGCGTGGCCCGGCCCCGTGGAGCCCTGGGATTTGTGTGGGTTACGAGTAGACGACAGCAGCTAGGCTGCTCCAGTGCCCGGCCGCCGGCAGCTGGTGCTGGGAAAGAGCTCCTCACCACAAGTGGGAAGGTGTGAGCTTTGTCCACACGGGGAATTGTGGGGTGGGGGGGGGGACGTGTTTAGATTGACTTCAGGAATATTACACAGTCAGGCACCGGTGGCTCCCGTCTGTCATCCTAGCTACTGAGGAGGCTGAGGTTTGAGGATCATGGTTCAAAGTCAGCCTGGGCAGGCAAGTCCTTGAGACTCTCATCTGCAATTAACCAACCAAAGGCTGGGGGTGGGGTCTCTTGCTCAAGTGGTAGAGCTCCAGCCTTGAAAGAAAAAGCCAAGTGAGAGTATGAGGCCCTGAATTCAAGCCCCAGAGCCAAAACCACTTCCCCCAAAAGAAATATTACACAGCTGGGGAAACCCTATTACCTCCAAATCAGAAAATAAGGTTATACATGAAGAAGGCTCTAGATCTGATTCCTTACCTTTTGTCATGTTGAATAATCCACATTAGCTTTTGCACCTATATGCTGCTAAATAATATTGTCCGGTGCACCTCAGTGTGTGATTTGGAAAAGCAAGCACACTTTTGTAACATCCGCCTGGTTTGTGATAGACATAGCTGGTGAGCCACACAATTATTTGCTGGCAACTGAGGATCTTCTTTTTGCAAGAACAATAGGCTTGCCTCTCTATTCTGCCTCAGTTTCCCAGAGTATCTGATAAAAATATTGAGGCCCATTCTTCACACCAAGAGGTGCAAGTGGCCTTTGTAAAACCTTCCCCCCCAAAAGGGGGTGCCAGGCTCTGTCAGCTCAGCCTCATTCTCAAATACGTGCTTGAATTGTGTGTGTGTGTGTGAGTGTGTGTGTGTGTGAGTGTGTGTGTGTGTGTGTGTATGTATGTGCCAGTCCTTGAACTCTGGACCTAGTCACTGTCCCTGAGCTCTTTTGCTCAAGGCTAGTGCTCTACCACTTTGAGCCACAGCACCACTTACAGTTTTCCGGTGGTTAATTGGAGATAAGAGTCTCCCAGACTTTCCTGCCTGGGCTGGCTTTGAACTGTGATCCTCAGATCTCAACTTCCTGAGTAGCTAGGTTACGGGTGTGAGCCACTGATGCCTGGCTTGCTTGCTTGCTTGCTTCTCCCTCCCTCCCTCCTTCCCTTCCTCCCTCCCTCCCTTCTTTCATTTTTCTCTTTCTTTCTTCTCAGGATGGAGAAGGGTGATGGAAGCGAGGAGGAGGACTTCCGCTTAGACTGTCGCCACCAGGGATATTCAACTCGTAAGTGCCCCTCCCACACCTCTGTTTGGGGAGACTGAGGCTAGGGTCTCAGCATAGCAACTTGTGGCCACAAAGCTGCAGCTGGGGGGTCTGGCTCAGCTAAGGGCTGGGAGAGAAAGAGAGAGAGAGAGAGAGAGAGAGAGAGAGAGAACACAGTCTGTGTGGAAGCAGTTCATGTAGTCAAGGGGGCCCCCAGGCCCTGAATTCAAGCACTAGTACAAACATACTTAAAAAAAAAAAAAGTAAATGGGATCAAGAGGCAAAGTAGAGGTGCGTGTGCTTCACTGAGGCGAGGAGATGCCCCTGAGCTGTGCCGTGAATGGCGGTGGCGGGATGCTGGCGGCGTGGCGGGCCTCATGAGCCGAGCCTCCCGGTGCAGTGTGAGCTCTCTGTCCTGAGCGGGGGTTTCCTCCTGGTGTCTCCCCGAGAGCAGAGTACCCCGGATTCCCGAGTACCATCCCCGCTGCCACCCACCTCCGCCCCTGTGTGCCGCTGCTTGTGCTTGTGTGACAGAGAGCAAGCAGGCCCTGGCCGCATCAAAAGGGGCTGCCGGGAGCCGGGCGCTGGGGGCTCACACGCCTGTCACCCCAGCTACACGGGAGATGGTGGTTCAAATCCAGCCTGGGCGGGAAAGCCTGTGAGACTCATCTCCAATTAACTAAGCCCTGCCCCCCCCCCCCCAAAAAAAAGCCAGAAGTGGAGCTGTGTCTCAAATGATAGACTGCTAGGCTTGAGCAAAAACACCTCAGGGGTAGTGCGCAGGCCCTGAGTTCAAGCCCTAGGACTGGTACCAAGAAACAAGGAGTGTGTGTGTGTGTGTGTGTGTCCTGTGAGGATGGTCCCTGGCCAGGCCCGGTGTGATCACTGGTGAGAACTCCTCCTGTGCATCCCGATGCTCACACAGAGAGCCCCAGGACCCGGCCTCGCGCTGTGGCCCAGACAGTATTTTGTTGCTGCCTGCCTGAGTCTTGCAGTGTTTCTGCCAGGAGCAACTGTTCAGGACCCGCTCACTGGCAGGAGGCCGGGAGCCGGCTCTTGGCTCTCCTGGGGGAGGGCTCACCCGGCCTTGAGAAGAGGGCTGGGCTTTCCACGCAGATGGGGAAACGGAGGCTCCGAAGGCCATCAGCTGTGCTGAGGAGATCACCTGCCCACTGGACGATGTTCAGATCTGACTCCCCACTCGGCCCCAACTCAGCTCCTCCCTCGCCCCTCTGACAGCTGGAACCTCAGGCGCGCCCTCCCTGGGCCTACACACCTGCTCTCCGCCCCGGGGCCTGCACTGTCCCCCTAAATCTCTTGGGGGCGGGGCTCGCTTTGTCACGCCATTAAATTTCAGCTGAAAAGGCCCCACCCCTGAGGAGCCATCTCTGATCTACAACAGTCTAGTTAGCCAACATGGCCTCATTCTCCCTCCCTTCCTGCCTCCCTCTCTTCGTTCTTGCTTCTTCCTTCCTTCTTTCCTCCCTCCCTCCTCCCCTCTTTCCTCATTATTCCTTCTTCTTTCCTTCCTTGCTTTTTCCTCTCCTCCCTTTCTCCCTCCCTCCTTCCCTCTTCTCATCCTTCCTCTCTCCTTCTGTTCCCTCCTTTCTTCCCTTCCTCTATAGTCTGTATCCCTCCCTCCCTCCCTCTCTCCTTCCCTCCCTCCCTCCCTCGCTTCCCATGCCTCCCTTGAACCCAGGATTACAGTCATGAGCCATCATGTTGCACTTCTTTATTGAGATGAGGTCTTGCTCACTAATTGTCCAGGCTGGCCTTGAATCCTCCTAATTTCCATCTCCCAAGTGGCTGGGCTTACAAGCCTGAGCCACCCGCCTTGCCCAGCTCAGATTCTCTTCTAGAATTTCTGGTTTTGTCCCTCTCTCGGAGACGCTCTTCTGTGTTTCAGTGTGGCTTCTATTCGCTTGCCTGGCTCTGCGGTGCTTCCTGTCCAGCCCGCATCCTGCAGGCTCCTGTCCGCATTCTGGGGACATTGTGGCACACAGGAGTCCCCTGCCTCCCATACCAGCCACCGTGTCTATATATATATATATAAGCAGTGGCATCAACGCTTGCTTCTCTAAACATGGTCTCCAACGCTGTCGCTTCTAAGTCTGGGCTTCTGTGGCTTATTCTCCTTGAAGAATGAGTTGGCTTCCGCAGGCTGCCTTTGGGGCTTTGCGGGGCCACCAGCTAGCTGGGGACGCGTGGATGGTGACATCGACGCTATCAGAGCAGGCCTGCCCCTCTGTGTCCGGGCGGCTGGGCTCTGCAGTCCATCACGGCTGTCAGCGCTCCTCGGTGTGTCTGGGAGTCCGAGACTGGCCCGGCGCAGAGGCCGCTTCTGGGAGCTTCTGTCTAGACAGGCCCCAGCCGCCGGGGCACCGGCCTCGCAGAGGGAATTTCGAGGCTGAGCCCACAGCAACTTGGCATTTTTATTAGATCGAAATCCAATCCAATCGGGGTCGCCTCAAGTCTCTCCCTTTATTAAAATGGAAGCAGACCGTATTTGTGAAATAAACATCAAGGGCAGCGTTCTGGGCGTGCGGGTGGGCCCACCGCGGGCTGAGGTCTGGCGCCCAGACCATCATCCTCCCCATCCCATCAGTGCTCCGTGTGGCTGGGCTTCGGATGGTCAAGTAAACTCGTGCAAAGGCGGGGAGTCCTGAGGTGCGGGCGAGGCAGGCTGCGTCTGCACCCGGCACCCGGCACCCAGCACCCAGCACCCGGCCCCTGATGCAGCCCCGGGCCCCACTCCCAGCCCAGCGCAGTCTGCTTTCTAGTTGTCCCGTGGCTCTTCTGCCCAGCCAGCACAGCTTGCTGGGCTTTTCACACCTCTTTCAAGGTTCCTAGGCTGGCCAAGAGTGTATTTCACAAACCAGTGCCTTCTGCCGGAGACAGACAGCCATTTCCCTCCCGCCGTGGCACATGCGCCATGGGGCCTGCGGGGTGCCAGCCCTCCCCATCCAGTTCCGTGACCCAGGTCCCCATCGCCGCCCTGAGGCTGCGGCCCAGGGCCTCAGCCCCACCCAGGCCTCTCGGGGCATTTGCCTCGCATGAGGCCCCCCGAAGGGTTTGAACTCAGGGCCTTGCATTTGACACACAGGCGCCCTACCACGTGCGCCACGGCCCAGCCCTCGCTCGCCTTGTCATTCTTTCCTTCTTGTTGGTTTTGTCGGGGTTGGAAATGGTCTCCTGAGGGCCCAAGCGTGTCTTGCAGGCAAGACGCTGCTTGGTTTGCAAAGGATCGAAAATATTTTTTTTTAACTTTTTGTCATCATTTTGGAGCCAGAGGTTTTATTTTGAAATGTGCATGCTCAGCTTCTCTGAATATTTTGGGAGATCTGAACCCAGCGCGCACACACACACACACACACACACACACACACGGTGCTGGTGGCCCAAACCTATAATCCTTGCTATTCAGGATGCTGAGATCTGAGGACTGTGGGTCAAAGCCAGCTGAAAAGTCTCATCTCCAATTATCCACCAAAGAGCCAGAAGCGGAGCTGTGGCTCAAGTGGTAGAGTGCCAGCCTCGAAAGAAACACCCAAGGACCAGCACCCAGGCCCTGAGTTCAAGCCCCAGTCCCGGACCACACCCAACATAAACCACACTCACCTCCCCAGTTCCCACGTGGGAGCCACGGTTCAGCCAGCCAGAGTGGCTGTGTGCAACCACCTCTAAATACTCATTGAGAAAACAAGCAAACTTTTTCAGAGCACCAAATATTTGCTTCTCTCTTTGGAAAAAAAAAGTCAAAACAAACAAGCAAACCTAAAGACCTTTATCTTGGCAGCAAATGACAACTGTTTTAGTCTCTGAGGCCCAAACCAACCCTTTCATCCCAGGGCTAGATTAATTGTAGAACATTTGCAAAATGCTCCTCAAAAAAGGGGGGGGGGGGTAAGCTGGGCACTGGTGGCTCACACCTGTAATCCCAGGTCCTCAGGAGGCTGAGAACTGAGGACCCTGGTTCAAAGCCAGTCCGTGACATTTTTTTTTCTTTTTATTTTGCTATCCTGGGGCTTAAAGGGTCTAGGCATTGTCCCTGAGTCTCTTTATGCTCAAGGCTAGCACTCTACCACTTGAGCCACAGCATCACTTTTGGCTTTCTCTGACTGGTTTTACTGGAGATAAGAGTCTCACAGACATTACTGCCTGGGCTGGCTTCAAACTGTGATCCTCAGATCTCAGCCACCTGAGGACCTAGGATTACAGGTGTGAGCCACCAGTGCCTGGCTTCATGAGACTCATCTCCAGTGAACCACCAGAAAACTAGAAGTAGTGCTGTGGTTCAAAGTAGTAGAGTGCTAGCCTTGAGCAAAACACACACACACACACACACACACACACACACACACACACACCACACACGTATATATGATAAAGAGCTGGTGGCTCATGCCTGTAATCCTAACTACTCAGGAGGCTGCGATCCCAGTACTGCAGTTTGAGATTCTTATCATCAATTAACCTCCAAAAAGCTGGAAGTGGAGCTGTAGCTCAAGTGGTAGAGCTAGCCTTGAAAAATAAAAGAATAAAGCTAAGGGATAGCCCTCAGACCCAGCGGTCAAGCCCCAGGACTAGCATAACAAACAAAAATGATTTTTAGAAACCTGTAGAACATTAACATTAAAGAATATTAAGGATGGGACTATGGCTTAGTGGTAGAGTGCTTGCTTAGCATGCACGAAGCCCTGGGTTCGATTCCTCAGCACCACATAAACAGAAAAAGCCGGAAGTGGTGCTGTGGCTCAAGTGGCAGAGTGCTAGCCTTGAGCAAAAAGAAGCCAGGGATGGTGCTCAGGCCCTGAGTCCAAGCCCCAGGACTGGCAATAAATAAATAAATAAATAAATAAATACAGAAAGGATGGAAAGCTGAGGCCAAGAAAAATCACACACACACACACACACACACACACACACACACACACACACACACACACACACACACACTGCTATCTCTACCCTACCTGTCTCCTCTCCATCCATTGTTCCTGACCCAGCTTGACTTGCCAGGGGTCTGTGGCTCAGTGGTTCCTCTGCAGACAGATAGACACAGGGAGGGAGGACGGTGGATGCGGGGGCAGCGGGAGGGTGGACGGATGCACAGGTGGGCTGGCAGGCAGGTGGAGGGGAGGGGAGGAGAGCGGCAGCTGTGGCCGGGTGGGTGGATGGAGCTGATGGAGCTCTCGGCCCTGACTCTCATCTCCGTCTCTTGCAGGACACCAGGCACACATGGCCGACTCCTGGCCCCGGAGCTCCGCCCAGGAGGCGCCCGAGCTGAGCCGCCAGTGCTGGGTGCTGGGGCACTGGGTGTGAGGACCGCCCGGCCCTCGTGCCCGCCCTCGTGGCTGCCACCATCCTTCATGCCACGCCAGTCCTCCAGGGCTCTGGGCGCCTCGACCCACCGCAGAGGAGATGCCAGGCTCAGCCTGCCACCGCCAGCCACGGCCTGGGTCCCAGGGCCCCGAGCTGGGCCGGGAGAGGCAGGGGACGCGCAGGCTCACGGAGAAGGGGGGCCGCAGCCGGAAGCCCTGCTGTGGCAGGCAGAGACCTGTGGGTGCCGCCTGGATGCCAGGAGAGGACATGGCCACCGGCCGCTGAATGCTGGGCACCCACCACCGGCCACGGGGCTGCTGGGGGACCCAGGGGGCAGGACCCTGTGGGGACAGGGGGGTTCCTGAAGGAGGGGCAGCAGCTGGCACTGCAGGGAGGGGGGGCCACACAGCAGGCACACAGTAGAGGCTCAATAAATGCTTGTTGAACCTGTTTCCTCGCCGTGTCCAGCCCTGTTGCTCCCCAGGCCGAGGCTTCCCAAGGAGCCCACAGGTGCGGGCCCAGAGTTCACGGGCAAGGGTAGACATGGGGTCACGTGACTCACAGCGGGATGGACACAGCAGACAGGGCTAGCGGATCCCAGAGGGTAGGTGAGACACGCACTTAGCCTGGGCTCTGAGTGGAGAGAGGAGAGATCCACATTTCTCCTGCCGTTCGCCCTGTGCCTGGGCTGCCTGTGCACGCTAGGGCAGTCTAGACGCCCTGAGTGAGTGACCTCTGCTGGAAGACGACACAGTGCGGGGTGATAGGGACCAAGGAACCTGCGTGGAGTGCAGGCTGCCACGGGCAGAGCCATTGAACCAGGACTCCAAGTCCAGTCTCCAGGATGTCCACCCCTCCATAGAAGGACTTCTAGAGACTCAGGCAGAGCCTGTTCTTCTCCTTCACCCACCCATCCATGTACCCCCTATCACCTGTCCTCCACTTGTCAACCCACCCATCTACTATCCACCCACCCACCCATCCACACATCCATCCACCCACTCATCCACCCACCTACCCATCCACCCCTCCACCCACCTATCCATCCATCCACCCATCCACCCTCTTATCCATCCACCCACCCATCCATCCATCTACCCATCTGTCTATCCATCCATCCACTCATCTACCCACCCATCCATCCATCTACCCATCCACCCTCTTATCCATCCACCCACCCATCCACCCATCTACCCATCCATCCTCCCACCCACCCATCCATCCACCCACCCACCCACCCATCCACCCATCTACCCATCCATCCTCCCACCCATCCATCCACCCTCCCATCCACCCACCCATCCACACTCCCATCCACTCACCCATCCATCCACCCACCCTCCCATCCACCCACCCATCCACCTTTCCATCCACCCACCCATCCACCTTTCCATCCACCCTCCCATCCACTCACCCATCCATCCACCCACCCTCCCACCCATCCACCCACCCATTGATGAATCCATCCATCCATCAATCTACTCATCCATTTACCCATCCATCCATCTATTGTCCATCCACCACTCATTCATCCATCCATCCATCCAGCATCTGTGTTTCCATTGGTGTCATCCGCCATGCTGCTCTACTTTATGCCAGTCTCACGGCAAATTCTTCAGACAGACATGGAAACTTGGAGAGCAGATGGGGAGTGCAGAGAAGCCCGATGCTCCCAGCATGGTGTGCAGGGTGCTTTGGTGCTCAGCTCTGGGGATGGCCACCCAGCCTGGGTTCCAATCCCACCTTCTTCACTGGGCACAGGGACATGCCTCCACTTCTTACCTTCTCTGAAAGGCAGGTGGGTGGGGGTGGTAAATCACAGCAAACAGGGGCAGCTCCTGCTGGCAGCGGGGCCTGAGCAGGTGTGGTCAGGGGAGGCACCTTGGGGTAACAGTCAGTCAGGGACAGGCCATTGGAGGTGCTGGCTAGCCGGGTTCCAGTGAGGGAAGACGGCATGGAGGATGGGAGGAGTGTGGGCAGTCTAGCTGCAGAGCTCACTGGAGCATGCGGGAGGGCGGGGCGGGGGGGGGGAGAAGGGCGGGGGGAGCCGGAAGCCATGTTACGAGGTGGCTTGTCCTGGAGATGTCTGGTTACCTGCGGGGTGCATTCTAGAAGCCCCCATGGTTCTGGGCATGGGGGCAGATGTGGGAGACATGCCTCCCTTCCCGACCTCCCCAGGAAGTGAGAGGAGAGGGCGGCTTACACTGCTGGCCCTGGGGGTGGCACCAGGGCCCACTCAGGACTAGGAGGGAGGGAGGGACGATGGACGGGGCTTGGGAGGGACTGACTGGGGCCGGGAGTGGGGGTGAGATGATGAGGATTTTGGGGACCCCTGGAGGAGGGGTGTGCTCATTCACTCATTCATTCATTCACTCGTGGTTTCAGAGAGCCGTACGGCCGTTCATCTTGAATTTGCCCGGTAGGCATTGGGGAATCTCCTGTGTGGGTTTGGGGCTGGGCCTGGAAGGAAAGGCCTGGGGGCCCAGGTTCAAAGGCCTTTGGCCTCCTTCTAGAAGGATCCACCACGGCCCCGGGCTGAGTGGGGACGGGTGGGGCCACCGCCTGACCTCATGGAGCCCCTCACGGTCACCTGGGGGCCCTGTGAAGGTGACTCACACGCAGGCACATTTTTCATCTGCTGAAACAGTCGTGTTTAAGTAAATGTGCTTTAAGTAAATGCAGGTCACTGTCACAGGGGAGGCACGGGGGGGGGGGGGCACGGGTTTCACGTCCTCCCTTCCCGTTCGGGCAGGGGCAGGACAGGAGTTTGTCATCCAGTGCGGCATGGTGGCTGCCGGTTGGACCAAAGGGAGCCCGTCCCGAGCACGGCTCCGCGCCCCTGGGGGTGGCTGGGGCTGGTGGCCCCTTCCTCTACCCTGCCACGGACCCCTGTGGCCAGCGGGCACGTCCTGCCACGGAGGTCCTGTTGCCTGACCCACAGCACGGCCCTCAGGCCCCACCGGCGTGCCAGCCTCACCGCGGGCTGGCCACCATGACACACCCCGGGTGCGCTGGGACTTTGGGGCCACCATCCTCGCCCCAGCTTCTTAAGAAGATGGTTGGTGACCCCCGTGGCGGCTGGCTGTCATGAGAGGTCACCCCGCAGCGCCGGGCCCCGCTATCCCGGCCTGGCCGCACACTGGTCTCCGGGTAATGGAACCGTCAGTGTGATTCATGGGCTCCTCTGCAACGGCCGGGCGGGGAGACAAGGCCAGCGGGGAGGCCCCATCTGCAGAGAGGACACGGGGCCTGCACCGGGAGGAGGAGCGGCTGCCAGAGCGCCCTGCGCTGTGAAGAGGGCTCTGGGTTCAAATCCTGTGCCCACCACAGGCTTCCTCTATTCAAGCACTCATTACCCAGGGACATGGATGTTCAGGAGCGAGCAACTGCCTCCCCCCCTCCTCTTCCTTCCCCTCCCCCCCTCTCGTCTCTGCCAGTCCTGGGGCTTGAACTCAGGGCCTGAGCACTGTCCCTGGCTTTCTTTTTGCTCAAGGCTAGCTCTCTACTACATGAGTCACAGCGCCACTTCCGGCTTTTTCTGTTTATGTGGTGCTGAGGAATCGAACCCAGGGCTTTGTGCATGCTAGACAAGCACTCTTACCACTCAGCCACATTCCAGCCCCAGCCCCTTAGAATGTACACACACAACCCTCTATAAGAAAAATGTCACTTCAGATAGGGTGAGTGTCCTGTGGATCAGAAGAACCATGGCAGCCCCGGCAGGAAGGGTGTGCGGAGGCAAGGGTGTGTGCAAAGGCTCTGGGGTTGGTAGCAGCTGGGTGTGCACCATGCAGCACTAGGGCAGGAGAGCGTGCTCGCAGCCCTGGTAAGGACAGGAAGACTTCCAGGGGGGCCCTGCTGGCTAGGGCAAGGGCAGGCTCCTCATCTTGAGGGGAGCCAGGAGCCTCAGGGAGGAGTCTTAAAGGCAGACGTGAGCTCTTCATGGCTTTTGAGAAGCTCATAGGGAGAGGGGGAGGCCTTGGGGGACTGAAGTGTGGAACAGGCGGGGTGGGGGAGGGCAGGGACCCAGGCTCCACCACCCATGGGACAGAACCACAGCAGAGCCTCCGGTCTTGGGGGAAAGCCCATCTCCTCCACATCGGGGTTCACGGCACACAGACAGGAGGCCCAGCACCCCGACCCCTGGAGGGGTCTGGGGGAAGGAGGGAGGAATGAGAGCTGGGGAGGAAATCCCAGGAATAAGGACATCAAGGAAAGCCCGCCCCCATCCCCGCGGGGGGGAGGGGAGGCAGGAGGAGGAGCTTGCAGTGAAGGGGCAGGATGTTAACTTCTGCTCAGCCAATAGGCAGTTCTAAAGCAGTGCCCCTCCCCAGTGCCAGGGGGCGGGGCGAGCAGGGGATGAAGCTTCTGTGCTCTGGAAAGAGTCAGGGATCTGGTCACCCCCAGCCCTCAGGTTGCTCTCTTCCTGTCCCTGTGCCCCCATGAAATGCGAGCCATCTCGAGGCGGAGTCTCCCCAGCAGGGCCTGGGTGGATGCCCCTGCTGCCCAGACACTGGAGCCCAGGCTGGGCCACTGTCCAGGGTCACACAGTCAGTGACTGATGGAGTCTTCCCTTGAACCCACACCTGCTGACCCCAGGACCATTGGGCACCGCCGCCACCATGCCAGAAGCTAAGGATCGGTGGTCCCGTGGGTCCTGTACGTGAGGTGAAGGCTGCGGGGTGGTGAAGACAGTTGGGTGGCGAGCTGGGCAATTTCCTGGAGAAATGACAAGATTGCAACCATGTGGCAAATGCCAGGCACACCTGGGCAGGGCACACACACTGCCTGGCTAGGGAGACACCATCGGGCACAAGGAGCCATGTGCTGGGGCCTCGCCAGTTCACTGTCCAGGAGGGAAATCAGATCCTATCCTGAAAGCTGACAGCTAACTAGTAACCCTGGGCATGGCCAGACGGTGGGAAAAGCCCAGCCTGTGGGCCCGGTCTGGGTGAGGGATAGCCCAGTACACGTGCCCAGGAGGGACCCCCCGGCTCTCAGGCTGCCCCCGCTTGGAGATGAATCCCCAGGCCTGCTCCCAGACAGGCACGTCCCCGCTGTGGATCCCGGCCACAGCGGAGCTCTGCCCAGAGCTCTGCCAGCCTTGGCCAGGCCCAGCGGATGCCCTTGGTCCTTGTGGGGTGGGGTGGGGGCAGTGGTGGGGCTGAGCAGGAAGGCGAGGCCGACCTCCCCTCCTGCCTCCTGGCCTTGGGCTCCCAGTGGGAGGGAGGTGGGAGGGCCTCCATCCAGGCCTGGCTGCAACCCATGGCGCCTGGATCCTACTGTGCGCCTGCTGGAGTTGTCAACACTGAAAGGGTTGAGTCCATCTTGCAGACCACCTGGGTGTCTGGCGGATGTGGGCTGGGATGGGGTCACCGGGGTGCACTCCAGTGACCCCTAGAAGGGCCTGCCAGCCCTGGGACTCCTGACGTCGCTAGCCTGGCTCTGGAGGTCCTGGTGGAGCTGGGCTCCCCTCCCCTGGCCCCCAGAGGCCTCTGCCCATGGCTCTGCTGCACCTTTTCTAATTGAGTGCTGGTGCTGGGCTTGAACTCAGTGACTGGGCGCTGTCCCTGAGCTTTTTTTTTCCTCTGGTATTCTACCAGTTTGAGTCACAGTTTCACCTCCAACTTTTTGGTGGTTAATTGGACATAAGTCTCACAGGCTTTCCTGCCCAGGCTGGCTTCAAACATCAGATCTCAGCCTTCTGAGCAGCCGGGATGGCAGCTGTGGGCCACCGGCATTTGACTGACAGATTCTATTCTTAATAACATCTTTTATTGCTTCGCAAGAGAAAAAAATAGAAATTTATTACAAAGTTATACCTGTGTAGTTCCCTTCCTTCTTCCTAGATCGTACGGTACTAGAATTATTAGACACATCAATGGGGTTCTGGCTGAAAACCCTGGTGGCTCCCTTCTATCCCCAGTCCAGCCTGGAGCCAGGGCCTTAGCCCGGCTGGGGCTCAGGGGCCCGCAGGAGAGCAGGGCTCTGGATTTGGGCTGAGCAGAGGAGCTGGGGGCCTTGGGGCTGATGGACCGTCTCCCCAGAATACAACTCCTATCTGTACATGGGCCCTGCCTTCCAGATGCAAGGCGCATTTGCATAGCTGCTCTGTGCTGGGGCCTGTAAAGCATCTGCGGGCTCCGGGTTGCGTAGGAACAAACGCCTGGAGTACAGTCCCCGAGCCGGGATGCACTGGGCCCAGTGCCAGCCAAATAAATGGATTAATATTTGGAACAAGAAATTACCCACCACTGGGAAACCATTTAGGTCCCTGATCCGAGCCTGTGACATAGATGGAAACGGATGTGTTCTGGGCTCCCCTCGGCTGGCGGCTACAGGGCACATTTCCAGCTCACCGGGAGGAGGCTGCGCTTCAGGAGGGGCACAGGGCAAGGAAGGAGGGGAACTTCCTGCAGATCAAGCTGCAGAGGTGGGGGAGATGGGGCCCCCACCTAAGTTTACTTCCTGTGCTCAGATTACACTCTTGGCCAATCTGGTCTTACACTTAGCAAGAGGGCAGAGGCCACTATAAAATCAGCACCTGGCCCTCCGGAAGGGCCCCTCTCCCCAGCAAGGCCTGGGCAGAGCCATGGGCACAGAGAGGGCCCAGGCAGTCCTGAGCTCTGCCCAGAGGCCTCTCAGACGGCAGGGGGCATGGCCCCTGTAGCCTGGGCCAATGAGGGCCCAGCCTGCTGGTGTGAGTACAGCCTGGCCCCACCCCCTGGGCCTGCTCAGGACCTGAGCTGCTGGACCAGGCCTCCCTGCCTGGACCTAGGAGAGGTTCAGGGCCCAGTGTCCCCAGCTCCCGCGGCCAGCCCTGCCCTCCACGGGTCTCCTGTCGCTCCCAGGGCTGTTACAGCCCACGTCCCTGGCCCTCTGTGCTGAGTTCTCTTTCAGCCTCTGGCATCCTGGCTGGCTGACACGGAGGCCCGAGAGACACCAGGGCGGAGCAGGTCCAGGCTGGAGCCACAGGGCGCCATCAGCACCGCCGCTGTCTGGCTGGCTCCTTCTCGCTTATGCAGGTCTTGGGGCGCAGTGCTGAGGAAGAAGGACACGGAGGGCGCTGTTACGGGGCTGGAGGGCACCCTGGAGGGACCCATGCATAGCCCCACCGCGGCTGCCACTGACCTGGGTCCACGACGCTTGGCTTTCTCCTGGAGTTGGTGATGATCTGGTTTTCGTTCATCATCTGGACGTCCTGGTCCTCGCCCCAGTGGCTGTGGGGAGGAGGGGACGGGGGGGGGGGCAGCATGAGGCCTGGGGGCGGCCGGGGGCCTTACCACTGTCCTCCCGCGGGCAGGGTGGGACATACCTGAGTACGGGGTGCTTCTGGCCAGTGGCGTCGGCGTCCTGGGTGAAGAGGATGGTGTGGTAGGGCACCGTGGGCTCACAGGTGGGCAGGATGCCCCCCACCAGGTGGTTCACCATGGCCAGGACGCCGTTGTACACCAGCAGGTCATCCACCAGGAGCTGGGTGGACACAGAAGGGTTGAGATCCCATGTCCTCCCATAACCCTGGGCAAGGCTGAGCCCGGCTGCTCTACCTCAAAGTGTCTCCTGTGGAGTCAGTGTCGGCAGCAAGTACAGACCTACTGTGTGCCGGCCTGCATGGTGACCTCAGCAAGTACGGACCTACTGTGTGCTTGGCCTGCATGGTGACCCCAGCAAGTACAGACCTACTGTGTGCCAGCCTGCACGGTGACCCCAGCAAATATGGACCTACTGTGTGCTTGGCCTGCATGAAGACCCTAGCACATACAGATCTACTGTGTGCCTGGCCTAATGCCTCTACCAAGTATGGACCTACTGTGTGCTTGGCAGGCATGCAGGCATGATGTCCCCAGCAAGTATGGACCTACTGTGTGCTTGGCCTGAATGACAACTCCAGCAAGTACCCACCTACTGTGTGCCCAGCTCGCACAACGATCCCAGATTTTTGTGACTAAAGGCAAAGGTGCTTGCTCTTAGCCATGACCACACAGCGGCGTCTCTTTTCCCAGTCGCCCCCTGGAGCCAGAGGGATTGGGGAGCAGCCACCAAAGGAAACCCAAGTTCAGGGTGACCCTGCAGCTGGCTCAGGTGGCTCAGCTCTCCCCGCGGCATCTGCCTGTGCTCTAGACACTTGCAAGGTCACAACAAAGAGAAGGAAACTGAGGCATGACACCTGGTCTTGGCCAGCAGATAAGCACTTACACCAAACTCCTTCACACCTCGAAGTGGGGTCTTCGCGTAATTCCACAGCTTGACCATGGACACGGTGGTGGGCAGGTCGAAGATGACATAGACGCGGTTCACCTGTGGGGAAAGCGTGGGGGAGAGCAGGCGCGCTTTTGGAAGTGGGGAGCCCAGGGGCGGGGCCCCGGGAGCCACCGCCCACTGCCCACTGGGAGTTCATCAGGCAGCGGAGCTTAGCCCCAGGCCTTTCATCTCCCAAGCCCATCGAGAGTCAGGTCACGTGTGGCTGTGTGTGCAATGAACGCTGAGCTGGCTCTCCCGGGCTGCTTCCTCGGGATGCTGGGAGCTGAGGACATCCTGGCTGTGGGCTCTGTGGGGTCCCCAACTCGGTCAGGGGCTTGGGCCCCGCCCTGGGCAGTCTGTAGGGTCCTGGCCCCTTTTTCCCCTTGGCTGAGTCAGAGAAGCAAGACCTGGGTCCTAACTGCCACCCTGGGGGCAGGGCTGCCATCAGAGCAGATGCCCGCAGCCCCACAGCCCCAGATGGCCATGCTCCACGCACCAGGGGCCTACGGAAGGCCAGAGAAACACTGGGCACTGGCAGGGGCTAGGGGCCTGGCCTGTGGTTCCTCAGGGTCCTGGAGACTTGGGGGGAGGGGGAGGCTGTGTGGGGAGGAGGACGGCTGTGGAGAAGAGGGAGGCTGTGGGGAGAGGAGGGAGGCTGTGTGTGGGGATGAGGGAGGCTATGGGGGGATGAGGGAGGCTGTGGGGAGGAAGAGGGAGGCTGTGTGGGGAGGAGTGGGGCTGTAGGGAGGAGGGAGGCTGTGTGTGGGGAGGAGGGAGGCTGTGGGGGGGTCTCAGGCTAGTGGTCACGTGGGAGTGTGGTGAGGGTTTAGTTAGCCCTGGGATGCCAACGGCTTTGTGCCTTGTGGTGAAGTGGTGAAAGCCTGGCTTCTAGGATGATGGGACCCCACTGTGCAGATGAAGGCTGGGGGGAAGGAGCTGACACTAGCTGGGAACAGGAGGCTCCCCACAGGGCAAGGGGCAGCTTTTGTAAACACAGGCCCTGGCCCTGACATGACCTAGGCTGCTGGAGGCTCTACAGTGTTTTAGCCATGCCTCCACCCCCACCTGCTGCTGTGTGCACACAGGCACGAGAGGGGGTGGGAGGTGGAGGCCGACCTGGGCCTGTCCTGGCCTCAGAGAGTCAGGCCCAGGTGGTGGGGTCTCCTCTCAGCTCATGGGGTGTTCTTGGGGCCACAGGATGGGGTGCAGGGAAACGGAGTCAGCAGCTGGATCTGCTGACCAGACAAATTTGGGTCAGAGACAGGGCAGGGCGTCCACATTGAGGCCGAGTGCCAGAGGCCTTTAAGGGCAGAAATGCCCAGGGACAGGCAGGAGGGAGGGGTGGGGGGGGGCGTGCTGGGCCCAGGCAGGAAGGAGAGGGAGGAGGAGGAGAGTCACTGAGACCAGGGAAATGGCGCTGTCTACCCCAGGCAGGGCAGGAGGGTGGGTGGGCACCCACCAGGCCAGGCAGGATGGGCGCCAGCCACATGTGTCTGCCATCGCTGGTGTCATTCACGCCATCAACAAGCTTGTCCGGGGTGCGCACGTCCCCCTGCACGGCCTCCAGCACATTCACGCTGTCAGGGAAGGCGGCAATGTCTGAGGGGTGCTAAGGTAACAACGCAGAGAGCAGAGTGGGGAGCTGGGGTCGCACCATCTGCGGATGCCGGAGGGAGGCCCTGCCCTTGCGGCTCTGGGCCTGGAGGTGATGGCTAAACTAGACACGCTCCAGGGAAAGTGGGGTGCAAAGCCAGGCGGCCTGTAGCTCACACCTGTCATCCTAGCTACTCAGGAGGCTGGGATCTGAGGATCCAGGTTTGAAGCCAGCCCAATCAGAAAAGTCCCCTTGAGACTCTTATCTCCAACTAACCACTCAAGAACCACAGGAGACGCTGTGGCTCATGTGGAAGGGTGCTAGCCTTGAGCACAAAGGAGACAGTGCTCAGGACCTGAGTTCAAGCCCCGCAACTGACTGGAAAAAAATTAAAAAGGTGGGGTGTGATTGATGGAAGAGGGGCCTGTGCAGAGGGCCATGGTGTAGAGTATGAAGCTGGGAGGCCATGGCTGGGAACGAACGCTGGGTAGGGGACACAGGAGTGGGGTGGGGGAGGCACGGTGGCAAGGCCCCGCAGAGGACCCAGGACTGCCGCTCAGCCCAGCAGACGAGGGCGTGCCAAGACCCAAGAGGGCAATGGGTAGCCAGGCCCTGTGGAGGCCAGGGGGCAGAGAAGCTGCAGGGTGAACAGCCATGGAGCAGCCCTGGCACAGAGCTTGGCACAGGGCGAGCCCTCGGCAAGCATTCACCATGCGTCCATTCCGACGGGGTCTGGGTTCAGTTAGAAGGGGAGAAATAGCACCGGGGTCCTGGGCTCCAATTCCACAAGGGAAGCTGGAGAGGGCCAGTCATTTACAATGGCCGGGGATTGATAGAGACTCTGAGAACCCACTGGGATCCGTCTGCCCAGCAGCCAGGGTGTACCAGAGGCAAAGTATCCTGGGTTAATAGGTTCAGAGCGTGCTGTACTCAGTGTAGGCTCTCCCTTGCAGACCTTGTCAGAGTCTTTAGACCTCCACAGGGCCTGGTTCTCCCTGTTCTCTCCACCAGAGAATGCACTGCCGACACCTGGCCAGTGCTGCCTGGCAGGCCGGTGAGCAGCCCTGGCTTCCGAGGGCCCTTCCCTGCGACCCGGCTAGGAAGGATACTGTTTTCAGACAGGGGGATTTTGTCTCCTCGCTCATCGTACAGCTCCAGGCCGGTGAGGCCAATGTAGTAGGGGTCCCCCCAGCTGGTCAGAAGCCGGAACTGGAAGATGACTGGCCATGGGGTTAAGGAAGAGGAAAAACAAAACAGAACCAGAACCAAGATAACAGGGATCCCCCCCGCCACCCCTTGTCAGCGTCTATGAATGAAAGAGGAGCAATGGATGCCTTGCTCTCCCTGGATAGCAACCCATCTGAAGCACATACGATGTCCACTGGCCAATCCCAAACCTCCCTCCAGCCCCAGGCCATGGGTCAGTAAGAGACCCATAAGCCGAGCTGGCTGTTTGGTACTGGGGGGAAGGGCAGACCCACAACCGTGCCTCAGTTTCCCTGGCTGTGAAATGACAAGGAATAGAACAGATCTTCCTCCTCTCCTCTCTGGAGCACAGTGGGGAGGCCCCTGAGGTCCATGCCAGCTGAGCGGGCCATGTCACAGCTGGGCCACGTCAGAGCTGGGCCAGTCCTTTGCAGAACAGCAGCCGGGCCGCGGGGGCTAGCTCTGCAGGCAGGCCTGCCCTCCCAGCCAGGAATGCCAGGGGTACGGTACTCAGCCTCTGTGCCTCCATCTGCCTCCCTCTCTCCCTCCCTCCTTCCTCCTCCCTCTACTCTTCTTTTTGAGACAGGATCTGGCCATGTAGCCCAGGCTGGCCCGGAGCTCTGGGCCCTCCTGCCTCTGCCCTGAGTGTCGAGGTTACCGGCAGGACCTCATGTCCGGCCCCTGCACCCCATGTCCTCCCCTGTGATGGGGCTAATGACGGGACTGACAGACAGGCTGGTAGGTTCCCGGCGGAGGGCGGAGCACCGTGGGCACAGCCGTGGTTCTGTGTGGTGGGGGTCTCAGAACCCTGAGCCTGCCTGCCTCTGCCTCGGTTTCCCTGTGGGGCCCCGTGCTGCCCGGTGCTGGCTGCCTGTGGGAATGGCCAGACGCGGAGAGGATACAGCCGCAGGGCATGAGCGGGGCCTCGTAGTCCATGCTGGAGCGCTCCAGGCTTTTCCAGTCCAGCCTGGAAAGACAAGTCGGTAGGTGAAAAGGAACTCCTGCAGCTGGGGCCACATAGGCACTCCTCAGGCCGTGGGCATTGAAGAAATCAGCCGTCCTCCACCCCAGTCCGCCATGGCCGCCCAGCGCAGGGTGCCAATCACAGCCAGGGCACCACCAGGCGGCTGGGCCAGGAGTCGGAGAGATCAAGGAGCTTCCCTGTGGGGACGCTTGCCTTCTTCAAAGCAACCCGGGGTGGGGGCAGAGCTTCCTATCCTGTGTGGGTGAGGCCACTGGGCACAGAGAGGGCAAGTCACCTGTCCAAAGGCCACACAGCTGGCAGGGAGCAATAGTAACGTGTGCCCTGAGGTTGTCCCATGGCACCGTCCCCTGCCTGACCCCCATCCACCTCGCCAGCAGAGCCCAGGCCATCCTGAGAGCCCTGTGCCCTGGCCCTGGCTGACTGGGGGAGCAGCAGCGCAAAGGCCCTGAGATGAGGAGGAGGCTGAGCAGCTGGTGGAGGCACAGCAGGGCAGGGGAGGGAGGCGAGAAGGGAGAGGGAAATGGGGAGCTCTAAGGGCTGGGGTTTCATGAGGGCCCCCCCAGTGGCCCTACCTCTGTGACATGGGTTTGCGGCACTGAGTCCGAAGGAAGCCTGTTAGTACAAAGCCTCCGGTCCCCCAGGGCCCCGTCTCCCTCCTGGCCTCCTTCCTAGCTGCCTCCGGGCACCCACGGCCCAGGCCTCTCCAGCGCTGCCGAGGGCACTGTCACTCCTGAGCTGTGTTTCAGGGGGCCGGGGGAGGGGGGCAGCTGGACGTGGGGGCGGGAGCGAGGAAAGTGAACTTGACAGCTAGAAATTGTTCTGAGCTTCGTGCAGCAGTGTGGAGTCCCAGTGCACCGCACCACCGCGTGGCTGTTTTACTTTTGAAGCTGTGTGGATGAGGAGCGCAGCAGGGAGAGGAGGGGAGCCCTTGCCTGATCCAGCTAGCAGTGGCCATTTCTAGACCGGGGCCACCTTTAGCTTCTGTGCGGGTGGAACCCCACGCATCCCATCATCCTGCCCAAACCCCAGGGGCGCTCACCTCCGGGCCGGTGGGGGTGGCAGCGGGGCCCGCAGGTGGTCCACAAAGAGGATTTCTTGTGCAAAATCAAAGTGGCAGTTGCCTGGCCCCTTCCGGATGAGGAACCCTTCCGAGGGAGAGACGCACAGGCCGTCTAGAGACACGTGGGCAATCTTGGCCTAGCCAATGACAGACACAAGAGGCCTGGGCTAAGGAATGGCTTTGAGGAGCCCCAAGAGAGAGGACAGGGAGCGGGGCCTCCCTCCCACACCAAGGGTCCGACCCCATGTCGGGTGGGGGCAGAGGGAGGGTGGACGAGGTCCCAGCCACCCTGGGCTCTGACACAGGCTCACTGCTCTCATCTCTCCCTTGGGGGACCCAGCGAGCCCCTTTTGGGGCACCCTCAGAGTTTCTGGGCTCTCTGATGGCAGAAGGCGTCCCAAGGGAACATCACATGAGATCGCTGGGCTTGGGGAGTTTGGCCAGCAAAGGCCACCATTCTAGGCCACAGTTCCAGCCAAGTGGCCAGGATTCACCGGCAAATCTCAGAGGCCTGTGGCAGTCTGTGGTGAGTGTGTCAGGTGTGGAGTCGGGAGCAGGCAGGCAGGGCTCCTGGCCACAGGTGTGGGAGCCAGAGTCTCCTCCACACCTGGTCTGCCATCACAGCCAGCAGTGAGGCCCAGCTGCCCAGCAAACTGCTGAGTTCCTGCCAGAAGCAGAAAGGAGGGAGCCGCCCAGGTTCCAGAGGCCGTGCAGGTGCCCCCTGCAGCCCTGGCCCTCCGAATCCAGGTCTAGCACTCAGGGAGCACTGACCAAAAATGTGCAGGGCAGCCCACTGCAGGTGTGGCTGTCTCTGAGTCTACATCTCTCCCCCCCCACCCCCGTCTCTCTCTCTCCTTCCTCCCCCCCGCCTTCCTCCAGGCTCCTTCACACCCAGCCCAGAGCTGAACTTGTAGGCCTAGCGGAACCAAAAGCCTCTGCTTTGCTGGCTTGTCCTCTATGGAGCCCCTCTTTCCCAGGAGGAGGAGCTAGCAGGACACAGGCCTTAACATTGCCAGGCTCACTCTGCACATTGGTCCACAAAAATGAATCTGTGCCCTACCCCAAAACACCCAGGGCTCACCCGGCCCCCGGCCCCTTCCTAGGGTTGAGAGAATCTGAGCTGTGAGCCCCAGGGTCCAGTGCGTGTGTGCGTGTAGGTAAGCCCCGCTCAAGGGTCCCAGGCCCTGGCTCTTATCTCTGTGCAGGGCCCCCGTACCCCAGGTGTGCTTGGGTGTGGCGAGCCAGGGCCACCGGCCCCTCTTGCAGTGTTCCGGCCAGCTCCTGGGACTGTGCGGCCCTCAGAGGACACCCCAGCTCTGGTTGGCAAGTCAACTCCATGTGACAGAGCTGGTGGCACCCCTGTACCCGCCTCTGCTTTCCAGCAGGAGGCAGGGGCTGGGAAGGGCAGGCCGCGGATCAGGTGGGCTGGTGAGGAAACCTTGGTGAACCTGCGCTGGATGGCCCTGGTGCCCTGCCTCCATTGCTGGGAGGGAATTGCCTGGATGTGGCCCGCAGCACTTGACTGCGCCCCTGGAGCTCAGTGGACACCAGGGCCCGGGCAGGCGCAGGAGCTGGGCTCTGCCCGCCAGGGCCCTCTGGGCTGTACCCACACTCTCAGAAAGAGGTGGCTGCTCGCTCCCTCCCCGGCTGTTACCACCCCCCCGCCCCGTAAAATGTTCTGGAAGATTCCTGCTCCTCTCCCCTGTGCTGCCATCCATCCAGTCGTCCATCACAGGGTGCTTTCCTGACCACCGCGGGAGCTAGGCTCTCTCTCCAGCTCACCCCTCGATAGGTGTCCTCAGGAGATTTGTTGTAGTTCCAGAATCGCACGCCAGCGATGCTCTCGGCTCGGTCGAAGCGGATCGTGACCACATGGTCCAGGCCTGGCGAGAAGGGGATCAGCCACATGTGCTCGTCCTCCGTGGTGACATTGACGCCATCGATCAGCCTGCAGGTAGCGGGGGAGGACCAGATTGGAGGGGTGAGGTGGAGAGGGATGAGGTGGGGGGAGGGGGGAAGGGGAGGGAGGAGGTGTGCTGGGAGGGGTGAGATTGGATGGAGAATGGGAGAGGGAGGGGCAGGATGCCCTGCCTGGCCAACCAGGGTGCCCCAGGCCCATCCAGGATGGGTGACCGGGGCCACCTCTGTGACAGTGAAGGTGTCCCCAAAACAGTGGCCCCACTTCTGAGGTGCCCTGTGTCTCTTAAGGAAAATACATCCTTGTATTGGGAAGGCTCTCCTTACAAAGACACTCCTGACAGAACTGCAACAAACTAACACACTCAAAAGGAAAAGAAAACAAAGACAGCCACAAAGAAAAAAATACTTCTTGTTTCTATTGTCTGGAGTCCATTCCTTTAATAAATGATACTTTAAATGATCAGACACACCTAGGCATTGAGCCTTTGTGTTCCTCTCCTGAGCGTGTCCTCCTTTGGTCTCACTGTGTGAATGCCTAGAGACCTGTGTATTTTTGTTGTTGTTTTCTGTTCCTTTCGTTTGTTCATTTATCTGTCTTTGAGAGGGCAAAGGAGGTACAGAAATGGAGGGACACAGGGTGAACAAAGGCAGCAGTGGTACTCACTGGACTATGCTGAAAATGAACCATACAACTTGTGGGTGGGGACAGGAAGGGAAAAACTGAGAGCTAGGGAAAGGGTGACACTGTCCAAAGAGAAATGTACTCACCACCTGACTTAGGTAACTGTAATTCTCTGCACATTACCTTTATAATAACAATTTTTTTAAATGCATGAAAAAAAACACCCCAAAACAACCAGGGCTGGGAATGTGGCTTACTGGTAGAGTGCTTGCCTAGCATGCACAAAGCCTTGGGTTCCACTCCTCAGTTCCACATACACAGAAAAAGCCAGATGCGGCCCAGGGCTGAGGGCGGGGTCCAACAGGAGGGCAGCCATGGCTGCAACTGGCCAGATCTGAGGGGTATCCCCAAGTGTGGACATCATAGGATGCCCTGGCCGGGGGAGGGAGCCATCCTGCACCCTGAGATCTTCCCTGCCTCTGTCTAAACTTGTTACCTCAGTGCTGCAGTTGGCAGTACTCCATCCTCAGTTTCTTGTTCCCTCCACCCCTCCCACCTCAGCCTCCTGCCGGACCTTTTTCTGCCCCCACCTCCTGCCCCAGCCTCCTATGGCCTGCCTGGATGGTTCAGCACACACAGCCCAGGGCCTGGGCCCTCGTCCTCTGGCTCTGCAGAGGCTGGCGGTCAGCCTCCTGAGCCTGCCCCTGCCCTGGGTCCTGGCCACCCTGGGAGACTCAGGCTCGGGCTGCCGCCATGCTTTCTAGATCTGAAAATCAACTTTCTGGTTCTTTTACATCTTCAAATTTGGGGCTTGAAATAAATCTTACAATCTAAGTGTTCATCCAAGGAGGTAATTTTTTTTTCTCTCTCTCTCCTCTCTCCTCTCTCCTCTCTCTCTCTCTCTCTCTCTCTCTCTCTCTCTCTCTCAAAGGCTGTTATTAAATTGATGGATGGTGTGTCTCACAATTGCTGGCATCTTAAAACGGAGGAAGCTCAGCAATCGGGGCTGGGCGTTTGTGGCGCTGAGCTAGCTGACGGAGGACAAAAGCAATTACCGTCCTGTCCTAGGGACAGGCCATCTCCGCAGCAGGCTGTCGCTGCTCCCCGGCCCTGCTGACCTGCCAGGACACCAAGTGATCTCCAGGCCTTGTCTCCCAAGCCAAGAAGCAGTGGCTGACCCAGGCCTGTCCCAGTGGCAGCCAACAGACTGCGGCCAGGTCTGAGCCAGGAAACCGACCAGAGCGGTGCCCCCACCACCCAGAAGGAAGCTGTCAGGACCCATGTTTCTTCCTCCTCCTCCCCCTCTTTATTCTTCCTCTTCATCCTCCCCCTCCTCCTCCTTCTTTTTTCCTCCTCCTCCTGCTGCTGCTTTCTTCTCCTCGACTTCCTCTCACTCCCCCTCACCCCATTTTCTTCTTATTTGCGTGCCTGTAGTAGAGCTTGAACTCAGGGCCTCAGGCTCTCACTTAGCTTATTCTCTCAAGGCTGGCACTCCACCGTTTGAGCCATAGCTCTACTTCTGGCTTCTTGGTGGTTTCATGGAGATATGAGTCTCATAGACTTTCCTGCCCAGGCTGCAATCCTGTCTTCTCTGTAGCTAGAATTACAGGTATGAGCCACTAGCACCAGCCAGAGATGAGCATTTCTAAAAGACTCCAAGGGCTGGGTGTGTGGTTCAAGGGCAGAGCATCAGTCCAGCAAGTGCAGGGCCCTGGGTTAAATCCCTAGCACTAATAATAATAGTACAATAGTAGTAGTAGTAGTAGTAGTAGTACTAATAGTAGTAGTAGTAGTAATAATAATAATAATAATGGAAAGGCCTGAGAGCTCCCCAGTGTCCAAGACTTTTGGACAATGTAAGTGTCACAAAGCAAAACAAGGATAGTTTGGATTACTTTAAGGCCAGTGTGCTTAAATCCCTAAGTTTTTGGTGAGTCTGGACAGTGCTTGAGGTTTTAGAGAACTAGTTCATTACTTTGAAGCAGGAGAAAACTGGGAAATAACTGAGCATCACCGTGACCCACCTGTTTGACTTGTACATAAGGAAAGGAAATCACAGACAGGGCCTGTGCTCCCTTCTGCAAATTCACAAAATGAAAATAATGGAGCGAGGAGTACCACTGCCCTCCCCCACTGGCCCTCCCCCACCGGCTCAGCTCCCAGCCTTGGGGGATGCATGAGCTGGGAGCTGAGATCTGAGAATTGTACTTCCAAGTCAGCTCAGGAAGAAAAGTCCTTGAGACCCCTATCTCCAATTAACCACCAAAAACTGGAAGTGAAGCTGTGGCTCTAGTGGTAGAGCGCTAGCCTGGGGAACAAAACAAAACAAAACAAAAAACTCAGGAATAGCACCCAGGCCCTGAGTTCAAGCCCCAGGAGCAACACACACACACACACACACACACACACACACACACACACACACAGGATTTGAACTCGCAGCCTGATACTCTCTATCTGCCTTTCTTCCTGAGCAGGGGCTGAGCCTGTCTGCGGGCCCCAGGTCCCTGGGCATGGATGCTGCGGCCGAGGCTTGGCCCTCGTGGAACCTGACACAACCCTGACTCACAGTACATGGCAAAAGCAGGGGCGGTGCAGCCACAGCCTCGTGAGCCCTCCTTGGCGAGAACACCAGTGCCGGTGGAGGCAGAGACCCAGAGGGCTCAGAGGCAACCTCAGGTACACACAGCTGCCCCCGTCAGCCACTGAGAGGGGCTGGGGGAAAGGACGGTCAGGGAGCTTGGCATGGCAGCCTGTTCCCTCCAGCTGTGGGACCGGGCCTGGCTTGCCTGGAACCACCTGACCCCGCGCATGGGGGCCCTGGGGCAGTGGGGCCTGAGGTGTGTGTGAACTGGGTGTGACCCCCTCTGTCCGGAGTCGAGCTCAGCTGCACACTCACTTGTCCAGGGTCCGGGAGTCATCAGTGTATTCAGGGAGGTCGTTGAGGTCTTGGGGTGAAGCGGACAGCTGGTGCAGGCGCACGGGCAGGGCTTGGCCGTCCCTGCCCACCACTTCCAGGCCAGTGAGCCCCAGGTAGTGCAGGTCCCCCCAGGAGGCAGTGAAATTCAGCCGAAGGCCTGTGGCCAGAAGCAGAGAGAACCGGTCAACACCAGAGGCTCCAGCGAGCAGAGCAAGGTGGAGGGAGGCCAGGAGAGGGGCCGCCCTGGGCTTTTCCATTCTCCCACTGGGCACCCAGGCTCGCTCACAGCCAAGGCTCAGGACACACCACAGACCCAACAAACTGGTGCTACTGAAGCTGCTCGTGGCCCAGTGTCAAGGGTCACACTCAACACTGCATACGGCTCCCACTCCATGTGGCCAACAGGCTCTCCTCATCTGGCTTGGACCATCTTTCCTGATGTCATGAGCCTTCGGGGACCCTCAGATCCACCCAGATCCCGTGTGTGTGTGTGTGTGTGTGTGTGTGTGTGTGTGTGTGTGTGTGTGTGTGTGTACTGTCTGTCTGTGCCTGTGTGCACGCACATGCTCAAAAGCCTGGGCTTTGTCCCTGGGCTTTTGTGCTTAAAGCTGGCACTCTATCACTTGAGCCACAGATCCACTTCTGGCTTTTTGGTGGTTAATTGGAGATAAGATTTTGATGGAGCACTCTCCTGCCCAGGCTGGCTTTGAACCACAGTCCTCAGAGCTCAGACCCCTGAGTAGCTAGGATTAAAGCCATGAACCACCAGCGCCTGGCTCTCCACGCAGATCTTTCTGCTCTAATCCCATGACTCCCATCCACAGTACCTGGAGCACCGTTGGGGCCTGGTGCTTCTGACATGGTGGATTAGAGACAGAGAGAAGGCAGCTCCACCAGACAGCCCTACTTGTGGGAATGTGAGGCCTCATTTCCGTGGACTCAGGGTAGAGGAAGTGGCTGTCAGAACACTCCGCCTGCCCCTGCCCTCGCCTGACTCCATCAGAGCCCACATAGAGGCCATCTTCGTGGCCCTGAGGCCAACAGGCCAGATGACTCACTGGGCTGCCCAGAAAGCTCAGCCTGGGTTGGACATCTTGGCCAGGCCCGGCCACACCTAGCCCAGTGGCTCATGGGCACCCCTGGCCTTTCTCAGCATCCTTTTCGTGGGTGTGCCCTCTGCCTGCCATGCTGCCAATGTCTCCCTAAATATCTGGGGAGGGGGTGGCACATGCATCCCGTGGCACTAGGGCACCAGCGGAGAGCACAATCCCCTTGCCCCATGACGTTGCTGCTTCCCACGCACACAGAGGTCACCTCTGGGCCCCGAGGCCAGCCTCAGCCAACAGGCCAGGAGCAAATTTCAGGCAAGCAAGAGGCTGCACTTTAGGCTGGCCTAGCTTCCTTTTCTTTTTGCCAGTCCTGGGGCTTAAACTTTGGGTCTGGGAGCTGTGCCCGAGCTTCTTTTGCTCAGGGTTAGGGCTCTACCACTTGAGCCACAGCTCCATTTCCAACATTTTTTTTTTGTAGCAGTTTATTGGAGACTGAGAATCTCACAGACTTTCCTGCTGGCTTCGAACCGTGATCCTCAGATCTCAGCTTCCTGAGTAGCTAGAATGACAGACATGAGCCACCAGCACCCGTCTTCTTTTCTTTATTTTCCTTTTCTGGTGGTACTGGAGTTGGAGCTCGGTGTGAGCTTGTTGGACAGGTATTCTACTAGGTGAACCATCCCCCCCACAGCCCTTTTTGCTTCAGTTATTTTTCAGATAGGGTCTTGGAACTTCTGTCTGGCCTTGGCCTTGACCCGTGAGCTTCCTTTTTCTGTCTCCTGTGTAGCTGGGGGAAAGAGTCTGCATCACCATGCCCGGCTTAGGTGGAGAACGAGTTTAAGCATGAGACGACGAAACAGTGACTTACAAACCCCATGGCAGCCCAGCCTCTCCTGCCTGGCCTAATGGACAATTTCCATCTCATCTACCCCTGTGTTGGAAGGCGATTCTCCTCCTGTTGGAGCTGATTTCCTCATTCCATATTCATTTTCCTTGGGTATCAATTAGTATTTATACAAATGGAAATTAATTTTGTTATTTCTCTCCCATGTTCCAACCCCCTCAACTCTTTCCCTATTCATCGCGGCTGGTATTTGCAAACTTCCCAAATTAGAGTCATCTGCAAATTAGCAAGTCATAGATTCCCTTCAAAGCACAAACAGGCTTGGCCATCTTTCCTACCCGGTGTGCCCCACCCCCACCCTACATTAAACCCTGCACAAGCTGGA